>NC_059211.1:14140850-14465016 GCF_020615455.1 Coregonus clupeaformis | reverse complement strand
CAACGTCTGGAAAATACGTATTTTCAACTTAATTTGGTTTAGTGGGTTCAGATTCTTGGGAACACACTGGCACCGTTGATCAGTCAGGGCAAATGTGGATTAAAATGGCATGAAGAAAATTGCATTGACAGAGGAGGGAGTAATGAATTAATGCATCATAAGTGTCTTCACTGACATTTTCAACATGTCCCTGACTGAGTCTGTAATACCAACATGTTTCAAGCAGACCACCATAGTCCCCGTGCCCAAGGACACTAAGATAACCTGCCTAAATGACTACCGACCTGTAGCACTGACGTCTGTAGCCATGAAGTGCTTTGAAAGGCTGGTCATGGCTCACATCAACACCATTATCCCAGAAACCCTAGACCCCACTCCAATTTGCATACCGCCCCAACAGATCCACAGATGATGCAATCTCTATTGCACTCCACACTGCCCTCTCCCACCTGGACAAGAGGAACACCTACGTGAGAATGCTATTCATTGACTACAGCTCAGCATTCATGCATGACTGCATGGCCAGGCACAACTCCAACACCATCATTACGTTTGCCGACGACACAACAGTGGTAGGCCTGATCACAGACAACGATGAGACAGCCTGTAGGGAGGAGGTCAGAGACAAAGCCTACTCCCCCTCAGGAGACTGAAATGATTTGGCATGGGTCCTCAGATCCTCAAAAAATTCTACAGCTGCACCATCGAGAGCATCCTGACTGGTTGCATCACCGCCTGGTATGGCAACTGCTCGGCCTCCGACCACAAGGCACTACAGAGGGTAGTGCGTACGGCCCAGTACATCACTGGGGCCAAGCTTCCTGCCATCCAGGACCTCTATACCAGGCGGTGTCAGAGGAAGGCCCTCAAAATTGTCAAAGACTCCAGCCACCCTAGTCATAGACTGTTCTCTCTGCTACCGCACGGCAAGCGGTACCGGAGTGCCAAGTCTAGGTCCAAAAGACTTCTCAACAGCTTCTACCCCAAGCCATAAGACTCATGAACAGCTAATCACGGCTACCTGGCCTATTTACACTGACTGATGCTTTGAGAGATTAACAAACACTGAAATCAGCAGAGCAACATGGTCTCTGCTTTGGAGTAACTCAAGTGCTCTGGAAACGGAGCTGGGAAGATGCCCAGAAATTCAAAATTGGACAAAGGCTATGCTCGAAGCAAGACAACTGTTCACCTGCAACAAGGTGCAAGAGATGCAATATAAGATTATGCAAAGGGTTCATAGGACTCCCATTAAATTGAATAAAATGAAAGCAGAATTCTCTGATACCTGTTGTAAGTGTTTTATCTTCTGTCTTATTTGTGATGTAAGTGCCTTAATGTGTTTGGACCCCAGGAAGAGTTTATCCTTAACTGGATAAAAGACAAGCCACCAACAATAGATCAGTGGTATTGTGAGATCTTTAAAGTGTTACCACTGGAGAAAATGAGTGCAAGAAAGGAGATTTATATCAAATATGGGACCCCTTTTTGCTATCTCTTCCCCCTAATCTTGCAGATAACCTAAGAAGTGTCAATATAAAAATTAGATTAATCTATGGGTCAACTGGACCCTGGTAGATTTCTTGTATAAAATAATTATTTTGTCGTATAGGCCTCTATATTCTGTTAAGGGTATTTTACACACTACAGCCACACATTTTGCTACAGTCAAATTAGTAAAGGCATGTAAGGAAAATAAAATAATAATGTGAATGAAATGAATGAGAAAAAAATATGTTAAAGTAATGAAAAGTTAAGAGCAGAGAACTGAAAGGGAATGTATAATTCTTATTGTTTTTGTATGTTTTTGTTTTGTTTTGGTGTTGGTTGGTTATGCTATGTTTTATGTTATCTTGTTTCATTTTGGAATTCAAATAGATTTACATATGTACAATTTGCTTACGATGTTGACCTGAAACAAGGAAAATTATAGTATAATACTAAAAAAATATATATCTAAAAAACATTCACATGTTAAAAAACAAGCCTTTATCAAAGGTGTTGTGATGAAAAAGGTCTCACTCAGGGAGGCTTTAGAAGGTGAGTCACGTAAGGTAAATTACAGAACATTTAATCTAATCTTATAATTTTCTGACAGTAATCATAATCACGATTGATGTGATCTCCCATGTTAGCAAAATCATGATAGACGTAAACTCTGATATCAACATAATCAAGATTGATTGGATCCATGACGTCGGTGTAATCGTGGCCCTAGCATAGATTTATGGTCTGCGTCCCAATTGCCAGCCTATTCCCTATACATATGAAGGATCTTAATTTGATCATAGTGTGGCAGGAGAACTTTCCTGCACAGCAGGACGTTTTTTTACTTGTAGTATATTTTAGGTTTAAAAAAGCTTCTGAAGTTTGTAATTTCCACTTTGAAATTTCAGGCTTGTTTTTCCCTTATGAAAAATGTATCAACTCCAACCAAAATGCCCATTAATTAAAATTAAGATATTAGACCTGTATAGTGTATAATGATAATGAAAAGGTTTGGTGCCTTTACTATTTCTTGAACTTCTTCATCCTTACAAGATCAGTTGCTGTGAACATCACTTAATGACCTCATACTCCCTTTCATGTGGTGGGCCAAAATTCATGATGTCAGGGACCATGGCTGCGTCCCAAATGGCACCCTATTCTATACATAGTTCAATACTTTTGGCATCATGTACTCATGAAAAGAAGTATGAGGTCATTTAGTGATGCTCACAGCAAAGGGTAAAGAAGTTCAAGAAATAGGATAGCCACCAAACCATTTCATTATACATTTTCGATCACAAATTGCTTAAAGGTACATTCTTTAAGTATGGTCAGAAATAATAAACTATCACATTGTTCCTGTTTTGTTATTACGTATTCCAGCAAAGTTTACTGCACTATATCTAAATAATCTCTATAATCTGTTTCATAATTAGCAATTGAGGCATTGACAGCATTACACAAATGTACAGGTAATATGTACCCAATAGCAGTGATTCATCACATGCCTGAAGACGTTTCTGAAAGCAAGACTGTTCAAATCAATAAAACTTCATTTATAGAGTGCATGTCTTACAGGGGATGCATTTCAAAGTGCTTGACAGATAGATAAATAAATGGTGAGACAAGTTAAAAAAAGTAAAACAATAATAAAATAACAATGGACATGAAAGACTAATGTATAAAATAAATAAAAATGAATAAGATATATACAGTGGGGAAAAAAGGTATTTAGTCAGCCACCAATTGTGCAAGTTCTCCCACTTAAAAAGATGAGAGAGGCCTGTAATTTTCATCATAGGTACACGTCAACTATGACAGACAAATTGAGATTTTCTTTTCCAGAAAATCACATTGTAGGATTTTTAATGAATTTATTTGCAAATTATGGTGGAAAATAAGTATTTGGTCACCTACAAACAAGCAAGATTTCTGGCTCTCACAGACCTGTAACTTCTTCTTTAAGAGGCTCCTCTGTCCTCCACTCGTTACCTGTATTAATGGCACCTGTTTGAACTTGTTATCAGTATAAAAGACACCTGTCCACAACCTCAAACAGTCACACTCCAAACTCCACTATGGCCAAGACCAAAGAGCTGTCAAAGGACACCAGAAACAAAATTGTAGACCTGCACCAGGCTGGGAAGACTGAATCTGCAATAGGTAAGCAGCTTGGTTTGAAGAAATCAACTGTGGGAGCAATTATTAGGAAATGGAAGACATACAAGACCACTGATAATCTCCCTCGATCTGGGGCTCCACGCAAGATCTCACCCCGTGGGGTCAAAATGATCACAAGAACGGTGAGCAAAAATCCCAGAACCACACGGGGGGACCTAGTGAATGACCTGCAGAGAGCTGGGACCAAAGTAACAAAGCCTACCATCAGTAACACACTACGCCGCCAGGGACTCAAATCCTGCAGTGGCAGACGTGTCCCCCTGCTTAAGCCAGTACATGTCCAGGCCCGTCTGAAGTTTGCTAGAGTACATTTGGATGATCCAGAAGAGGATTGTGAGAATGTCATATGGTCAGATGAAACCAAAATAGAACTTTTTGGTAAAAACTCAACTCGTCGTGTTTGGAGGACAAAGAATGCTGAGTTGCATCCAAAGAACACCATACCTACTGTGAAGCATGGGGGTGGAAACATCATGCTTTGGGACTGTTTTTCTGCAAAGGGACCAGGACGACTGATCCGTGTAAAGGAAAGAATGAATGGGTCCATGTATCGTGAGATTTTGAGTGAAAAACCTCCTTCCATCAGCAAGGGCATTGAAGATGAAACGTGGCTGGGTCTTTCAGCATGACAATGATCCCAAACACACCGCCCGGGCAACGAAGGAGTGGCTTCGTAAGAAGCATTTCAAGGTCCTGGAGTGGCCTAGCCAGTCCCCAGATCTCAACCCCATAGAAAATCTTTGGAGGGAGTTGAAAGTCTGTGTTGCCCAGCGACAGCCCCAAAACATCACTGCTCTAGAGGAGATCTGCATGGAGGAATGGGCCAAAATACCAGCAACAGTGTGTGAAAACCTTGTGAAGACTTACAGAAAACGTTTGACCTGTGTCATTGCCAACAAAGGGTATATAACAAAGTATTGAGAAACTTTTGTTATTGACCAAATACTTATTTTCCACCATAATTTGCAAATAAATTCATTAAAAATCCTACAATGTGACTTTCTGGATTTTTTTTCTCATTTTGTCTGTCATAGTTGACTTGTACCTATGGTGAAAATGACAGGCCTCTCTCATCTTTTTAAGTGGGAGAACTTGCACAATTGGTGGCTGACTAAATACTTTTTTTCCCCACTGTAGGATGGGATAAAAAAAAAAAAAAGATAGTATGATTAAAAGCACCCTATGTTAAAACTTGGCTAAGAAGGTGTGTTAAGATCTTTCATAAACATTTCTACAGTTTCTGAGGCCCTCAGATCCTCCAGCAGGCTGTTCCAAAGGCCAGGACCGTAGTGGCTGACCAAATGTTTTGGTTCTGACCTTTGGAACAACTAAAAGGCCAGTGCCAGAGGATCTGAGGTCAGTGCCAAAGGATCTGAGGGACCACCCAGGCACATATCTTAAAAGCATATCAGACATGTATTCGGTTGCAAGGCCACGAAGTGCTTTAAAAATCAATAAAGGAATTATAAAATCAATTCTAAAACTAACAAGCAACCAATGCAGGGACTTTAAAATAGGGGTTATGTTTGCTCTCCTTCTGGTCTTTGTTAGCACACGTGCTGCTGCATTCAGAATTATTTGGAGTTGGCTAATATTTTTTTGGGGAAGGACCAGACAGGAGAGCATTGCAATAATCAAGCCTACTAGTAATACAATAATGTATTAGTCTCTCAGTGATAGCCTGGCAGAGAAACAGATGCACTTGGCAATATGTCTTAGGTAATAAAAAGCCAATTTAGTCTCATTACGGATGTGGGCCTCAAAATGTAGGGCAGAGTCTAAAATCACACCTAGGTTTTTAGCCCGGTGGGTTGCGTCTAATGACAAAGACTGTAAATGTGCCGTCAGCTTCTCTCTATGGGCCTTAGCTCCACCAGCACCAATTTCTTTCTTTGATTAGCTGTAGGAAGTTTTCTGCCATCCAAATATTTATGTCAGTGATACATTCAACCAGGGTGTTAATTGGACTAACATCGTCTTGTGATACAGATACGGTACCAGTCAAAAGTTTGGATACACCTACTCATTCAAGGGTATTTCTTTATTGTTACTATTTTCTACATTGTAGAATAATAGTGAAGACATCAAAACTATGAAATAACACAAATGGTATCATGTAGTAACCAAAAAAGTGCTAAACAAATCAAAATATATTTTATATTTGAGATTCTTCAAAGTAGCCACCCTTTGCCTTGATGACAGCTTTGCACACTCTTGGCATTCTCTCAACCAGCTTCACCTGGAATGCTTTTCCAACAGTCTTGAAGGAGTTCCCACATATGCTGAGCACTTGTTGGCTGCTTTTCCTTCACTCTGCCGTCCGACTCATCCCAAACCATCTCAATTGGGTTGAGGTCGGGGGATTGTGGAGGCCAGGTCATCTGATGCAGCACTCCATCACTCTTCTTCTTGGTAAAATAGCCCTTACACAGCCTGGAGGTGTGTTGGGTCATTGTCCTGTTGAAAAACAAATGATAGTCCCACTAAGCCCAAACCAGATGGGATGGCGTATCGCTGCAGAATGCTGTGGTAGCCATGCTGGTTAAGTGTGCCTTGAAATCACAGACAGGGTCACCAGCAAAGCACCCCCACACCATAACACCTCCTCCTCCATGCCTTACGGTGGGAACTACACATGCGGAGATCATCCGTTCACCCACACCGCGTCTCACAAAGACACAGCGGTTGGAACCAAAAATCTCTAATTTGGACTCCAGACCAAAGGACACACGTAGTCCCGTGTAGCTCAGTTTGTAGAGCATGGCGCTTGCAACGCCAGGGTTGTGGGTTCGATTTCCACGGGGGACCAGTATGAAAATATATGCACTCACTAACTGTAAGTCGCTCTGGATAAGAGCGTCTGCTAAATGACTAAAATGTAAACATTTCCACCGGTCTAATGTCCATTGCACGTGTTTCTTGGCCCAAGCAGGTCTCTGATGTGAAAAGACCTGATGTGATGCATTAATTCATTCTAGTGTCCAAACACAGCGAAGGCTGGTCACCAGTCTCCAAAACACAGCGAAGGCTGGTCACAAGTCTCCAAAACACAGCGAAGGCTGGTGACTAGGATGACCAGCCTATGCTGGTCTGAGCTGGGGTTTTTTCATTTTTCAGCAGGGGAGGCTCAGGTGGCTGCCACTGGAGGGAACTGTGGTCACCAGAAAAACCAGCATCAGTACTTAATTATTTATGACAATACATTACATCAATAGGCCTTGCTTTGACCACGTTTACATGTGCACAGTATTCCAGATAGTTGCTCACATCCCGCTTAAGGTCTTATTCGGGATAAGCTGTTTACATGCACCTTTGATATCCATGAATAAACAGAATATTCCTAATTTAAGTATATGGGTTAAATGGAATAGTAACTGAAATATGGACACTGACTGTAGGCCTATAACCTCTCACATTTAAAAATCTAATACAGCTCCAACTATAACCTTATTATCCATTTATTTTAGACAATCATCAGTCATCTGAGTCAGTGCAGTACAAGTTGAGTGCCCTTCCCTATACAGTATGCATGCTGAAAGTCAGTAGTTAACTTGTTCTTAAAGAAATAGCATTGTATTTGTTCAAACACAATTCTCTGTTTACTAAGAACAGGCAGCAAACTGATTCAAATCAAATCAAATCAAATTGCATTTGTCACATACACGTGTTTAGCAGATGTTATAGCGGGCGAAACACACACCTCCACCCTTCTGCTTCCCGGAGAGATATTTATTCCTGTCTGCGCGATGAACTGAGAACCCATCTGGCTGGACCGATTCCGACAGAATATCCCAAGAGAGCCATGTTTCTGTGAAACAGAGTATGTTACAGGCCTTGATGTCTCTCTGGAAAGAAATCCTTCCCGTAGTTCGTCGAGCTTGTTAATCAGAGACTGAACATTAGCGAGTAGTATACTTGGAAGCGGTGGGTGGTGTGGGCGCCTCCTAAGTCGAACCAACAGGTGATGTTTTGGGTCAGCCGCTGGAATAAGTTCAGTTGCCCTGGGGAGAGCAAACAAAGGATCTGCTTTGGGAAAGTCGTGTTCCTGGTCGTAATGCTGGTGAGTTACCGCCGCTCTGATAGCCAATAGTTTTTCCCGGCTGTATGTAATGATGCCAAACACTTTCTGAGCTAATAATGTAATAAATAATACATAAAAAAACAATATACTGCAAAGTTTCCTAAGAGCTAGTCGCGAGGCCGCCATCTTCATCGGCTCCAAGACTGGTCGGCTGTTAGAGCCAGCTTCATTCCACGCCTGTGGACACACTCCTTTAGGCTTTGGTTAAAGACATGACAAATAGGGGTGGCAATACAGTCTGCTACCATTCTCAATAGTTTCACATCTAGATTGTCTATACCTGGTGGCTTATCATTATTGATGGATAAAAACCGTTTTTACACCGCTTCCACAAACTTGACAAAATTCAAAACAGCAATCCTTCTCTTTCATTATTATATCTTCAATACACAAATATGATGGTTCACTGTTCAATGTTGTCATTTCACTTCTCAGTTTGTCCACTTTACCGTTGAAATAGTCATTCAAACGATTGGCTATATCAAAAGGTTTTGTTATAAATGACCCATCAACTTCAATGAACGATGGAGATGAATTGGGTTTTCTGCCCATACTGTAATATAATTTAAGGTGCTCCAAAGTATTTTCCCATTCTTTTTATGTCATTTATCTTGTTTTGGTAATATCATTTATTGGGTGCAATAAGTCCTACTAACAGATTGGATTAGTTTAGTAAAATACATGTTATTTATCTTTGTGTATCATAATACAAATTAATTGATGAATTAATCAACCGTGCTGGGAAATATGACAATGATGGACGTGGTTTTGCCAGCTAGACAGACCAGCTTGACCAGCTAGACAATACTGGATCAGCATAGACCAGCATGGACCAGCTTGGTCACCAGCATACCAGCATGACCAGCATACCAGCATAAACTGGTCACCAGCATACCAGCATCACTAGCATGAGCTGGTCACCAGCATCACCAGCCTTACCAGCTAAACCATGCTGGTCAGACCAGCTTGACCAGCATCAGACGAGCACTAACCAGCATAGACCAACAAAGTCCATACCTCTGTCCCCATCGCAAAAACATCTACCACCTTCCTCCCTTTTCACACCCCTATCCACAGCTCCAATGTGCTCTCCTCTATCCTTCTTCAACTCTTTATCGCCATCCTCCCTTCCCTCCATCTCTCTACTACTATCCAAACCCCTCTGACCCCTCTCCCCTCTCTCTGCCACCATCCCTCCATCCCCACCTCCAACACACTCTGATCTCTCACCATGCTCTCACAGACACTCAGGCCACCTGTTGGCTAGCAGAGGCTGCCGCTGTCCCACAGGGAACCCCGAATACCCCACCTGTTCTCCCATACTATGGCTAAGTGGACTATCTCCATGGACCCTTCTATTTAATAAAAAATGCTGCACTGACTCTATGGACACTCACATACTCACTCACACACACTCCCACTCCAACACACACTCACACATACACACACGTAATTTGCTCACAAACACATAACATGCACATTCACACAGACTCTACACACACACACACGCACACACACTCAATCATCAGATATGCTGCTGCTACTCTGTTTATCATATATCTTGATGCCTAGTCACCTTACCCCTACATATTTAACACACCCACTCCAGTATTGGAACTGACCCTGCATATAGCTTACTTACTTTCTCGTGTTCTTCTTATTTCTATTTCTCGTGTTTTTTAAATTTAAAACAAGTTATAGTCCCACAGATATTGATTACTGCATTGTTGGGAAAGAAAGGCATTTTTGTGCATGTGACAATAAAAAATACTACCACTGCTCTGGAAGAGGCAATCTGCAGGCAGAGAGAGGCAAATGTTCATATCACAGGCTGCACTTAGTTAGGTCAATGAGACTAGCAGATGGGATGTGGCTATGTCAACCCATCACAGTACATTATCAGACTGAGAAAGAGCAGGTGAAGGACTGTTAGGTGAATGAGATATGAGATTGGTTTTATTCATGTACATTCTTATACAGAGAATAAATGCATACTGAAAAGTAGTCAAAAAGTTGCTTGAAATACACTATGTCTGTTTCGACAGTAACTATTCCAATCTTACTACTCGAACATTTGGTGAAAGTTAAAATTATACATTTAAAGTACACTAGTAATGAAGAGATCCAAGAAGAAAACGCTATGGCTGCTAATAGGAACATTGAAGAAAGTACTCAAGCACACAGTGGTTCCACTGTTACCAAGGAACAGACTGATCCTTAGAGAAAAGCAAACATGCTGATCTGAACCTTCTGGTAAGGGGACACGGCTATAATTAACAGGAAGGCCAAGAAGATCATCAAAGACCTCAGCCACCCGAGCCACGGCCTGTTCACCCCGCTACCATCTAGAAGGCGGAGACAGTACAGGTGCATCAAAGCTGGGACCGAGAGACTGATAGAAGCTGTTTATCTCCAGACTATTAAACATTCACCACTAGCTGGCCTCTATCCAGTACCCTGCCCTGAACCTGATACCCTTTACTGTCACGCCCTGACTCTGGGGACTCGTATTTGTTGAGTCAGGGTGTGTATTTTCTGTGTGGTATGTTCTATGTTGCATTTTCTATGTTTAGATCTAGATCGTGTAGATCTATGTTGGCCGGTGTGGTTCCCAATCAGAGGCAGCTGTAGCTCGTTGTCTCTGATTGGGGACCATACTTAGGTAGCCTATTGGCACTAGTGGGTTGTGGGATCTTGTTCTGTGTGAGGTATGTTGTTTGTCTACCTTGGACTTCACGTTTCGGTTCATTTGTTGTTTTGTCGTGGTGTTTATCCAGTATAAATAAACATGTATGCATATCACGCTGCGCCTTGGTCTGACCCGTCTATAAATGATTGTGACATTTACAGACAGACTTTATGGTATGTTTTTTAGAACCCAATTCATACAGTCCCATTTTTACCACATTCTTGTCTTGATTAGCCTTTTATATCTCCTTTGCACATGCCGGCAAGTTTAGGAGTGGGAGTGGACCTGGGCTGAGGTGGGTGGATGTCTACAGTATTTTATAAATCCATTGAATATACCATCACAAACAAATCCATTATTAATTTGTTTTAGGCAGGTCCTAAGAAACATTACAAGACTAATAAAATGTATTTTCAAAAGAATAGAATGGCATATTTTGAGTTTCATTATGTTATGGGTCTGTGCAGCCATGGCTGCACCATCCAAATGAAATCAATAGTTATTTTGTTAATTAAACAGACAAGACACACCTACTCTGATCACAGTCAACACCCATATATTTTATAGTAAGAATATAATGGAATATAACAGAATAAAGTAAAAAAAATATTTTCCCACACAACTTGAGTCACAGCAACGTTTTCTAACCGCTGTCATAGAAAAGGGATATTATAAAATAGAGCAAAATAATCCACTTGTTAAACTAGGCCTAGCCTACATAATTTACAAGCAAAATGTTCTAATAAATGAGCCAACTAGACAAGATCATCATGAGCAGCACTCATCTCTCGTAACTAACATTTCCACAGCCTAATTGTAGCCTAACCAATGTCCAAACAGAGATTCAGTGAAAATAAAAAATCTGACATTGATTTATCAAGTCCCCAAATGAGCTTCCCTGAGGCAGCCACCCTGGCAGCTGATGAAACTGTGGGTTTGCACAACTGAAGAATGTCTGTACAAACTGTCAGAAATTGGTTCAGGGAAGCTCATTTGCGTGCTCGTTGTCCTCACAAGGGTCTTGACCTAATTGCAGTTCAGCGTCGTAACTGACTTCAGTGGGCAAATGGTTACCTTCGATGGCCACTGGCAAGCTGGGAGAAGTGTGCTCTTCACAAATGAATACCGGTTTCAACTGTACCGGGCAGATGGCAGAGAGCATGTATGGTGTCGTGTGGGTGAGCGGTTTGCTAATGTCAACGTTGTGAACAAAGTACCCCATGGTGGTGGTGGGGTTATGGTGTGGGCAGGCATAAGCTAAGGACAACGAACACAATTGCATTTTATCGATGGCAATTTGAATGCACAGAGATACCGTGACGACATCCTGAGGCCCATTGTCGTGACATTCACCCGCCGCCATCACCTCATGTTTCAGCATGATAATGCATGGCCCCAGGTCGCAAGGATCTGTACACAATTCCTGGAAGCTGAAAATGTGCTAGTTCTTCCATGGCCTGCATACTCACCAGACATGTCACCAATTGAGCATGTTTGGGATGCTCTGGATCGACGTATATACGACAGCATGTTCCAGTTCCCTCCAATATCCACCAACTTCGCACAGCCATTGAAGAGGAGTGGGACAACATTCCACAGGCCACAATCAACAGCCTGATCAACTCAATGTGAATTAGGCAAATGGTGGTCACACCAGATACTGACTGGTTTTCTGATCCACACAATTGACTGATTTCATTACATGAACTGTAACTTAGCAAGATCTTTGAAATTGTTGCATGTTGTGTTTATATTTTTGTTCAGTGTGTGTATTTCATTTAATTTATGTAATTCAGGGCTCATCTGTAAAAGAAACCTTGGTCTCAGTATGACTCCCTGATCAAATAAAGGATAAATTAAAAAATATACAAAATATACTGTCTATACACACCATTATATACACTGAGTGTACAAAACACTAAGAACACCTTCCCCACCCCCTCAGAACAGCCTCAATTTGTCGGGGCATGGACTCTACAAGATGTCGAAAGCGTTTCACAGGGATGCTGGCCCATGTTGACTCCAATGCTTCCCACAGTTGTGTCTAGTTGGCAGGGTGTCCTTTGGGTGGTGGACCATTGTTGATACACATGGGAAACTGTTGAGCGTGAAAAACCCAGCAGCGGGTGAATGGGGTACACAGATATATTACGGACTCTTACATTGCTCGTTCTGATATTTCTTAATTTATTTCTTTGTTACTTGCATTATGTGTGCATTCTTTTGTATTGCTAGGTATAACTGCACTGTTGGAGCTAGAAACACAGCATTTCGCTGCACCTGCGATAACATCTGCAAATCTGTGCACACAACCAATAAACTTTGATTTGATTTAGAAACATTACAGGGACATTCGAGAAACATTACAGGGACATTGCATTAACATTACAGGGATATTGCCGAAATATTACAGGGACTTTGCAGGATCATTACAGGGATATTCCAGAAACATTACAGGGACATTGCATTGCAGGAACTTTACACACAGGAATATTGCAGCAACATTACAGGGACATTGCAGAAACATTACAGGGATATTGCCGAAATATTACATGGATATTGCAGAAACATTACAGGGACTTTGCAGGAACATTACAGGGATATTCCAGAAACATTACAGGGACATTGCATTGCAGGAACTTTACACACAGGAATATTGCAGCAACATTACAGGGACATTGCAGAAACATTACAGGGATATTGCCGAAATATTACATGGATATTGCAGAAACATTACAGGGACTTTGCAGGAACATTACAGGGATATTCCAGAAACATTACAGGGACATTGCATTGCAGGGACATTGCAGAAACATTGCAGGGACATTGCAGAAACATTGCAGGGACATTGTAGAAACATTCATAAGGGGACATTGCAGAAACATTACAGGAACATTGCAGAAACATTAAAGGGATGTTGCAGAAACATTGCAAAGGGACATAGGCTAGAATGCTCTGTCAGAGTTGGGAGAGGGCACTCACTCACATAGGGATGAAGAGCTACATTTGATATGACACATCTGTCTGCAGTTATTATACAATTAATTGAGATTGTGTGTTCATTAGTGGTCAATGCAGGATAAGGACCTAGGGTCCATTTTCCTGAAATAACCCTGTGAAGCTTGTTCTGTAGCTTGATCCTGGTGTGGTAAGCCAAAGGATTTATTTTCCTCTCCAAAGATTCCTTCCGATGTGGTTAAACCCAATAATTACACACTAAAAAGGGAGGAAAAACAGGTTGGTATGTAAATTCAAGGGTCGGGCTTCCAGCATTCAAAATGTATTTGGATGGAAGTTTTTCCCAAGGTTGGGACTATATCTCCATCTGCTGGTTTAAAAGCACATCTCAACCACTGTTATTTCCAAAGACTCTTATCAATCTCCGCTCCAGTTGTTTGGCCACACATCAAAAAACGTCTAAAATGTAATTGTAAAGACATTGTCCCACATGAGAAAAATTGATTCATTTACATTTTGTTCAGTTCCATATGATGCTATTTCTAAACAGATACACATCACTCAGTAGCTGAATTACAAAGACAGGGTGAAAATATATTTTTTGTTGATGAACACAACATCACAGGTCAATGTCAGGAATAGCATATTTTAGCATGGCATATACAATTCAGTCTATAACTGTGAAAAACCAATACAATCTACTACTAGCACAAGTGACTTGTGCCTTCCATGCTGATGTTTAGCAGCACTGCTGCCTCACAGGCTGATGTTCAAGCAACTCCGCCAATTCTTTCCCATTAGACAATCAAATTCAAATTGCAAATGGGGAGAGCAAGAATAACCATTTTGAAATCTTTAATCTAGCTAGCTGTTCCAAAAACACTGAAATGGCTAGACTATTTTGAAATTATACTGGCTAACATATAAAACACTGAAATAGAAATACTATTTAGACATTATAAAGGCTGACATATAGATAATCTAAGCTGTTTAGCTGGTTAGTTATCTTTTTAAAGGAGTTTTCATCTTGGCTGACAACATAATGCAGCAATTACAGCTACTAATGTTACTAACTGCTTAGCTAGCTATTTTCTCTGGAGCAATGAGCTAATATAGCAAGCTGTATCTTAGCTGGCTGGTTAAATAGAGCTACAGTGAGGGAAAAAAGTATTTGATCCCCTGCTGATTTTGTACGTTTGCCCACTGACAAAGACATGATCAGTCTATACTTTTAATGGTAGGTTTATTTGAACAGTGAGAGACAGAATAACATCCAGAAAAACGCATGTAAAAAATGTTATGAATTGATTTGCATTTTAATGAGGGACATAAGTATTTGACCCCTCTGCAAAACATGACAAACCCTTGTTGGCAATCACAGAGGTCAGACGTTTCTTGTAGTTGGCCACCAGGTTTGCACACATCTCAGGAGGGATTTTGTTCCACTCCTCTTTGCAGATCTTCTCCAAGTCATTAAGGTTTCGAGGCTGACGTTTGGCAACTCGAACCTTCAGCTCCCTCCACAGATTTTCTATGGGATTAAGGTCTGGAGACTGGCTAGGCCACTCCAGGACCTTAATGTGCTTCTTCTTGAGCCACTCCTTTGTTGCCTTGGCCGTGTGTTTTGGGTCATTGTCATGCTGGAATACCCATCCATGACCCATTTTCAATGTCCTGGCTGAGGGAAGGAGGTTCTCACCCAAGATTTGACGGTACATGGCCCTGTCCATCGTCCCTTTGATGCGGTGAAGTTGTCCTGTCTCCTTAGCAGAAAAACACCCCCAAAGCATAATGTTTCCACCTCCATGTTTGACGGTGGGGATGGTGTTCTTGGGGTCATAGGCAGCATTCCTCCTCCTCCAAACACGGAGAGTTGAGTTGATGCCAAAGAGCTCCATTTTGGTCTCATCTGACCACAACACTTTCACCCAGTTCTCCTCTAAATCATTCAGATGTTCATTGGCAAACTTCAGACGGGCATGTATATGTGCTTTCTTGAGCAGGGGGACCTTGCGGGCACTGCAGGATTTCAGTCCTTCACGGTGTAGTGTGTTACCAATTGTTTTCTTGGTGACTATGGTCCCAGCTGCCTTGAGATCATTGACAAGATCCTCCCGTGTAGTTCTGGGCTGATTCCTCACCGTTCTCATGATCATTGCAACTCCACAAGGTGAGATCTTGCATGGAGCCCCAGGCCGAGGGAGATTGACAGTTATTTTGTGTTTCTTCCATTTGCGAATTATCGCACCAACTGTTTGTCACCTTCTCACCAAGCTGCTTGGCGATGGTCTTGTAGCCCATTCCAGCCTTGTGTAGGTCTACAATCTTGTCCCTGACATCCTTGGAGAGCTTATTGGTCTTGGTGGAGAGTTTGGAATCTGATTGATTGATTACTTCTGTGGACAGGTGTCTTTTATACAGGTAACAAGATGAGATTAGGAGCACTCCCTTTAAGAGTGTGCTCCTAATCTCAGCTCGTTACCTGTATAAAATACACCTGGGAGCCAGAAACCTTTCTGATTGAGAGGGGGTCAAATACTTATGTCCCTCATTAAAATGCAAATCAATTTATAACAACATTTTTTTGTTGTTATTCTGTCTCTCACTGTTCAAATAAACCTACCATTAAAATTATAGACTGATCATTTATTTGTCAGTGGGCAAATGTACAAAATCAGCAGGGGATCAAATACTTTTTTCCCTCACTGTATCTATTAATACAACTAACACAATACAGGCTCCTTGGAGGCTGATCCAAGTGAATAGGGGCCTTACAGGCTAATCTATAATAAAGTTTCCTCTCAGGCTGGTCAGAGTAAATATGGGCCTAACAGGCTGGTCTAATGGTCTATAATAAAGGCTCCTCTGAGGCTGATCAGAGCAAATAGGGGCCTTACAGGCTGGTTTATAATGGTAAAGGTTCCTTTCAGGCTTGTTAGTGTAAATAGGGGCCTCGCAGAATGATCAATAATAAAGGTTCCTCACAGACTGTAAGACCCATATTTAGAATATTTTGTCAACTATGAACTATCGACTAAAGACAAAGGGTGAGCCTATATTCTACTGGTGAAAAACACCAGGCGGGAAACAGGTGGCAATTGCAATTTTGGAACAATTGTTGTCCATATAGACCACCCACACACTGCAAAGTGCCCCGCTATGCCCACAAGCAAAGTTAAAACAGTCATAGATGACAGGACATTCATTCTCCCGAACCTACAGACCAGTCCATACAGATGGAGAACACAAATAGCCACTAGGTGTCAGGGCAAACCAAGAGTAATATCTCTTAAAACTCCTCATAACCTTCACATTTAAAATTTGCCAAGAAATTCCACTAGCTTTTGACATTTAGAGAAATGACAGTCTGTCTTAATCCTACCTTCTGGTCATCTAAAAGTGGACTGAGGCCAAGTTATTAACTGCCTATGAAAAGAGAAGTTATAATACCTTATAAATCATCACTCTGTACACTGCCTTCTGTTTTTACCTTTAGCTGATCATATTATTTGATTTCCAGCACCTGCTCAGTATTGGATGTGCGTAGGCTATGCAATCTTTTCCTATATTTATCTTATACTTTATCTCAACTATGTGCAGAAAACAGTTTGGTCCCACTGCATAATGATGTCACTTTTTACTGATAAACCATTCAAGAATCACCACCAAAACATCCCAAAACCATCTCCCCCACTACCAGGGGCTATCAACATTTGTAATTTTAGCAATTTAGCGCCAGTGCTTATCTATGTCAGGAATGGGGATATGTGTCATGCTGGAAATTGCTGCTCAGGAGATGAAAGCATCAGACTATGACATGGAACATTGGCTGTTCATCCTCCGGCTCAATGAGGTGTCAAATACTGACACATACTGTAATGTACTCTACACCCTGCATCTACAAACGGTATGATTTCAATGGTGATAAAGTTGAACACTGTTGAAAGAGGAAGGGGGATAGCTCATGATTTGTTTTTAACCTTTGTTAACGCCTGTTTTATTAGGTTGGTTTGGAAACAGGATTCCTCACCCAAGTCAAGTCAAGACAAGACTGCTTATTATTTGTAAAACAAGTACACCACCTTGGCACTTTTGGTCCTATAAAACTCAGACTAACCTTTTCCAACAATAAGAATAAAGAGGCTTGTAGGTGAATACAGTTTGTAAGCACCGAAACCTACTTATGAATTTACACTGCATTTCCAAACCTTTGTTTTCATCTTTATTTTACCAGGCAAGGTCAAACATAGTTATCATGTCGACCTGAGAGTGTTATTTATAGGGACTGGACTAATTAAAAAATAAGCTTGTTTAAACCCAGCTTGTCCCTTGAAGCCCTTAAATCCAACCAGGTCCACCTCCGGGATGGTCATAGGTGTGCTGAGCACATGATCCAGGTCTCAGGTGGATGCTGTGCAGATAGCATGACATCCCACCATTCCGAAGGGTCGTCCCTGTTTGGGAGTGTAGCTACCGGCATTAGGATTCCAAAGTAACGCGTTAAAGTACTCAGATTACTTTTTGAGGTAACAAGTAACCTAACGCATTCGTTTTCAATTTAAGTAATCTGTTACTTAGTTACTTCTTTGGCAATAAAGCAAACAACGTAGCTAGGTGATCAAGTATGAGGCTTGCTAAAGTGCCAAGATTCTGTATTTTGACATTTCCCCCGTCAACCCTGTGTCACTTCTAGGAAGATGTTAACCCACTTAATTCCAACATTTCTCAAAGTTTCACCATCATTGTAAAGCCTTAGTTATTTTGTTTCTTTGACAAAGTCATTTCTGAAGATTATTATTTATTCAACGTGATTATGTCTGTCCTTCATTTTAAGGTCAACATGTTACGTGAACTGAAATCGTCACCCCTGTTATGGTCAACCCTGTTACAGTCAACCCTGTTATGGTCAACCCTGTTACGGTCAACCCTGTTACTTTATTTGGCACTTAATAGGCACTATAGTATTTTTTTTATCTAACCCCTTGATATGGGAAAACGTGTTTTTTATGAAGTTGGACGTACTATTTATGTCAGAATGTTAAAATTAGGTTAAATCAAACTTTTTTTTTTTTTTTTTACCAAGTTACACTTCTCAAAAGGCACCGAATTAGTGGAATGACCCTTGTACTGTTCCACTCCTCCCATAAGGGAACCATGGAGAGGATAAGGAAAATCAGCATGTTGGAGTCCAAACACACAGTCACTTCTTCCCCAGGTCCTGGGGACCTTTCTGTCTATCTGTCTGGGATCAGGAGCCAGCTGAAGCAGGTGTGAGTGAGATGTTTCCATTGAGAGTAGAGGACGGGCTCCAGTCTGGCTGGTAGAAGTGGATGTCGAACGTCCGGGCCCAGTTGGCGAACACTGTCTTCTCCGTGATGAAGCGGTGGTGGCTGCCGCGCAGGTTGCGCTCGTGGGAGAAATACATGGAGCACTCGTCAGGCCCCGAAGGCTCGTAGTAATGATACGGCACCGAGAGATGGGAAGGAGCCCTGTGAAAAGAGGATGAGAAGAGAGAGGGAGAAAGGGGGATATGAAGGGGAGAGAAGTTGGAGGGGGGAAATGGAAGATGGGGGAGACAGAGAGTGAGAATGGACAGGAGAGAGATCAACAGAAAAAGAGAAAGAGTGTGTGTGGTGTGTGTGGTGTGCGTGTGAGAGACAGAGAGCGAATCGGGAGGGGAGTGATAGAGAGAGGGAGGGAGAGAGAGAGAGAGAGAATGGGGAGGGGAGTGATAGAGAGAGGGGGGAGAGAGAGAGAGAGAGAATGGGGAGGGGAGTGATAGAGAGAGGGGGGAGAGAGAGAACGAGGAATAGAAAATAGAGAGAGATGAGAGAGATAAAGTATATCATAAAAATATTTATTAGCCCTGAGATGTGCTTATCAAAGCTACTCCTATCCCTGTGATGCTTCTTCAGTCCTAGACTCAGTAGAATTTGAGCCAGCATGAATAATTCACAGAGCACAGACATTTGATCTGGTCCCATGGACCTGCCTATGGATATCAGCTCAATATCTGGAGCTACTGTTATCTATCTATCTAATCTATCTAACTTTTATCACCTCTCATGTATTAAGATGCATAGTCAGGATATTCAGAACACAAGCAGGTACATTTTATTTGCCAGAACAGAAATAATAATAATAACAGTGATAGTTGCCTATTAGTAATCATTGGGGTAATATTCCCTATGTCATCCATGTCATTGAAACTCTTGAGTCCGACAGCACTGTGCCCTGTGCAGAACCCAACCCACCTGCAGAAGTCAGGAGCCACCATGCCATAGACATTGATCCTGTCACAGAGCTCCAGGGCAATGGCCATGGTGAACCAACCAGTGCTCAGCCATGAGTTAGAGGTCTTCCTGGATGACAAGGTGAGCAGAAACAAGACACAATATAGACTGTATGTTCAACTAAATGTATTGCATGACTCAATATAATTAAATGAGAATTGTGGGGGGAAAAAACTGCATGGCCCTATGTGGAACTTGCAGCGATATCCATTCTGGTCAAGGCCCTCAATTTATTGCTTCATTTTTAATACCATGAAATGGCAATTTCAATGCTGTTAAACCGCCATCAAAGCATACCAGCCCCTCACTGGGGGATATCCCAGCTGGCAGCAGAGCCACTCCTGTCTGGGCTCATTCTGTTTACTGTTGGCAGCCTCTGCCAGGGGGGCACAGAAGGAGTGCCAGGGAGAGTGCCAGCCAGTGAGAGTCTGGTAGGACCTGTAATTGGTTTCTGCTCCTAGCTCTGGCTCAGTGACATCATCTTGTGAGGCTGTGTAGCGCTTTTGTCACTTCCTGTCATCATGTAACTGTCATGTGCAGTTGTACTATCTTAATTTGATCACTCTGTTGTCACATAGATTGTCCTGCGCAGAAACACAGCAACATTGCGTCAATGTGTTAGCTTGTCGCAACATTGTCTGCAATGCCATGGTAATGTAAAATTGGTAGTTGGCATTAGGTTGTCTCAACGTTATTACACAACTTTGTGTTCCTTCTTCTTCTACCACTTCCATTCAGAACATGATCCAGCATTCTATTTGGGACAGAGTTTCTGTATTTACAGAGTGTTCAAATCCCTCTCTAGCTGCATTGTCCCATTCAATGGGACTCTCATATCCCCATGGTCTACAGCTAATCCTCTTAGTTCCTAACATATATTCAGAGTGCTTTGAACTAAATCCCATTAATGATACTGTGAGTGGTTGGGTGGTTGTTGGGATTTCTTTCTTATTCTTTTGTTAAGAGCGTCGTCAAAAATGCTCAAAAGCAGCTTTTGAATTAGAATGTGTATGCCCAAGAGCACTGACTACAATGCATTCGGCTTCCCTAGCAAATCCTGCTTCAAGTGGCTCAAGTCCTCAAACACACTGACTGTATTTTTCAGAAGTCATTCTTGACCAGAATTGGACAGACAGACAGACTCACAAAGCCAAAACCCAATGGCATCATTGACCCAAGGGTCAAAAGGTCAAAACCCTACCTGTCTTTCCCTGTCTCCTTCTTGAAGAGCTCGTCGAACTGCGGCATCTTGAGCTGGGAGATGACGTAGACCTTGAGCTTGGGCAGCAGCTGGTTGACCAGACGCAGGTTGTTGAAGACCAGGCCTTTGCCGTCGCGTCGCATGCAGCTGCTGGGTCCCCAGAAGAGGAAGACTGAGTCCTGGCTGACGTTGAGCAGCTCCTGCCGGCTCCGCAGTACCTTCTGCAGGCTGGAGTGGGCGATGACGCGCAGGCTGGTACGCTGGCCCACATCCCGCTGGAAACTACCCCCAGTCGGGGCGTCGTTCATGCGGATGACGCACTCGGTGCGGTCGATTTCGTCCCCACGGTTGCTGCCGGTAAGGTGGCCCGAGCTGGTCACCAAGGCACAGCAGTTACAGTGCATCCTCAGAGGCTCGGGGGGAAAGTCAAGAGGTCAAAGACGGTATAGTAGAGTGAGGTCAGAGGTTACAGGAGTTCAACTGTGGCCATTAAACAACATAAAAAATGCATCCTTCCTTCTTCCCTTACCCTGAAATGATGTACAGGTAACTGCCAAAATAAAGGAAACACTTGAGTAAATGAGAGTTCTGGCGGCTTTGTTATGGTGTGGGGTGCATTTTCCTGGCATGGTTTAGGTCCACTCAACCCCTTCGATGGCAAGGTAAACACCAATAAATACACAGCCATTCTGAGTGATCACCTTCAACCTGTGGTGAATCATTTCTATCCTGAAAGGAATGGTCTGTCCATTGCGGAACGGGTCCAACATTTTGGACCCGTAAAGGTCTCTAGTCTGTGGTGTCTTCCAGGATGGCAATGCCCCCATCCACAGGGCACGAATGGTCACTGAATGGTTTAATGAGCATGAAAACGATGTAAACATGCTATGGCCATCTCAGTCACCAGATCTCAACCCAATGGAACACTTATACAGTGGAGAAAAAAAGTATTTAGTCAGCCACCAATTGTGCAAGTTCTCCCACTTAAAAAGATGAGAGAGGCCTGTAATTTTCATCATAGGTACACGTCAACTATGACAGACAAATTGAGGAAAAAAAATCCAGAAAATCACATTGTAGGATTTTTAATGAATTTGCAAATTATGGTGGAAAATAAGTATTTGGTCACCTACAGACAAGCAAGATTTCTGGCTCTCACAGACCTGTAACTTCTTCTTTAAGAGGCTCCTCTGTCCTCCACTCGTTACCTGTATTAATGGCACCTGTTTGAACTTGTTATCAGTATAAAAGACACCTGTCCACAACCTCAAACAGTCACACTCCAAACACTATGGCCAAGACCAAAGAGCTGTCAAAGGACACCAGAAACAAAATTGTAGACCTGCACCAGGCTGGGAAGACTGAATCTGCAATAGGTAAGCAGCTTGGTTTGAAGAAATCAACTGTGGGAGCAATTATTAGGAAATGGAAGACATACAAGACCACTGATAATCTCCCTCGATCTGGGGCTCCAGGCAAGATCTCACACCGTGGGGTCAAAATGATCACAAGAACGGTGAGCAAAAATCCCAGAACCACACGGGGGGACCTAGTGAATGACCTGCAGAGAGCTGGGACCAAAGTAACAAAGCCTACCATCAGTAACACACTACGCCGCCAGGGACTCAAATCCTGCAGTGCCAGACGTGTCCCCCTGCTTAAGCCAGTACATGTCCAGGCCCGTCTGAAGTTTGCTAGAGTGCATTTGGATGATCCAGAAGAGGATTGGGAGAATGTCATTTACATTTTTTTTTTACATTTTAGTCATTTAGCAGACGCTCTTATCCAGAGCGACTTACAGGAGCAATTAGGGTTAAGTGCCTTGCTCAAGGGCACATTTACGTCATTTAGCAGATGCTCTTATCCAGAGCGACTTACAAATTGGTGCATTCACCCTATAGCCAGTGGGATAACCACTTTCCAATTTTTTTTTTTGTTTCATATGGTCAGATGAAACCAAAATATAACTTTTTGGTAAAAACTCAACTTGTCGTGTTTGGAGGACAAAGAATGCTGAGTTGCATCCAAAGAACACCATACCTACTGTGAAGCATGGGGGTGGAAACATCATGCTTTGGGGCTGTTTTTCTGCAAAGGGACCAGGACGACTGATCCGTGTAAAGGAAAGAATGAATGGGGCCATGTATCGTGAGATTTTGAGTGAAAACCTCCTTCCATCAGCAAGGGCATTGAAGATTAAACGTGGCTGGGTCTTTCAGCATGACAATGATCCCAAACACACCGCCCGGGCAACGAAGGAGTGGCTTCGTAAGAAGCATTTCAAGGTCCTGGAGTGGCCTAGCCAGTCTCCAGATCTCAACCCCATAGAAAATCTTTGGAGGGAGTTGAAAGTCCGTGTTGCCCAGCGACAGCCCCAAAACATCACTGCTCTAGAGGAGATCTGCATAAAGGAATGGGCCAAAATACCAGCAACAGTGTGTGAAAACCTTGTGAAGACTTACAGAAAACGTTTGACCTGTGTCGTTGCCAACAAAGGGTATATAACAAAGTATTGAGAAACTTTTGTTATTGACCAAATACTTATTTTCCACCATAATTTGCAAATAAATTCATAAAAAATCCTACAATGTGTTTTTCTGGATTTTTATTCCTAATTTTGTCTGTCATAGTTGACGTGTACCTATGATGAAAATTACAGGCCACTCTCATCTTTTTAAGTGGGAGAACTTGCACAATTGGTGGCTGACTAAATACTTTCTTCCCCCACAGTAGAGCGGCGCCTGAGACAGCGTTTTCCACCACCATCAACAAAAAACCAAATTATGGTATTTCCTATGTAAGAATGATGTTGCATCCCTACAATAGAGTTTCAGACACTTGTAGAATGCTGAATGCTGTTCTCGCATCTTGTGGTGGCCCAACGCCCTATTAACCTTTTACTGCGCTGGGCTAAATCAGGATCACACAGAGTGATTTTCGTCTGTACAAAAAAAAAAATCTTTATTAATTATGAAATTATGAAAAATATTAATAACGTTGCACCCATGAAGCCAAAGATGGCGCTTTTGGTCATTGACTGCAGGAAAGGGCTATGAAACTTTATGATGGTTATTCCTTTATTTTGGCAGTTACCTGTAGCTAACAGCATTGGACAAGTGAAAGCATGGTACCCACCACATTGCTCAAGCCTTTCGGAAGTCAGAAGAGAAAGAAGGATGCATGTTTGAAGTTTTCAAACAGCATCTGAACTCTCTGGGGCCGACAGAAGCCCAAAAGGTCTTCTACAGGAATCACACAACCCATTATCATTCAATAAAATATGAGACATATTCACCAAGAGGATTTTGGAGTATGTAATGATGCCTGTAGCCCTTTCCTGCAGTCAAATAACCTAGTGGCCCCATGGGTGGAATATTATTAATATTTTTCATAATTTCATAATGAATAAACATTACTTCAAAAACCCGCTGAAAATCCAGTTTCTATGTCAAACGGTTTTGTTATATTTCAGTCTTCTGTGATGTATATAAAGTGTAATATTGGGATGCAAACTCAAAATGGAATACATTTGAACTCTATATCTGACATGGTAAAGGTGTCTTATTTTGTTTAAGCCATAACCATGTGTGTCAGGTGCATACTCTTGTTTCAAAGTAGATTTGTTTAAGACTACCAAGAATGTGTGACCCTGCAGTAAAAGGTTAACAAAATAAGTAAAAGTGTTCAAAAATAATGTAATCCTCCCTCTCTCTCATCGATGTCAATGGGCACATGGAGGGGTGAGATCCATGGCACCAGATTCAGATCTCCCTGCCAAGAGGAAAACTGTACTCCCCAAAATTCAACAGCACAATCAATACCCGCTACAGCACAGAGTAGAAGGCCAGGCAAAAGGGCATCTATATCTAATAATAGAAATCCTGAGGCCCACTCATGAATTATTCTAAGGCTTAATGCAGAGGCCCCTTGGCATTCAGAGCTGTACTATTAGCTTCATGCTTGACTGTGGCCCGTGTGGCCTGTGCACACATACAGTTGAAGTCGGAGGTTTACATACACTTAGGTTGGAGTCATTAAAACTCGTTTTTCAACCACACAAGTAATTTTTCCAACAATTGTTTACAGACAGATTATTTCACTTATAATTCACTGTATCACAATTCCAGTGGGTCAGAAGTTTACATACACTAAGTTGACTGTGCCTTTAAACAGCTTGGAAAATTCCAGAAAATGATGTCATGGCTTTAGAAGCTTCTGATAGGCTAATTGACATCATTTGAGTCAATTGGAGGTGTACCTTTGGATGTATTTCATGGCCTACCTTCAAACTCAGTGCCTTTTCGCTTGACATCATGAGAAAATCAAAAGAAATCAGCCAAGACCTCAGAAAAAAAATTGTAGACCTCCACAAGTCTGGTTCATCCTTGGGAGCAATTTCCAAACGCCTGAAGGTACCACGTTCATCTGTACAAAAAATAGTATGCAAGTATAAACACCATGGGACCACGCAGCCGTCATACTGCTCAGGAAGGAGACGCGTTCTGTCTCCAAGAGATGAACGTACTTTGGTGCGAAAAGTGCAAATCAATCCCAGAACAACAGCAAAGGACCTTGTGAAGATGCTGGAGGAAACAGGTACAAAAGTATCTATATCCACAGTAAAACGAGTCCTATATCGACATAACCTGAAAGGCCGCTCAGCAAGGAAGAAGCCACTGCTCCAAAACTGCCATAAAAAAGCCAGACTATGGTTTGCAACTGCACATGGGGACAAAGATCGTACTTTTTGGAGAAATGTCCTCTGGTCTGAGGAAACAAAAATAGAACTGTTTGGCCATAATGACCTAATACTAATTGAGTGTATGTAAACTTCTGACCCACTGGGAATGTGATGAAATAAATAAAAGCTGAAATAAATAATTCTCTCTACTATTATTCTGACATTTCACATTCTTAAAATAAAGTGGTGATCCTAACTGACCTAAAACAGGGAATTTTTACTAGGATTAAATGTCAGGAATGGTGAAAAACTGAGTTTAAATGTATTTGGCTAAGGTGTATGTAAACTTCCAACTTCAACTGTACATACAGGTGAGATTACCGACTTCACTGCTACACGAT
This sequence comes from Coregonus clupeaformis, assembly GCF_020615455.1. NCBI lineage: Eukaryota > Metazoa > Chordata > Actinopteri > Salmoniformes > Salmonidae > Coregonus > Coregonus clupeaformis. The sequence goes on along the minus strand of NC_059211.1, from coordinate 14,439,043 downwards.
CCCACTCTACTGTTTACATGTCTTCCTATAATCTCTGTAATTACACATAGATTAATTACCAAGGGAAATGGAGAGGACATGGAGAAGGGAATGAGCACGATGTGGGAAGTGTGTATGAAGACACAGAGATAATGAAGTCCCTGCAAACTGAGTTTGTCTTTCCATCCCGAAGTGTCCGGATGAGTGATCCGAGTTCTCCTATCATGGTAACAGGTTGTGAATTTGAATTTCCAGACTTCAAACTATTGCATCTTTCATAGAAATAATGTGGATATATCGATTGTTCGTGCTAGCCAGACATTCTAGTAGACAAGAAAGAATTACACGCCCCGCTACACGATTATACACAATCACCTGCCAGGCTACGAAAATAACTAGGGAGGACATAGATCTTCTTTCTTCTTCGTATTCTTCATGTTTACGTAGATATGGAACACGTACTCCCCATGGCAATACTACTTAATGCAGTACAATACAAGAAAAGGATGGTACATGTAATCCATACCGGTTTTGTTTCTGCATTTTCTCTATCGGCCAGTCTTCATGCCTGTCTCTTCTAATGAAGTGCAACTGTTTTACATTTACATTACATTTTAGTCATTTAGCAGACGCTCTTATCCAGAGCGACTTACAGTTAGTGAATACATATTTTTTTTATACTGGCCCCCCGTGGGAATCGAACCCACAACCCTGGCGTTGCAAACGCCATGCTCTGTTTTCTTCCTGGAAGATTGTTCTTTCCTTTTCATCTCTGCTGCTTTCTTACCTGAACTGACTATGTTTGTCCGTTAACGTTTTCTCAACACATTCGTTTCTCCTTTAACGAGTCAAGAGATAAGATTGATATTTGGAATTGAAACATGTTCATTAAAAAACGCTCAGGAATATGAGTGCAGCAAAATGCAGACATAGAACCCAAGCAATAACTTTCAACTTTATTATTGTATCCTCCTTGGGGCCTGGAGCACCAGGGAAATTCTCCCAGTACCAGTAATAAAAGTGTTTTTGACAGGAAGACTAAATTGTCTTTGACAGAGCCCAGAGCTTCTGTCAGCTGAATGATTCTAGGCAGAAATAGCAACAACTTATCAACCTTCATTTTGAGGAAAAGGTTGAAAAAAGGATTCTCAAATAGCACATCATTGAATCACATGTTATTACATTTCCATCATTATGGAAGCTACCTGCTTGAAGCCTTGCTTGAAAGAAATAATAATTGGGAGGATCCTTATTAGGCCTATGCATTTGGGAGTGGCCTGTGGTAGAGGTCTTCACGGATCCACCTGTTTTATATTTATTACATTATGAACCAATTTCAATAAGAGCATGCAGTAGGAACTTGACTAATACGACCCACCGTGTCATAAATCATTCATAAACGGAAAATATACATATTCTACTCAAACTGTGCATCCCAAATGGCACCATATTCCCTATACAGTGCACTACTTTTGACCAGGGCCCATAGGGCTATATGTAGGGACGCAGTCCCAGAGTTAGCATGGTAATGGCGCGTTGGCAGATTCAGACTTCATTGACCTCTAATGTGAAGTAGATTAGATTAGCTGAGCCATGATAAACAGACCACAGAGCTCACAGCACAACACACAGTTATGAGTACAGCTCCAACCCAGTCAATTACCACCCACACAGCATCTCCAGACGCATCACTATCATCCTGCTTAGACTCTCCTCAGAGGAAAGCAGGATCATAATTGCTTTGAGAACTACCCCGTCCATTTAGCTTCTCTCTAGATACCTCCCAGAATACTCACAGCACCCAAGGCGGACAGTAGACTCCATTTCCAGTCTCGCAGTTCTGGTAAATGTAATATTTCAGAAACAATGGTTTGACAGTGAGACTAGGCGCACAGAGCCCTTCCTTTATGATGACTAGAGACAGTAGGCCTACATATCAGAGGAAATGTCTGAGGAAGTTGAGGCATTTGAGGGACCGGGGGGAATCATATGTGGAGTTACTGTATTACAGATGCGGTCAAATATATTGGCACAGTTGCACAATTCACAATTTCTTCTAAAATAAGTAGAAATTGAAATAACCTTTGGTGTTCACATGTGTATTTGTTTGATTTACAACTGCTTTTTAATGATAACAGCACCAGCATTCTTCTCACAGCCCAATTAATTGGTGGATGAAACCTTGTTAAAGGCCCGCTCTGTGATATTTTGCTGTATATACCACTGCCATTTTGTTCAAAGTTCATCTTTAACGGTGAAATCTAAAAATGGTCAATTTCCACTTAGATCCAAGATGGAGTCAACAGCTGCCTCTCACAAAATGATAATATTCATTGCTTCCTGTCAGCTTTTCTCAAGGCTCTGATTAGCCCTGTCTATCTGTTTATGAGGAAGTAGGGCTCTTGGATTAATGAGGACTTGGATCCTTTTGAAGAAGTTATCTCAGTGAGGAGGAAGTGCGTTGGGTGCACAGCTAATGGACTACTTGTGTTAATGACATCCAGAGGATGACGTCCAATAAGGTTAGCCGTGGTTCGGTTAAGCATTGATCTTCTAGTCTCTGTCTAGGCCTATAGACTGTGGTAAAGATATCAGACGTTAGGCAGGAATGCACTGATTCTCTTGTTAGGATTTCTGGATCCTTTGTCTGGTGTTCAATACAACTGGGATTTGTAAAGGGCATCATTAAGAGGGAATCTCACAAATAACTCATTTTCTTTGGTTATCTACATTTTCCTTTCTAGTTCCAACTAATCATCAGAGATTACATCAAAAAGCAAGGCTTTAAAAGCAAAGAGGTGGATTTCAGCACTGGAATAATGAGTGAGCAACACACACACACACGTGCGAACACACACATTTAGTGAGGAGATTTACAGAAAAAACATGATTTGTGATTATCATGTGTAAAGGCCAGTGCAGATTGATGCTGATGACTACTTGTTAAAGGTCAACATCTCTTTAATAGGAATCGGTAAAGCATCGGGGGGAATAAGGGAGAGGATGGAGAAGGGGGGGCTGTCACTAACTGTACCTAGTCCACAAGGTGTGTTTGTGTGTGTGTGTGTGTGTGTGTGTGTGTGTGTGTGTGTGTGTGTGTGTGTGTGTGTGTGTGTGTGTGTGTGTGTAGAGCGAGAGAGAGAGACTGCAGCTGTAATCAGATTGTCAAAGGTGAGAAAGCCATAGAGGGAAATTCTCAGAAAAGAAACAGACAGTGGAGGATAAAGGCGAATACAAATGGAAAGAACAAGGAGAAAGTAACACAAAGGGGAGAAGCATTGATTCATTCTAGAAGCATTGATTCATTCTAAATTATATGATTACATCTAAGATACACATATATTTCCTTTTTTATATACACTACCTGTCAAACGTTTTAGAACACATTTACATTTTTCAAGGGTTTTTCTTTATTTTCACTATTTTCTACATTGTAGAATAATAGTGAAGACATCAAAACTATGAAATAACACATATGGAATCATGTAGTAACCAAAAAAGTGTTAAACAAATCAAAATATATTTTATATTTCAAATAGCCACCCTTTGCTGTGATGACAGCTTTGCACATTCTTGGCATTCTCTCAACCAGCTTCATGAGGTAGTCACCTGGAATGCATTTCAATTAACAGGTGTGCCTTCTTAAAAGTTAATTTGTGTAATTCCTTTCCTTTTTAATGCGTTTGAGCCAATCAGTTGTGTTGTGACAAGGTAGGGGGGGTATACAGAAGATAGCCCTATTTGGTAAAAGACCAAGTCCATATTATGACAAGAACAGCTCAAATAAGCAACTGAGCTACATCCCTGCCGGCCATTCCCTCCACTACCCTGGACCAATTGTGTGCTGCCCCATGGGTCTCCTGGTCGCGGCCGGCTACGACAGAGCCTGGATTCGAACCAGGATCTCTAGTGGCACAGCTAGCACTGCGATGCAGTGCCTTATACCACTGCGCCACTCGGAGGCTATGGTTGTCATTAGGACCGCCATAGGAATGGAAGACCCAGAGTTACATCTGCTGCAGAGGATAAGTTCATTAGAGTTACCAGCCTCAGAAATTGCAGCCCAAATAAATGCTTCACAGAGTTCAAGTAACAGACACATCTCAACATCAACTGTTCAGAGGAGATTTTTGGTTCCAACCGCTGTGTCTTTGTGAGAAGCGGTGTGTGTGAATGGATGATCTCCACATGTGTATTTCCCACCGTAAAGTATGGAGGAGGAGGTGTTATGGTGTGGGGTGCTTTGCTGGTGACACTGTCTGTGATTTATTTAGAATTCAAGGCACACTTAACCAGCATGGCTACCACAGTATTCTGCAGCGATATGCCATCCCATCTGGTTTGGTTTAGTGGGACTATCATTTGTTTTTCAACAGGACAATGACCCAACACACCTCCAGGCTGTGTAAGGGCTATTTTACCAAGAAGGAGAGTGATGGAGTGCTGCATCAGATGACCTGGCCTCCACAATCCCCCGACCTCAACCACATTGAGATGGTTTGGGATGAGTCGGACCACAGAGTGAAGGAAAAGCAGCCAACAAGTGCTCAGCATACGTGGGAACTCCTTCAAGACTGTTGGAAAAGCATTCCAGGTGAAGCTGGTTGAGAGAATGCCAAGAGTGTGCAAAGCTGTCATCAAGGCAAAGGGTGGCTATTTGAAGAATCTCAAATCTCAAATATAGTTTGATTTGTATAACACCTTTTTGGTTACTACATGATTCCATATGTGTTATTTCATAGTTTTGATGTCTTCACTATTATTCTACAATGTAGAAAATAGTAAAAATAAAAGAAAAACCCTTGAATGAGTAGGTGTTCTAAAACTTTTGACCGGTAGTGTATATTCCTTTTATGCTACATTTATCAGCAAAGTTTCACCTATTAGAAATTAGTCGTATTAAAATAGTCAAAGGCCACCAGTTAGGTACTGTATATCTTATTTCTCATCCCAATTCACAAATGCTGAGATGAAACTAGAATGAGATAAATGTTTTCAGGTATAGAAGTAGAAAAGATTTGCTTTGGGTGGCTTGTGAGCAAACTAACAAGCTTCTGTGGCGCGTAGGTGGAGGCAGACCTCTCCTGTATATTCTCCATGATTAATGTGTGGCCTTTCTCAGCCCCCAGGATGAGACATAAAGCAGCTAGAGGAATGGTGGTGGTGCTCACAGATCCACCACCCAGCTCAGTGGAATCATGGCCCATGAAGAGAAAGTTATGCACATAAGTTAATGAGGGGCATAGCCAGAATCCTTCAGATACAGTAAATACTGTAGAACCCTGTCCTCAGATCTTGCCGCTAGGGGGTGTTTTTGGGGGTGATGGTTTGGTGGTGGTGTGTGTTTGGGGTGGGGCCGTGCATGCATGCATGAATGCTTGTGTATGTATGTGATCAGAGTCAAGAGGCCCCGCAGCTAAAGCTGATTCCAACTGACTGGGATGGTCTGTGAATTGATGCCAGGCTCAAAGTCCTCTGAGTCCAGATAGTGATTTTCCGGGTCTAATGGAAGCTACAGTACAGTGGTACTTCAGAGACCCTACAGTGGAGAGCAGACCTGAGATACGGCAGTTTGCGATTGATGAAGTAATAAGATGGCAGGGAACGACTGGAGAAGATTTTTCAATACATACTGAATATCAGACGCAATATCAGGAGATGGGGGAGAATGGAAAAATAATCTACAGTTGAAGTCGGAAGTTTACATACACTTAGGTTGGAGTCATTAAAACTTGTTTTTCAACCACTCCACAAATTTCTTGTTAACCAACTATAGTTTTGGCAAGTAGGTTAGGACATCTACTTTGTGCATGACACAAGTAATTTTTCCAACAATTGTTTACAGACAGATTATTTCACTTAGAATTCACTGTATCACAATTCCAGTGGGTCAGAAGTTTACATACACTAAGTTGACTGTGCCTTTAAACAGCTTGGAAAATTCCACAAAATGATGTCATGGCTTTAGAAGCTTCTGATAGGCTAATTGACATAATTTGAGTCAATTGGAGGTGTACCTGTGGATGTAGTTCAAGGCCTACCTTCAAACTCAGTGCCTCTTTGCTTGACATCATGGGAAAATCAAAAGAAATCAGCCAAGACCGCAGAAAAAAATGTGTAGACCTCCACAAGTCTGGTTCATCATTGGGAGCAATTTCCAAACGCCTGAAGGTACTACGTTCATCTGTACAAACAATAGTACGCAAGTATAAACAACATGGGACCACGCAGCCGTCATACCGCTCAGGAAGGAGACGCGTTCTCCTAGAGATGAACGTACTTTGATGCGAAAAGTGCAAATCAATCCCAGAACAACAGCAAAGGACCTTGTGAAGATGCTGAAGGAAACAGGTACAAAAGTATCTATATCCACAGTAAAATGAGTCCTATATCGACATAACCTGAAAGGCCACTCAACAAGGAAGAAAATTATGTGGATATATTGAAGCAACATCTCAAGACATCAGTCAGGAAGTTAAAGCTTGGTCGCAAATGGGTCTTCCAAATGGACAATGACCCCAAGCATACTTCCAAAGTTGAGGCAAAATGGCTTAAGGACAACAAAGTCAAGGTATTGGAGTGGCCATCACAAAGCCCTGACCTCAGTCCTATAGAAAATGTGTGGGCAGAACTGAAAAAGCGTGTGCGAGCAAGGAGGCCTACAAACCTGACTCAGTTACACCAGCTCTGTCAGGAGGAATGGGCCAAAATTCACCCAACTTATTGTGGGAAGCTTGTGGAAGGCTACCCGAAACGTTTGACCCAAGTTAAACAATTTAAAGGCAATGCTACCTAATACTAATTGAGTGTATGTAAACTTCTGACCCACTGGGAATGTGATGAAATAAATAAAAGCTGAAATAAATAATTCTCTCTACTATTATTCTGACATTTCACATTCTTAAAATAAAGTGGTAATCCTAACTGACCTAAAACAGGGAATTTTTACTAGGATTAAATGTCAGCAATTGTGAAAAACTTAGTTTAAATGTATTTGGCTAAGGTGTATGTAAACATCCGACTTCAACTGTAGATGTGCTCATTGTGCTGCCTTGTCTTGGACTGGGACCAAGTAGGACATAAAGAAAGAAAAAAGACTTCTTTGTGTCCTACTTGGTCCAAGTTACTAAGTTCTTTCATCATCACATTCTAGCTGTTGACTGGAAGTGGACTTCAAATTGCTGCTGAATATTTTGAAAAGTTTGTGCTTGGCAAGAACAAATAACTTCGTTGTGCTGGGCATGTACAGTACAATAGCTAAAAATCACACAACTCTCTGACGCTTTTAATAATCATTCAACAGTGAGCAGTGAACAGAACAGCTCCAGACACAGACCCAGATGTAATCATTTTCCCAACCACTGTCCGTTGTAGCCTCTCTTGTCCGGTGCCGCCTGACAGACGCAGTGTCCTTTCATGCTGCCGTGTCTCACTCTCGTATCTCTCCCACTCTGAGGGAGCAATGCTGATAAGTCAGCCCATACAGAACAATACTGCAAGTCTGCTGTGTGTATCTCTTATTTAGGAACAAACAACAAAAACTCAAAGGTACCAAAACAACTACCTATCTGTCTACCAATCAGCTTGTCTGGAACCTCACTGACTGCAGTCTTTGGAACAGGAATAAAACACACTGCAAACGGTTGCCAATTTCAAAGGCCGACCCAGTCATGTGGTTCAAGAGGAAATCTCCAAAGCTTTATCAATAAGCCATTTCAAGTGTAGCCTACCTGGGATATTCATCTGTGAGCTGGCCTGTCAGCTTTACCTGAATGACAGCTGAATACAGATCGGGAGGTGCAGCTCTTATTATTAATGCACAACATCACTAGAACAATCAATGTGCCTCTCAAGTGCTTGATGTCCAACATGTCGGCTATGGCCACTGATTACAATTATACTCACAAGAGACTGAATCGATTAACCCTCATCTTAGTCCTAAACAATTTAACCTTAAGTGACAGACTGAAGATATGTAGCAACAAAGGGCATTGGGTTATTGAAAAGTCTAGTGATAGTGCTGTTGATGGTACTTTGGAATATACTGTAGGCTTTGCTGAATACCTGCCTACAATTTCAAAATATCTACAAAGCCTTTTGAATAAATTATACATGAAACAACCACTATTTGTTGACAGCAGTGGTTGTCCATAAATGTTTTAAATGTCTTGACACATTTCTACAGATTTTGCATTCTTATAGTCAGTGTATTGCTTACCTTTTGATCGATGACTCCAGTGTAGCCCTGTAGGGTTGATGACAGGGCTCTTCCTGGTTTAGGCTGCGCTTTCCTGGGCTTATCCACTGGTCGTCCAGTAGCAGCAACATCCATGTGATACCCTGTCCCTGACGTGTCGGTGAAGCTGTTGTTGTACACAACCATAAGACTGGTACCCATGGTAATAACTATAATGACAATAACCCCATGGCGCTATAATGAGGAGAGAATTTGTAAAATAGGTTATATCATGAAGTATTCAACCGGTTTGTTTAAAAAAATATATGCCAAAAACTAAATTAGCCTATATCTGCAGTATGCTATAATTACTTATTTATAGCATTTCTATTCTAGAATATAATGACAAATTAGAACTTTTAAACTCTTTTAGCAGCTTATAATAATGGTTGTGAGATGACAAATATTATCACATCTCTTCTTTCTGTGATCACAATTAAATTCTCTCATCCACCACTCAAAACAACCCACTGGGAACAGATGTCAGTTCAGTCCAGTTTAAATTTACATTTGGTTGAGTTGTCAATTAACGCAAATTCAACGTGAAATCAACAAATCACCATGTCATTGGATTTTTCGTTGTTGTTGTTGAAATGACGTGGTAACAACGTTGATTCAACCAGCTTTTGCCCTGTGTGAATAGAAGCGCTCTATGATTTAAAAAGACTGACAGCTGTGCACCCAGGCACTCTTTACATTATAATCTTTAAATCCATCATCCAACCCATTGTCATAGAGATAGAGCCGAAAATATTTAAACAGTAGAGTAGAATAGACTAGGACCATGATACAGTAGCAGTAGGCTAGATGTCTATTTTCCCCCATAACTTCCATCTTTCCAAAAGAGTTTCAAAAAGCATACCACCTGAACCTTCATTTTGTGGATGTCCTCCGTATTGTTCACTTTACATCACGATTTAGAAGCCGGAGCATTCACGTTACTGAAATCGTCGCAGCCGTGTCTGTTTGTGACAAATAACAAATTACTTTTTGATCAAGAGCGCATCCCTATATAGCAGATTAGCGCTCGCGCGGATACATCAACGATCCACTTCCCTCACGCAGAATCCAGAGCGCCCAGTATCGTTACTTCGCATGGTCATAATGCACGCCTGTTCAAGGATGGTACAATTTCGTACAGTTCAAATTATTCATTGGGGACCTCTTTACTGAGTAATGTAGCCTAACTCTTTCTGTTGAGTGTGTTTGCAATCTTGTATATATATATATTTTTGTATTAAGTTGTATTTGTAAATTGCAGGGCTTCCTTGTAAAAAAGACCTTGGTAAAAATGTCAGTGTTGACAAAGAGCTTATAGGCTGTTAATTACCATTAATAAGTGGTTAATATAGGCTGAATAATGGAATTATGTAATGGTATAGGCTTTGCAAATATGTGGAATAATGTTTATTGAATTCATTTTTATTTTATATCATAGCCTAATAACCAGATTGTGGGATAATATTTCATAATAGGTAGGCTACAGAGTAATTAAACAAGTTATTCTTATTAATTGAATTATGTAAACATAATGCATAAGGTAGTGGAAGAGCACCTGGGGCAGGGCTTGAACCAGCAACTCTGTGGTACCACCTGTGTGTGCACTACCACCTATGCCTTAGAGTTCTTGACCTCTAGGCTGTGATCACAAGTAGCCTCAACAGTAGTTCCAAACACATGCCAACCACAGACACTGGGAGCCCCAATGTGAAGAGATAGCATTTCCTCATCTAAAAATGGCAACCAGAGCAGAGCACCAGCGCTCCTCACGGGAGAGCAGATTTGCTAGAAGCTGTAATCTAGTCTGGAGCTGCTGGGAAATGGGAATCAGGCTTTTTTTAGCCGCCCTCTGAGTTGTTGAATCTACGACTTTCATCTCTTATTGACATCGCTGTAAGATGGTTCTCACCTAGAAGATACGCTGTGCAGCAGCTTGAGGGAGGTGGTAAATAAAGTCATTTAAAATCTCAATAGAAAACAATACATTCAGTCAGCCTATGATACTTGAAGTAATATTCAGGTCGTTGTTTTGTCTCTTTTTCACTCTAGCCTAGATGTACATTTTAATGATACCATTGACCTAATTAGTGTAATTGGCATGGTTTAGAGTAATTAGTAATAATCAAAGCCTTATATTCAGATTCATGTGTTCATAATTTTCTATCATATCTTTTGATATATCTTAGGGCATTTGGGCTGGGAGGGATATGGCTCCAGTGTGTTGTACCCATAGCTAATTCAAGCAAGTTTAACACTGCACTAATTCCACTGTGATGAAAGGGAGTATGAGGACACATGAAAATGACCTGAAAAATGACCTGACAAATAGGACCTGAGAGAGACTGGTAGAGGTTACTAGAGGAGATGTCATAGCAGGAAGTGAATAATCCTGTTCATTCTTCCTGTGAAAGAGTTGTGGTCATGGCTAACCAATGGCCAGCCAAAGGGGTACTGTCACATCAGAAATAAATACAAAAACACAGTTATTTGAATAGCGGTAGGGAGATACTCAATTGGGTGGGAAGAAATTATCCCACATCGATTTCAAGGTCCTACAAGGCCACATAAACGTGCATCACACGAGGAAAGCAACAAGAGGAATCCATGCTTTGGACTTATTGATCTCTAATGGGTTCCAGTCCCAGTTCTATTCCACTAGGCTTTCTGTCTACATTTCCCTGATGGGGTCATGGGGCAAGAGTAGTATATATGTTATGGAGTAGAATATAAAATGCTCTTTCTCTCTTTCTCAGCCTCTCTCTCTCTCTCTCACTCTCTCTCTCTCTCAGGGTCTTTACACACATACACATACACTTTGACATACAGTTCAGGTCAAATACATCAACCTGGTCTCAGACCATTTCGTATTATTCTGTATGTAAATCTGCTTCACTCCATTTAGTGTGATATGTTACGTTTCGTATGGTATGTAATAATTTGTGGATGTCCATCACTAATTTCGTATGATACGTTACGAATTGCAATTCATATGATATGTTACTAATTCTAGCTAGGTGGCTAATGTTATCTAGCTGGCTAACGTTAGCTAGGCTAGAGGTTAGGGTTAAGTTTCGGAGTTAGGTTAAAGGGTTAAGGTTAGGGGAAGGGTTAGCTAACATGCTAAGTAGTTGCAACGTAGCTAAAAAGTAGTAAGTAGTTGAAAAGGTGCTAATTAGCTAAAATGCTAAAGTTGTCCTTGATGAGATCCAAACTCGCAACCTTTGGGTTGCTAGACATTCACCTTGTACGCCCACCCATCCACCCCGACCAATCACCCTACCTTAAGTAACCATCATTCTTATGTAACCATACCAAAGTAACACATCATACTAATTTGAGTGTCCCGGATTTCCGTTTACTATGTTACGTCTAGTCTATGAGACCAGGCTGAATATATTGGCACCCTTGCATGATTCACTATTTCTTCTACATAAAATAAGTTGAAATTGAAACAACTTTTGGTGTTCACATGTGTATTTGTTTGATTTACAACTGCACAGGACCAAGAAAAAAATACAGTTTTTCTAAATCACCTACAAAATGTTTTGCTAAAAAAGAATGTTGTCAATTTTCAAGACACAGAAGTCTGTTGCCTTTTGAAAAATAGTAAATGCTATCCAAACGTGCAGAATTATGGGCAATTACTCTCCTTTTATGCATATTTCACCAAACAATTTCATACATTAAATCAAATATTATTCCTGATATTATGTATTTTTTAAATAAGCACATTGTGTGCAGGATTCATTCACCGGTATCATTACAATCCAATTCCATGTATTCAATACAAAGGCTGGTTTGCTCATTGTTTTGTAGACTTTCCATTGGTGCACAAATCCACAATAGAAATAAGGAAAGGTGAATAAAATGAAGGAACACAACTGATATGAATGTATACACAGAAAAGAGGGTTATATTAAAACCAGGAAAATCTGGAGAGTCCCCTGCTGATTATAGACCCATATGTTTAATAAAGTGTGATAAAGGGGGGCGGCAGGTAGCTTAGTGGTTAAGGGCGTTGTGCCAGTAACCCCGAGGTGACTAGGTGAAAAATCTGTCGATGTGCCCTTGAGCAAGGCACTTAACCCTAATTGCTCCTGTAAGTCGCTCTGGATAAGAGCGTCTGCTAAATGACTAAAATGTAAATGTAAAATGTAAAGTGGTCCTATGGACAGATACTCCAATCTCCATTGTGGAGCTTTGCAGCTCCTTCAGGGTTATCTTTGGTCTCTTTCTTGCCTCTCTGATTAATGCCGTCCATACCTGGTCCGTGAGTTTTGTTGGGTGGCCCTCTCTTGGCAGGTTTGTTGTGGTGCCATTTTCTAATAATGGATTTAATGGTGCTCCGTGGGATGTTCAAAGTTTTGGATATTTTTCTATAACCCAACCCTGATCTGTACTTCTCCACAACTTTGTCCCTGACCTGCTTGGAGAGCACCTTGGTCTTCATGGTGCCGCTTGCTTGGTGTTGCGCCTTGCTTAGTGGTGTTGCAGACTCTGGGACCTTTCAGAACAGGTGTATATATACTGAGATCATGTGACAGATCATGTGACACTTAGATTGCACACAGGTGGACTTTATTTAACTAATTATGTGACTTCTGAAGGTAATTGGTTGCACCAGATCTTATTTAGGGGCTTCATAGCAAAGGGGGTGAATACATACGCACACACCACTTTTCCGTTATTAATTTTTTAGAATTCTTTGAAACAAGTTATTTTTTTCATTTCACTTCACCAATTTTGACTATTTTGTGTATGTCCATTACGTGAAATCCAAATAATACAGGTTGTAATTTAACAAAATAAGAAAAAAGGGGGTTGAATACTTTTGCAAGGCACTGTACAAGAACATGTTTCAGTTTAATACGCTAAAAAACAAGATATAGATTTATCAATAATGGCTGTTGATATCAAAAAGGCTTTCAATCATCTTGAATGGCATTTTCTATTAAAACCTTCAGAAGCTTTCAACTTTCTAGCTGAAATAATAGATTTAATAACAATATAAAAAATGTCCTAAAGCAAAGAAATAAACAAATAATGCATTATCTGATGAAATTGCTTTAGAAAGGGGGGAATTTAGTTCCCAATTGGTCAGGTATATTAGGAGATCATCTGCAAATAAGTTTAGTTTATGTTATGTTTACCATTAAATCTGTCTATGTGCCCTTGAGCAAGGCACTTCACCTTAATTGCTCCTGTAAGTCGTTCTGTATAAGAGCATCTGCTAAATGACAAAAATGTATACAAAAAAAAGTGTAATCCGCCTGTCTGCATATTTCAAGACATGGCATATGAGGGTGCAGTGAGATACCCGATGGGTTGGACGATACCTTTCTCGTCAATCATCTTGAAAAAACGTATACTTAAAAACTGGAAATCAACCAATCCTTCATCGTTAACACAATGGAAAGATCAAAATGCTTTATTATCTAAATGTTGAAAGTGTGTGGGCGATGTGGCGGAGATGTGGGCGCTGGAGATGGGGGTGTGAGCAGGTGGGTCTGGGCAGGGGTGATTTTGAGGATATTTGTGTGCGTTTGTATGTGTATGTTTTGTATTGTTTAAATAATAATAATACTAATAATAATAGTACAAAAAAAAACAACAACAACAAAATAAGGGTTCCAAAAGGGTTCTTCGGCTGTCCCCATTGGAGAACCCTTTTTGGTTTCAGAGAACCCATTTTGGTTTCAGGTATAACTATTTTGGGTTCAATGAAGAACCCTCTGTGTAAAGGGTTCTACATGGAACTTAAAAGGGTTCTACCTGGAACCAAAAAGAGTTCTTCCACGGGTTCTCCTATGGGGAAGACCGAAGAACCCTTTAAGGTTCTACTGTAGATAGCACCTTTTTCTCTTAAGAGTTTTGGCCTTAATCCACACCAAAGCAAAGCTCTGTAATGGAAGGTCACAATGTTGAAGATGATGACTTAGGAGTAACCCAAAGTTACTTAGAAGTAACCCCACTTCATTCTCTGCATGTCCACAATATTGTAAAAAGTCCTAACAATTAGGAGGTCCCCATTTCCTAGATCTTTACACACAGTATATTGTACATGGTATGACACTGATGGGGCGATTTAGAATTTAATTTTGCCAAAAAAGTGAACACAATTGCACACATTTTTCTTCTGTATTCACTGATGACATTATATATTTAAAGTTTTGCTAAATGTGGTCTAAGATATGCAAGTCAGGTACTAAGGTAAGAAAATGATCAGAAGTTCTGTAAATGTATTTTTCTGTAAATGTATTTGAGCATTTGATCATTGCTGTTCTGATATAGATAGGGCAATGTCAACATTAGTGGGACATCTGGTGTAGTGGTACATTTGTGTTTGTGGGTACTACTGTACTTTGGCAATTTTGCAACCCAATCACAACAAATGTTATTGGGTTGTTGCTGAATGTGTTCTGTGCAATGAAAAATGGTTTTGGTTAGTGGGACATTGTAGTGTGTGTGTGGTCAGATTTCCTAGATGGGGTGACCCGTTAAAACTCATTAAAAACCACAGTACAAATGAAACCTTGCGCTAGAATGATAAGGCTATCATTCTGTCAATTGAAATTCCACAATCTAGCTTTTGGTGTTAACATAAATAGTTACTGGTAGTGTTTTAAAATATAATAACCATTAATGTAAACAGTTATTATATATTTTATGAAAATCAGATTTATAGTAATGTCCCACTTGCCCTGAATGGTTTTTGAATAGTGGAACAGGGACCTTTTCAGCAATAAAAATTCACAAAATGAAACTTTAATCAATTTAAATGTATTTTCCTTCATTAGATATTCTACAATATATTGAAATATGTTGTTTTATTGTTCAAAACATCTCTGAATCAATTTTAGACGCTATATAGCAAATAAACAGTGAGGTCGCTGCCTGGGTAGGCAGATTTACTCACAAAATAAACCTTGATGAAGCCCAAGTTTACCATAAAGCAGATAGCTCCAACAACCAAATGTAATATCAATGTAGCCAAGATACACAAGCGATAGCCTCTGATTACGGCATATTTCATATCAGCCGACAAAATGACACACTGCTCAACTCAGCTCTGCCATAGACCGATGCAACATACACAGTAAGAACCAATAGGTGGTCTAAAAGACCAATATATGGACAGATTTCATCGGAATAGTTTGCAACACAAACTCCATAGCCTTTCACAATGCATTTACAATTCTTCCAATGTGGTGCACATAAACACACACATAATAATATTATTACATTAAATATTATTACACACACATATATAATAAATAAGATTCTAACGAAATTCCATATCAGCAATTGAAATGACTGAAATATGCTGTTCAAAACAGTCTATGGCAGACTGCTGTGACCGTTGCTGTATTGTAAAGACCTGCTGTGTATAGCTGTACACTGGGGAAAATAGTTTTGAATAATCTTTTCTAGAGCTCAGACTTTCTGACCTGAATATCACTGACTTTTTTGTTGTTGTTCGCAGTTGTCTTCAAAGCACCATATTATTAGCCGCTAGCTAGCTAACACAAGCTAGCTAGCTAACCTTAGCCAATCACCTCCGTCATAGACAGAGACTAGTTCTCGAGCATGATACCATAATGATTGGTTTTGTTTCTGATTAAGCCTATTGCTGGGACACCATACAGATCTGTTGTTTTACTGATCTGTTGTTTTCTGAATTGTATTGCTTGAGCTTTTACACCATCTGTTTGGGTTTATTCTGAGTTATATGATTTTCCTTTTATTCCAGTCTAAAGATATCAATTTTTTAATCTTACTGATTAAGCCTGAAGGTAATTTGTACTGTCCAAGAATCATTCAGTCTCCTAAGGGACAGATCGCAATTTACTGGGTGGGAGGGGTGGTCCAAAATAGTGGAGGGTTTTGCTTTGGGGAGAATTGTGTGGTTTTTTATTGGGCAATGTGTTTTTTCCCTGGTTTACATTCACTCTTTTGCAAGTGTTACTATATAATTTCTTCCATCCTAGCCAAATGTCCTCATCTGCTTGCATGTGCTTCCCCTATATCAAGGTGTTTTGGTACTGACCTTATGCACTACACTTTTCCATGTGCTAACTTTTACTATACCACAGGTCAATCGGAAAGTATTCAGACCCCTTCACCTTTTCCACATTTTGTTACATTACAGCCTTATTCTAAAATTAGAAATAGAAATCCTCATCAATCTACACACGATACCCATAATGACAAAGCGAAAACAGGTGTTTAGAAATGTTTGCAAATGTAATAAACATAAAAAAACATAAATACCTTATTTACATAAGTATTCAGACCCTTTGCTATGAGACTCGAAATTGAGATCAGGTGCATCCTGTTTCCATTGATCATCCTTGAGATGTTTCTACAACTTGATTGGAGTCTACCTGTGGTAAATTCAATTGATTGGACATTATTTGGAAAGGCACACCCCTGTCTATATAAGGTCCCTCAGTTGACAGTGCATGTCAGAACAAAAACCAAGCCATGAGGTCGAAATAATTGTCAGTAGAGCTCTGAGACAGGATTGTGTCGAGGCACAGATCTGGGGAAGGGTACCAAAAAAATGTCTGCAGCATTGAAGGTCCCCAAGAACACAGTGACACTCTGACAGAGCTCCAGAGTTCCTCTGTGGAGATGGGAGAACCTTCCAGGAGGACAACCATCTCTGCAGCACTCCACCAATCAGGCCTTTATGGTAAAGTGGCCAGATGGAAGCCACTCCTCAGTAAAAGGCACATGACAGCCCGCTTGGAGTTTGCCAAAAGGCACCTAAAGGACTCAGACCACGAGAAACAAGATTCTCTGGTCTGATGAAACCAAGATTGAACTCTTTGGCCTGAATGCCAAGGGTCATGTCTCGAGGAAACATGGCACCATCCCTACGGTGAAGCATGGTGGTGGCAGCATCATGCTGTGGGGATGTTTTTCAGCAGCAGGGACGGGGTAACTAGTCAGGATCGAGGGAAAGATGAACGGAGCAAAGTAGAGAGATCCTTGATGAAAACCTGCTCCAGAGCGCTCAGGACCTCAGACTGGGGTGAAGGTTCACCTTCCAACAGGACAACGACCCTAAGCACACGGACAAGACAACGCAGGAGTGGCTTCGGGACAAGTCTCTGAATGTACTTGAGTGGTGAAAATGTCATTTGAATAATGGCGCAAAAGCCCTGTAATTTGAATATTTCATTCGATTTGGATCAGTTGTGGGTCTACTCTCGACAGTTTATAAGGTCTAGAAAGGTACAGTAGCAGGCTAGTCTGGCTGTATTTTTACTTCTGATACTGAATGCGCTGTCTGTTGCAGATCATCATTCTCCCAAGTCGTCCTATAATAATGTGCTAACATTTGTTCCCGGCAACCCAGTTATTCAGGAAAACTTAACACATGCTCTGCCGCCTCTCTAATCAAAGTGGCTATTCCTCGCACACCTAGAACCTAATGCTTCAATATAGCCTAAATATTTATAATTTCATTTTATACAGTATGTGGCATAAACACAACCAGTCACAATGTTTTAATCTGATTAGGCTACTTCAAAAGTATGCTATAGGCATGGGCACGCTCATCCAAAATATAATTCCATTATACTCAAAATGGCTTGACCTTAACCAGGTTTCCATCCAACCTTTTTATGGGAGTAAAGTAGCCTACATAAAAATGTTTCACCACATCATGAGAAAGCACGCAGTTTATTAGGCTACAGATGAAATAAATGATGATGAACTTCACAGGGTGGTGAAAGTGCACAGTGATGAGGTTGATGCTCCTTTCAATAAATATCAAGGGTCTTATTCTGGTGACATGATGATCGATGCTTGGATGCCATTTGACAAATAAAAATAATCTCACACTTTTGTCCATAATAATTTCATTGTGTAGTAGGCTATACCTACACTGTATCTGCAAGCTGTTGGCTAGAGTGCACGTGCCAATACCAGAGTAGGCACAATCGCTGTACCTATCACAGGAGGTTGGTGGCACCTTAATTGGGGAGAACGGTCTCGTGGTAATGACTGGAGTGGAATAAAAGGAATGCTATCAAATGCATCAAACACATAGTTTTCCATTCAATATGTGTCGTTCCGGCCATTACTATGAGCCGTTCTCCCCTCAGCAGCCTCCTGTGATACCTATGCAACATTTTATGTGACAAAACCATCAGTACGCCTAGAGTTGGAAACCCATTTAACTTGTATTTTTTATTCGGTACATGGGAATTCAACCTCAAAATGTATTTTATGTGCACTATGCATTTACCCACATACTTTTATCTGCAACAAGTCAATTTGATAGAAATACAACTCTGATGGGAAAATGCTCCAGGATTTCCCTTAGGTAGTAATTGTGGGCATTTGGCCGCTTAAAAAAAATATTTCAGCCGATAAATAAAATGGTATTTGGTCAAATTGTCCAGGAGAGGCTGTCTATCACAGCCTACACCCTGAAATCGCATTTCAGCACCATTCTTTCACACATTGCGTGCATGCACGCCTGCTGCTGAGGAGAGAGAGAGCAACAGAGGAGCCTTGGGCTAGGCTACTGTTAATTGCAAAGATGGAGGCCTTTTTCATTGAAGTGAAACAAAAGTTAGAGGAAAAAGAGTATGCCTATAGTGAAAAGCCTACAGGGGGAATTTAATATAAGTTTTAATATTGTAGTGGACTAGGATGAGAAGAATGCAGGCTACTGTGCAACTCCCTATTCAGGTAGGATGCAATTTTGGAACTTAAATGTATTTATAATAATTTGATTTATCATTATTATTATTGAATATCATTGTTATTATTGTAAGCCTATTTATTCATCAAAATCTGTTGTTTAAATATGCAAAACCTGTTTTGTTTATTTCTGTTGAGACATTTTCATTGGCTAAATGAAATTCTGTATTTTTAATTGTATGCTCCGTATTTAGTTTATGATAGGTTATAAGTAGGTCTGTTGTAAAATAAATAACATTATGGTAGGCACTTGCCTTTGTTGGTCTACAGAATAGAGTTGAATATTTTCCCGGTTCCATCCTGAGAATTATCACTTTTCCAGTAACCCAAATGATTGTGTCCTTATCCTATGATATAGGCTACCGCACATTGCACCCCACAGAAAAACATAAAAGCCCATAGATGTAGCTATGTTAAAAAATAAGGTGACCCCGAAAGCCAGATGGAGATGTAGTGTAAATTAGACATGCATTCAGTCCTTATATTACTGCAGCATATGCTGCAGCAAATGTAGGGACCACAATGGAAATAAGTCCCCGACTTTATTATGCAATCCCGGTCACTTTGAAAATGATTTGTGTATATATGTATTTTTTTAACTGACCAATAAAATCAATCAAACAATCAATCAATCAACCCAAACTGTGCAGAGGCTGTTACAAAAACCCAAAAGTTGAATACCATTCAGATATTGTCAAGCCTAAGCCTTCGATACTGGGTAAGCCTACAAGGTGGGTGCATTTTTTTTTATGACACCTTGAGTTGGACCAGCATGTTTTACATGCAAACTGTCTGCCTAGGGAGACTAACTAACTAACGACAGGTGTTTCACTGAACTGTTGAGGGCAGTTTCAAAATGTGCAGTAGAACCAAGGCCAATGATTTTGTTATTGAAGTGAAAGACCATGCTTGGATGGATTAGCTGACTATTCCCTAGTTTCCCACAGGCAGTATATGTGTTTAATTAGATAGCTCACTGAGGTATTATGCATCTCAGAGATGAGATTAGGGGGGACCACAGTGACATAAAGGAAGCAAGTGCTGTCTGTGGAACAACATATATTTTTTTATTAACTAGGCTGTCTTTTACAGTAAAATTGCAGACGGCCGGCTCGCCCAAGCACAATGCAGGAGAGGAATAAGCAGCTCTGCCCCCATCTGTTTGATATTCCACACGCTTTTTGTCACTCACTCAATAGTCCAGCTCTGTGATGTGTCATCAATGTGACAATGATGATGGGCAATCCAATTTTGGCTTTGTACATTAGATGTACTTATTGTATGACTTTTAGACAAACTTATTAAATGTGAATTGTTTCAACTGCTCAGACATTTCCTGAGAATTACTTTTAACTTTTCAGTTTGTCACAGTGCCTACCTTTATTAAGCCCCTATCAACTGTAAGTATTTCCTAGCTTGCTTCACTTACCCTTGCATCAATAAAGGTTGGGAAGAATGTCCGAAAAATATTATATTATCTTGTATTTAATAGGAATACACATTGGTGAGCAGAGAAGCATAGGAGGTAGTGTATGGATAGATAGCCACACAAACTAAAAGGAGCTATACGGGAGGCAGTGCAGTGGACACTACACAATCTGCAACAGATAATAGTAGGTCAGAGGTGGACAAAGCTGCTGAATGTTAATGTATTCTGGACAGATGCTGGGCGGGAGCTTTGACTCTGCGGTCCCCGGGGGGTCTAAGAGCTGTTTCTGAATACATGACTCAGACTGTTCCAACTGCCAAGAGACTCCACATATCAACAGCTACCAGTGAATGGATATCTGGCAGAATATACTACTACCGGAGTTGACTGTCTAGTTCTCTATTGCCCGGTGTACACTACACAGGTCTATATTTCAAGCCGGAGAGTCACTTCATCTTTGAGGAAACTGTCGGTGTACCAGTGCAATACCCATCATACCAATTATGGATGCAATTTCCTCTTTCAGATAGACCTAATCTTTTACAGCATAATACTCAGGTTTGTTTTGTTATTGGGATCATTTTCTGTTGTTTTGTTTGTTTCGAGAGCGATAGCAGAGAGAACTCAATTGAATCACTTCCCTTTTCACTTCATGGGTTTCAATTATAGGGAGTCACAGGGGTCGATTGCAACTGCAGTTCCTTATTATCCACTGAGTTGAAACAGAGATAGTCTAGATAAGCATTACTCTGCCCTCCCCGCTCTGACTATGAACTCACTTCAGCTCTAAAATTTCAAATGGAAAATTGCATTGGGTTAAATTACCCATTGTGTCTGCAAATAGTATAGCAACAGCAAGTAATCAGTTTGAAACAAGATGGGAACATTATAGATGATGTAGAGTGCCTTGCAAAAGTATTCATCCCCCTTGCCGTTTTTCCTATTTGGTTGCATTACAACCTGTAATTTAAATGGATTTTTGTTTGGATTTCATGTAATGGACATACACAAAATAGTCCAAATTGGTGAAGTGAAATGAAAAAAATAACTTAGATCAAAAAATTCAAAAAAATAAATAATGGAAAGGTGGTGTGTGCGTATGTATTCACCCCCTTTGCTATGAAGCCCCTAAATAAGATCTGGTGCAACCAATTACCTTCAGAAGTCACATAATTAGTTAAATAAAGTCCACCTGTGTGCAATCTAAGTGTCACATGATCTGTCACATGATCTCAGTATATATACACCTGTTCTGAAAGGCCCCAGAGGCTGCAACACCACTAAGCAAGGGGCACCACCAAGCAAGCGACACCATGAAGATCAAGGAGTTCTCCAAACAGGTCAGGGACAAAGTTGTGGAGAAGTACAGATCAGGGTTGGGTTATAAAAAAATATCAGAAACTTTGAAGATCCCACAGAGCACCATTAAATCCATTATTAAAAATGGAAAGAATATGGCACCACAACAAACCTGCCAAGAGAGGGCCGCCCACCAAAACTCACGGACCAGGCAAGGAGGGCATTAATCAGAGAGGCAACAAAGAGACCAAAGTTAATCCTGAAGGAGCTGCAAAGCTCCACAGCGGAGATTGGAGTATCTGTCCATAGGGCCACTTTAAGCCGAACACTCCACAGAGCTGGGCTTTATGGAAGAGTGGCCAGAAAAAAGCCATTGCTTAAAGAAAAAAATAAGCCTACACGTTTGGTGTTCGCCAAAAGGCATGTGGGAGACTCCCCAAACATATAGAAGAAGGTACTCTGGTCAGATGAGACTAAAATTGAGCTTTTTGGCCATCAAGGAAAACGCTATGTCTGGCACAAACCCAACACCTCTCATCACCCCGAGAACACCATCCCCACAGTGAAGCATGGTGGTGGCAGCATCATGCTGTGGGGATGTTTTTCATCGGCAGGGACTGGGAAGCTGGTCAGAATTGAAGGAATGATGGATGGCGCTAAATAAAGGGAAATTCTTGAGGGAAACCTGTTTCAGTCTTCCAGAGATTTGAGACTGTGACGGAGGTTCACCTTCCAGCAGGACAATGACCCTAACCATACTGCTAAAGCAACACTTGAGTGGTTTAAGGGGAAACATTTAAATGTCTTGGAATGGCCTCAATCCAATTGAGAATCTGTGGTATGACTTAAAGATTGCTGCACACCAGCGGAGCCCATCCAACTTGAAGGAGCTGGAGCAGTTTTGCCTTGAAGAATGGACAAAAATCCCAGTGGCAAGATGTGCCAAGCTTATAGAGACATACCCCAAGAGACTTGCAGCTGTAATTGCTGCAAATGGTGGCTCTACAAAGTATTGACTTTGGGGGGGTGAATAGTTATGCACGCTCAAGTTTTCTGTTTGTTTGTCTTATTCCTTGTTTGTTTCACAATAAAAAATATGTTGCATCATCAAAGTGGTAGGCATGTTGTGTAAATCAAATGATACAACCCCCCCAAAAATCTATTTTAATTCCAGGTTGTAAGGCAACAAAATAGGAAAAATGCCAAGGGGGGTGAATACCTTCGCAAGCCACTGTAATTATCAAGCTGTTCCTTTCCCCTCATTTCCAATAGCTGTAAATCAGATGGTGTGACAGGCAGCTTTTTGGCTACTCTGGGACATTTTAGGGATGTTTGTTAATCAGGCTGTTTAATATGCCTACTAATGCAACTTTAATGTCTGTGCAAATGATTACATATTATAGCAAAACACAATTAATGAGGTGAAAAATGAGGTCAAATTGGACTTGCTTCTGGTGTTAGATGAACATGGAGGAATATTAAACATGCTTCAGACTATGTGTATGATATATTATGTACTGTTAATACATGCACGATTAATTTATGACATTATTAAGACAGCCATGCAAGGAATAACATTGGGGAGCTTATGTGATAGTATATGTTAGAGGCATTTTGTATGTGAAAGAAAATGTATTGAAGATATTTTGGAGCCTGCTAGATAGACGGCGAGTTAAGATACAGTTTTCAAGCTTTCTTTTAATTATTTTAACGTTCTTTATACTGTTTCATTTCATCCTGTTTATCTTGATAGTTTTTGTACCTTTTACCAATATCAATTGGAACCCCTCTATGCATACTGGAAACCATTCTTTCTTTTACTACTCATCAACAAGGAACTGTGTGACAAACCTGGACATTATTTTTGTAAGTAGGCCTGCAATAAATATGATTTTCTTCAACCAATAAATGATATACCATGCCTTTTCTTGGACACATAGAAACATGTTGGAACCAAACCTGTAAAGAGTCTAAAAGATGTGGCTAATTGGAACATTTTGGGGGGGTCATTCAGCAGACGCTCCTATCCAGAGCGACTTACAGCCAGTGCATGCAACTTAGGTAGATAAACAACAACATATCACAGTCATAGCAAGAAAATATATATTTCTGTAACCGTTACTGAGAATGTTATTGTAGTTGAAGTGGTCTGTTGATTTATCCTGTAGGTTGGACTGCTTTGATTATCATCGCTGCCAGTTTTTAAGTTTTTGAAAAAGCTTACATACTGTAGTACATGTGACAGATGGTAGCAATAATACTCCATGTTCATCTAACACCAGAAGCAAGTCCAATTTGACCTCATTTTTCACCTCATTAATTGTGTTTTGCTATAATATGTTGCAATCTTCAGCCGGCTCCTCTTTCCTACAGTATATTAAATGGATTTAAGAATATTATTGTGATATAAAGCTTACTTCATTGAGAATGTATGTGCAGTTGAAATTTGGCCATAGAATCAATGACTAAAAATATGTATTTTCAACTTTCATTCACAACCGAAAATGAACCTGATTTCAACATAAAGAAAAAACGTTTTTTCAACATCCATAAAAATAAAGTCTTATTAGGCACAGACGTCAATTCAATGTCGATTCCACGTCGGTTCAACGTAATTGAATTAAAATGACATGGAAACAACATTGAGTCAACCAGTGTGTGCCCAGTGGGGTATCATTGAAAGTTGAAAGTTGAATGGAATGCTTCGCTAGGATTGCAATGAAGGAATGAAGACTCAAGCCTCGTTCAAATTACCCATAAACACTCCATAACGTTGCGCCGGATGTCATGCATTTCAATGGGGACGTCCACAGCGGATTGGAAATGCAACGCCCTCCTTGCGGTTGAAGGCTCTGTTGCGAGACGGACGCTGCATACTTCGATATTTTTCTAACTGTGCATTGTCCTCAGTCCAGCCAGAGTCCATCGAAGAACAGGAAGTTACCAAACCACAGAACAAGATGAAAATAAATTATGTGTTTTCGGTGATGGTTTTATGGGATAGCTAGCAACTTGTAAACAATTACCCATTCCTATAAGTGAGTACTATTTTAATACCATGCAATGATGAGGTGTGTTATTGGTCAACCATGGTTTGCCAGTGCTGTGATAAAATAGTGTAAAACAATGAATTTGAAGATTATCTGCACTGTATGTTTGTTAGCTAGCTAGCCAGTTTTAGAGGAATGATTCCATACATTTTTCTAAATAATGGCCAATATGCCAACATTCCATTCAAACAATGCACACAGTCAATATACAGCCATACACTGTCTGAAATTAGTTGATGATAGACTTAGAAAAGTTGTAAATGCAACATGTTCTGATATTTTATCATATAATAACACTCACAGCTTACCAAGAAAACAATAAATGGTCTGTTTACATATATTTTAGAGGCTATTGATACAGATAATTGGTATAAACCCCTTATAAACTGTATTTACACTGAACAAAAACATAAATACAACAATTTCAAATGTATAGAATTGCAGGAAATTAGCTTTAAAACTGCAAACTTGTCAAAGACTCCAGTCACCCCAGTCATAGACTGTTCTCTCTGCTACCACAAGGCAAGCGGTACCGGAGCGCCAAGTCTAGGTCCAAAAGGCTCCTTAACAGCTTCTACCCCCAAGCCATAAGACTGCTGAACAATTAATCAAATGGCCACCTGGACTATTTTTGTGACCCCCCTCCCCCCCTTTGTTGAACTGTATTGTTGGTTAAGGGCTTGTAAGTAAGCATTTTACGATAAGGTCTACTACACCTGTTATATTCGGCGCATGTGACAAATAACATTTGATTTGTTTTGATTTTAATTCTGCAGTTTAACCATGACTTCCCTGAAAGAAGCTATGAAGAAAGGGCAAAGATGTCCTTCAAAGACAACATATTAATGAGGGGGCACCTTGAGAGTTATTTAAGATACTCTTCAGAGGTACAGTTTCAGATGTTTTTGGAAGATGGGCTTGTTCCACCATTGGGGTGCCAGGACAAAGAAGAGCTTTGACTGGACTGAGCGGGAAGCTGCCTTCCCGTAGGGGTGGGAGGGCCAAGAGACCAGTGGTGGCGGAACGGAGTGCTCGGGTTGGAGGTAAGGAGGGGCAGTTCCCTTTGCTGCTTCATAGGCAACCACCAGGGTCTTGAAGATGATGCAAGCTTTGACTGGAAGCCAGTGGAGTGTGCGGAGGAGTGGAGTGACATGGAATAATTTAGGAAGGTTGAACACCAGGCGGGCTGCGGCATTCTGGATAAGTTGCAGGGGCTTGATGGCACAAGAGAGTTGCAGTAGTCTAGATCAGGGGTTCCCAAACCTTTTCACTCGCGGCCCCGCTTCCAGCATTAGTGAACATCCTGCACGCGCACACACGCCATGTCTATTTCTATGGGCACAAGCACTGTTAATGACACAAACTGTTCACACCCCTCGTTGGTGGAGAGAATTTAGCAGGTTTAAAGCTTATTTCCTGCAACTCTACACATTTTGTCATTGGCGCAAAGCAAACTTTCCAGTTTTAATGCAACATTTCATCAATTGTAATGAATACTCAGGGAGAAAAAGGTGTAGATTCACACGCAGAGCGTGGCAGGTGTTTATTACACCTTCGCAGAAAGCAGGAATTGTGGTCACAGGCAGACAATGGTCATACACAGGTAGGCAAACAGGCAGGTGAAACAAAACTAGGACTGAAGGCTAAAACTGGTTCTCACAAACGAGCTAGGAAAACGAACAATACCTCACAAGGCACAAATAGAAATAACTGAACTAAATAAGGAGCTGATGAGACCAGGTGAGTAACTAACACAGGTGAAATCAATGAACAAAAATTAAAGACAGGGCTACGTTCAAGAACACAAAGAAACAGGGCTACGTTCAAGAACACAAGGCGAACTAAGAAAATAAATACAGAACCTTACAGCAATTCTATACATTTTGCCATGTCTAATGTGTATTCATGTCATATTTGAGTGAAAAAATGTTTTACATCAATAACTATGGGCTACAAAACCTAAATAAAAAAACGTTAGCTGACATGGGCTAGTTGTTCTGGACATTTCTGACAAGTTATAAATAACTCTCCAAGGTATGCAATGACTAACATGACAAGAGGAACTGATGATGCACTACCCAATTTCGAAATTGCACCTTGTGCATTCGACTATTACAACTTTCAAGAGTAAATTTAAAGACGGACCCCGAGCACACAGCCCTGCAATCTCCATAGACAAACATTGGCAGTAGAATGGCCTTACTGAAGAGCTCAGTGACTTTCAACGTGTCAGTGTCATAAGATGCCACCTTTCCAACCAGTGCCTTGCAATCTTTGCCAGGGAAACTAAACCAAAACATGGATTGCTGTCATACCTTGTCCATAGACTGGCCCTCCTGTAGCTCAGTTGGTAGAGCATGGCGCTTGCAACGCAAGGGTTGTGGGTTCGTTTCCCACGGGGGGCCAGTATGAAAAATGTATGCACTCACTAACTGTAAGTTGCTCTGGATAAGAGCGTCTGCTAAATGATTAAAATGTCAATTGGATCACTAAAAAAATGTAAGGAAAACAATATGTAATTCGGATTAACCATCCCTTTAAAACAGATTCCCTTATTTGAACACAGGGTATGGGTTGTAAAATAATGATAAAGTAGTTGTATTTCATGTTAAAGCATAAACATACATATTCAGTACAAATAGGCAGACATGCACATTACATCCTGCCAGTACCAAGCCTACAGTATGTTTACTTGATTTATGGCTTTTTCTACCCTCTGCTGCCACTCCCTGGTCATGCTCATCTATTGTAACCAGTGTGTGTGTGTGTGTGTGTGTGTGTGTGTGTGTGTGTGTGTGTGTGTGTGTGTGTGTGTGTGTGTGTGTGTGTGTGTGTGTGTGTGTGTGTGTGTGTGTGTGTGTGTGTGTGTGTGTGTGTGTGTGTGTGTGTGTGAGTGAGTGAGTGAGACATTCCCAAAGAAATTGAGCAATGGTAAGAGTCACTCGATAATTAATTTGTGATACTGCGATGGAGACTCTCAGCTCAACACCACTCTTCTCCACTGGATGTCACATGCTTATAGGAGCTCTATGTGAGAACTTTCTCACAACACTCTTAACTGGTTAGGGGTCCAGACTTTGTGTTATTCATGACTAGTAATGTAATTGGATACTTTTGCTTGAGTTTAACACTTATAACCATTGCTTTGCCTTGACCCTAACATGACATTTCTCCCAAATCCTGGCAGGCAGAGACGGGATCTGTGCTGCCACAAAAAGCCCTGCAGAGGACAGTAATTCTCCACAAAGGGTCCATGTGAAAGTCAAGGGATGCCACACAGTAAAATAGTGAAAGTTGTTTGAGAGAAAGTTCTAAGTATAGGCCACAGAATTATATGCTAATTTAATATGATCTCTATCATAGGTTATACGCTATCAACCCATTCATTCAAACTTCTGGTGGATATTAGCAATAGAGCCTACTCACTGGATATAGACCTGAATAAGTCAACCTATAGCTAGCTATAGATTACATCAAAGAAAGGATAATTTTTTAAGTGTTCATGTATCATTCACTCTTCATGTTGTAAGTGGCATTAAAAAAACGTATTTAGATGGCATCTACACTGGCACAATAAAATAACAGTGTGCCTACAACTCTCATACATGTTGGTATATTGCTTTCCAATTTTACTAATACATTCACAATATAGATGATGGTCATTGTGTCAAGTGTGAATCAGGGCTACAACGAGATTCATGTATAACATTTGAATTGCCATCAGTGTGCCAACCTTGGTGCCAGCCGAGGGTGTCTCTGTGTGCGTCTCCTTTAAGAGTGTTTTTATCACACAGTTGATGACGCTCTCTCGTGCTGTAAACACTTCTCGCTCAGCTGCGTGGCGGAGATAGAGACAGAGACAGCTCATTCCAAGGGCTCGAGGTAGGCTAATGTATTTACGTAGACTGGGCCATTAAAACGCTATTCACATCTCACGCCTCATATGCTATCTCAAAAACAAAGACGGTGCAGAATCTCCGGTCTGAGGTGCGATGGCTAGGAAGACGGACATTCCTCCTTCTTACTATGGTGAGTCGCCACATTCGTCTTCGTTTACCGTCGGTAACCGTTCTTTCTTCAAGACATACGACAAAGGATAGCCTACAACCGTATGCTTCGAACGCTATTCTGACTTTTGTTATTGGGTCGCTTCTGGCGCTTGCACTGATTTGCAAAATGTAACATTGAAGCAAGATACAATATAATATTATGCAAACGTAACGCTCATAGAAAGCGCTACTTTGTTACAAAACTGGATGCCGAATTAACCATGAGTGAAGGCTACCAAAATAAAAATTGCTTCGTGATAATCTTTTAATTTCGAAAGTAGGCCTACTGGTTATAATAATGCCATGATATTGTTTCATTCACTCCAATTATGAAATGTATTACAAGTTAAACTGTCTATATCATAGTTTGCTATGGAATTCTGCTTTTGTTGTTTACAGAATACAGTGCACCCTCTTGGGGCTTAACACTTGACGTGCAGTGTACATAAACATATTGGTACAAAGGTTATTGTTACAGTTTTAAACACATACTCAAGTCAAATTCAAAATATTATTAAAACTGTTTCCATTTTCCTGTTCAACCCTTGACAATAGATTACTTAAAGACATAAAGGTATTGTTTTGATTAAGAAAACAAGTGAATTGCATCTGAAAGCCAAGATAAACAACAATGCTCATAAACAATGTCCATTGTTATTTGGCAAATAGGCAAACAATGTAAAGACAATATATTTGTCCCTTTGTCCATAAGTTTTCTGAATGGTTGGCATATGGATATTCAATCTCTGTGCAGATTTACTGTCCATTAGCTGGTGCACTTTGTTAGGTTGTTTATGAAAATGATATAATCCTGGACTTGTGCCAGATGCCATAGAAACCACATAACTACAGTATTTCAAGTGTGAAATGACAGCAATAACACAGTTTACCGCAGATTATTAGACAAAGGAGCACTGATACAGTATTGCAGGCAGAGATATGCCAGCTCTAGCTATGGCTTATGTAATTACAGTGTAATAGTCAATACCCTGAAGGCTATTTTACTCATGTCTGGTGTTATTACAGAAAGTACATGTCACAACATATTATAAGTAGCGATTTTACAGTCATGATCATAGGATGGCTTGACCCTCATTATAATCAATCATTACTGTACATGATCAATCATTATAATTAGGGTCAGGCCATCCATATTATTGCTGAATGAGTCACAAGACTAGTGTCAGCCAGCCTAGTCCAAGCAGCTTATTTTAACACATATCTTATCCACAATTCAGTCTTTGACACAACTGGCAAAGGTAGGCTACACTCCCCTATGTATTTATTTGAACAGTGAAGAAAAAAAATATTTGGCTCTATACTCCAGCATTTTGGATTTGAGATCAAATGTTTTCATACATAGCTATTTGTGTTACCATTTAGAAATGAATGCATGTTATGTACACTACATTACCAAAAGTATGTGGACACCTGCTCATCGAGCATCTCATTCCAAAATCATGGGCATTAATATAGAGTTGGTCCCCCCTTTGCTGTTATAACAGCCTTGACTCTTCTGGGAAGGCTTTCCACTAGATGTTGGAACATTGCTGCAGGGATTTGCTTCCATTCAGCCACAACAGCATTAGTAAGGTCGGGCACTGATGTTGGGCGATTAGGCCTGGCTCACAGTCACCGTTCTAATTAATCCCAAAGGTGATCGATGGGGTTGAGGTCAAGGCTCTGCAGGCCAGTCAAGTTCTTCCACACCGATATCGACAAACCATTTCTGTATGGACCTCGCTTTGTGCACCGGGGCATTGTCATGCTGAAACAGGAAAGGGCCTTCCCCAAACTGTTGCCACAAAGTTGGAAAAACAGAATAGTCTAGAATGTCATTATATGCTGTAGCGTTAAGATTTCCCTTCACTGGAACTAAGGGGCCTAGCCCAAACCATGAAAAACAGCCCCAGACCATTATTCCTCCACCAAACTTTTCAGTTGGAACTATGCATTTGGGCAGGTAGCGTTCTCCTGGCATCCGCCAAACCCAGGTTTGTACATCGAACTTCAAGATGGTGAAGCGTGATTCATCACTCCAGAGAACGCGTTTCCACTGCTTCAGAGTCCAATGGTAGCGAGCTTTACACCACTCCAGCTGACTAACATGGTGATCTTAGGCTTGTGTGTGGCTGCTCGGCCATGGAAACCCATTTCATGAAGCTCCTGACTAACAGTTCTTGTGCTGACGTTGCTTACAGAGGCAGTTTGGAAATCGGGATTGAGTGTTGCAACCGAGGACAGACGGCGGTCCCGTTCTGTGAGCTTGTGTGGCCTACCACTTCGCGGCTGAGCCGTTGTTGCTCCTAGACGTTTCCACTTCACAATGACAGCACTTACAGTTGACCGGGGCAGCTCTAGCAGGGCAGAAATCTTATGAACTGACTTGTTGGAAACGTGGCATCCTATGACGGTGCCACGTTGAAAGTCACTGAGCTCTTCAGTAAGGCCATTCTACTGCTAATGTTTGTCTATGGACATTGCATGGCTGTGTGCTCGATTTTATACACCTGTCAGCAACAGGAGTGGCTGAAATAGCCGATTCCACTTATTTGAAGGGGTGTCCACATACATATTCTATTCGTATTAACAATAAAAGTGACTCCAATATGTCACAATACATTATTTACCATTCATTTCTATTGGGCACAACATAATCTGAAACACAACCAAAACAACTGCATTTGCATCCAACAAGTTTATAGAGTCACAAGCTTGATGTAGTCATTGCATGCTGTGAATATGTGCCCAAATACTAAACTTTTAACTCAATTGAATACACTATAAGTGAATTTGTGTATATATAGAGTATCTAGTCCCCCCATTTGAAGGTGTCATAAGTATTTGGACTTCACTTATAGTGTATTCAATTGAGTCAAAAGTTTAGTATTTGGGCCCATATTCATAGCATGCAATGACTACATAAACTATAAACTTGTTGGATGCATTTGCAGTTGTTTTGGTTGTGTTTTGGATTATGTTGTGCCCAATAGAAATGAATGGTAAATAATGTATTGTGTCATATTGGAGTCACTTTTATTGTTAATAAGAATATAATATGTTTCTTAACACTTCTACATTAAAGGGATACTTCAGGATTTTGACAATGAAGCCCTTTACTTACCCAGAGTCAGAATAACTTGTGGATACCATTTTTATCTCTCTGTGTGCAGTTTGAAGAAAGTTGCAAACTAGCATTAACGCAAATGCTGACTAGCTTTAGTCTATGGAAGTCTATGGTAACAGCTAGCAGGCTAGTTTTACCATAGACTTAGTCATTGCGTTAACGCTAGTTTGCCTTGGCTCATGAAACTACCTCTAACTTCCTTTTATACTGGACGCAGAAACATTAACAATGGTATACACGAGTTCATCTGACTCTGGGTAAGTAGACAAAGGGCTTCCTTGTCAAAATCCTGAAGTGTCCCTTTAATGTGAATGCTACCATGATTACAGATAATCATGAATGAAACGAGAATAATGATGAGTGAGAAAGATATAGATGCAGAAAGATCATGCCCCAAAACATGCTAACCTCTCACCATTACCAATAACTGGGGAGGTTAGGATGTTCTTGGGTGTATGATACAGTGGTTTGTGAAAGTATTCACCCCCCTTGGCATTTTTCCTATTTTTGTTGCCTTACAACCTGAAATTAAAATGGATTTTTGGGGGGTTTGTATCATTTGATTTACACAACATGCCTACCACTTTGAAAATGCAAAAATATTTTTTATTGTGAAACAAACAAAAAATATATATTTCTTTAACCTCTTCATCACTAGGCACCTGGCTAAAGTGCCTGCCTCGAAAATGCATGCCCAAATTGAATAGAGTATATCTCCAAAACGACAAGGGCTATAAACATAATCTTGGTAGCAAAAGAAAGATAACACATGTGAGATGTATCTTGAATAATTAATGTGGGTATTACTGTGTCAGAGTACATGAAGCTAGAACACAGCATAAATTGGGAGGCTTTGATTCCACCTGAAAGTAACTTCAGGTTTTATAGGGAATGTTTTATTGGACTTATGCAGCTGCAGCCCCTAAACACTATGGGACCATAGCCCAATATCTGATGAGTACTTATGTGAAGTTTGATGCCAATAAAGTAAAGTAAACCAAAGTTGTAGGGGTTTTAGTTTAAGTATGTTTAGGCGGATTACCAAATGGAGACATTTGGGTAGATTTGGGCACCATCAGTGACATTTGACTTTTATCAGGTACCAGACAGCAAAAGTCATTTAATTTCACTAACATATCACTATATGTGTACATTTCATCAAAATACAACTGTTTTGATGTTGTTTCCAATGTTCTCCCAGACCTACAGTGGGGAGAACAAGTATTTGATACACTGCCGATTTTGCAGGTGTTCCTACTTACAAAGCATGTAGAGGTCTGTAATTCTTATCATAGGTACACTTCAACTGTGAGAGACGGAATCTAAAACAAAAATCCAGAAAATCATATTGTATGCTTTTTAAGTAATTAATTTGCATTTTATTGCATGACATAAGTATTTGATACATCAGAAAAGCAGAACTTAATATTTGGTACAGAAACCTTTGTTTGCAATTACAGAGATCATACGTTTCCTGTAGGTCTTGACCAGGTTTGCACACACTGCAGCAGGGATTTTGGCCCACTCCTCCATACAGACCTTCTCCAGATCCTTCAGGTTTCGGGGCTGTTGCTGGGCAATACGGACTTTCAGCTCCCGCCAAAGATTTTCTATTGGGTTCAGGTCTGGAGACTGGCTAGGCCACTCCAGGACCTTGAGATGCTTCTTACGGAGCCACTCCTTAGTTGCCCTGGTGTGTGTTTCGGGTCGTTGTCATGTTGGAAGACCCAGCCACGTCCCATCTTCAATGCTC
Source organism: Coregonus clupeaformis (assembly GCF_020615455.1). NCBI lineage: Eukaryota > Metazoa > Chordata > Actinopteri > Salmoniformes > Salmonidae > Coregonus > Coregonus clupeaformis. The sequence continues at coordinate 14,405,402 of NC_059211.1, read as the reverse complement.
TTACTGAGGGAAGGAGGTTGTTGGCCAAGATCTCACGATACATGGCCCCATCCTCCCCTCAATACGGTGCAGTCGTCCTGTCCCCTTTGCAGAAAAGCATCCCCAAAGAATATAATATAATAATATAATATGCCATTTAGCAGATGATTTTATCCAAAGCGACTTACAGTCATGTGTGCATACATTTTTATGTATGGGTGGTCCCGGGGATCGAACCCACTACCCTGGCGTTACAAGCGCCATGCTCTACCAATTGAGCTACATGATGTTTCCACCTCCATGCTTCACGGTTGGGATGGTGTTCTTGGGGTTGTACTCATCCTTCTTCTTCCTCCAAACACGGCGAGTGGAGTTTAGACCAAAAAGCTCAATTTTTGTCTCATCAGACCACATGACCTTCTCCCATTCCTCCTCTGGATCATCCAGATGGTCATTGGCAAACTTCAGACGGGCCTGGACATGCGCTGGCTTGAGCAGGGGGACCTTGCATGCACTGCAGGATTTTAATCCATGACGGCGTAGTGTGTTACTAATGGTTTTCTTTGAGACTGTGGTCCCAGCTCTCTTCAGGTCATTGACCAGGTCCTGCTGTGTAGTTTTGGGTTGATCCCTCACCTTCCTCATGATCATTGATGCCCCACGAGGTGAGATCTTGCATGGAGCCCCAGACCGAGGGTGATTGACCGTCATCTTGAACTTCTTCCATTTTCTAATAATTGCGCCAACAGTTGTTGCCTTCTCACCAAGCTGCTTGCCTATTGTCCTGTAGCCCATACCAGCCTTGTGCAGGTCTACAATTTTATCCCTGATGTCTTTACACAGCTCTCTGGTCTTGGCCATTGTGGAGAGGTTGGAGTCTGTTTTATTGAGTGTGTGGACAGGTGTCTTTTATACAGGTAACGAGTTCAAACAGGTGCAGTTAATACAGGTAATGAGTGGAGAACGGGAGGGCTTCTTAAAGAAAAACTAATAGGCCTGTGAGAGCCGGAATTCTTACTGGTTGGTAGGTGATCAAATACTTATGTCATGCAATAAAATGCAAATTAATTACTTAAAAATCATACAATGTGATTTTCTGGATTTTTGTTTTAGATTCCGTCTCTCACAGTTGAAGTGTACCTATGATAAAAATTACAGACCTCTACATGCTTTGTAAGTAGGAAAACCTGCAAAATCGGCAGTGTATCAAATACTTGTTCTCCCCACTTTATATACGTGTTGACTAAAGTGATAATTCAGTGACAAGAAATAATACACATAGCATTCTATTGTAAGTAAACTTGCGTGTGGGCCTCTATTTAGCCAATAAAAGTGTTATCATACAATAAACACAGACTTGATTGTGATCCTTGCAGGACTAGCTACCTAGCTAAGCTAAGCTAACTAGCTAGCTAAACTAAGCAAGCTAGCGAGCTAAGTTAAGCTAGCTAAGCTAAGCTAGCGCCAATTTACGTTGAGCTTCAGTTACTCAAATATATATTTTAGAATGTATGTTTTGTACTCATACAATAAATTAGTAATAGTAGTATTAGAAGTAATAAATAACAATGGGATTACATACTCTTCTGATGCTTGAGTAGGGCCCTGGACACGATAACCTTCGTTCTCGTCATTGGGGTGTGGTTCGTCCGGTCTAAGCAGGTCCTCATCGTCCGATTCAGAGTCAATGGGGTTACATGGAGTCCAACTTTCATCTGTTACAATTGCTAATGCTTCTGTAACTGTATATTTCTTACTAGAGCCTGCCATATTTTTATAAACTTTGCGTTTTCCCTTCGAAATTCAAGTGCAGTTGTGCACTCTGCGTAACCGTGCGTAATGCAGCAAGTCAATTAATATGATACAATGAGGTGCGCACATGGATATTTCAACAACCGGTTGGTCGATTTTGACATGTGACCCCTCTATCGAAAGTTCTGGATCAGTAGAAATAGATTAGCACAATTGCAAGCCACTGGGATTGCATAATATATCCAGAAGATGGTGACAAAACAGTGCCTGTTGTGATTGAAACAAACTACTGACTTCATCTTCAAACAAATTCTTGGCCATGTAAAATAATGTAAACTCATTGAAATTGACTCGAAATGAGAGAGAGACACTAGAGTATCTTTTCAAGTGGTTTTATTCGATCAGACACTACTTTTAGTAACAAAAACAACAAAGGTAAGACACAGTTTGTTGTCGTGATAAAAAAAGTTTGTTATTGACGTTCTTTGATTAATAGTTTAGTGAGTGTTGGTCATAGAGGAACACGGCTATCACTGTTGGAATCTGTGAGGTAGCAGCTTTCGAATGGTGTATCGTTTGTATAGATAGGTTGAGAAAAATAAGTTATCTGTCTACGAATATACGGGCATGCACGGTTTCAAAATACAGTACTGGTTTTGCTATATGCTTATATATTTGCTTGGAGTCTGAATATTATTTCATTTGGGCAACAACAGTTTAGCTAGATTCACAGTTGAGACGCTTCTCGTTCCAGTAGTGTATAACATTCAGGTATTCAAACGTTTAAAAACCATACTACGTCATTGTTTGAGATTGCGGAAGGAGTACCCCGGATATGGGGAACCTCGGGATGAAGAGGTTAAGCAATGGCTTTTTTCTGGCCACTCTTCTGTAAAGCCCAGCTCTGTGGAGTGTACGGCTTAAAGTGGTCCTATGGACAGATATTCCAATCTCCGCTGTGGAGCTTTGCATCTCCTTCAGGGTTATCTTTGGTCTCTTTGTTGCCTCTCTGATGAATGCCCTCCTTGCCTGGTCCGTGAGTTTTGGTGGGCGGCCCTCTCTTGGCAGGTTTGTTGTGGTGCCATATTCTTTCCATTTTTTTAATGATGGATTTAATGGTGCTCCGTGGGATGTTCAAAGTTTCGGATAACTCAACCCTGATCTGTACTTCTCCACAACTTTGTCCCTGACCTGTTTGGAGAGCTCCTTGGTCTTCATGGTGCCGCTTGCTTGGTGGTGCCCCTTGTTTAGTGGTGTTGCAGACTCTGGGGCCTTTCACAACAGGTGTATATATACTGAGATCATGTGACAGATCATGTGACACTTAGATTGCACACAGGTGGACTTTAATTATTTGACTTCTGAAGGTAATTGGTTGCACCAGATCTTATTTAGGGGTTTCATAGCAAAGGGGGTGAATACATATGCATTTTTTTAAACAAGTTCTTTTTTTCACTTCACCAATTTGGACTATATTGTGTATGTCCATTACATGAAATCCAAATAGAAATCCATTTAGATTCCAGGTTGTAATGCAACAAAATAGGAAAAATGCCAAGGGGGATGAATACTTTTTCAAGGCACTGTATTTATACATCTGTAACTTTCTCACTCATCATTATTCACGATTCATTCAGGATTTTACGTAATCATGGTAGCATCCACATTAATGTAGAATTATTCAGAAACATATTCTATTCTTATTTACAATAAAAGTGACTCCAAAATGACACATTACATTATTTACCATTCATTACTATTGGGCACAACATAATCTGAAGCACAAGCTTGATGTCGTCATTGAGTGCTAGGAATATGGGACCAAATACTAAACCTATGACTAAATGTAATACACTATAAGTGAATTTGTCAAAATACTTTTGACACCTTCAAATGGAGGGACTAGATACTTAAGGTGCTTTCATTTCTAAATGGTAAAACAGATACTGTATGTATGAAAATATCCTCAAATAAAAGGTGACATTCTGTACTGTCACCTCATAAAACATTTGATCTCAAATCCAAAATGCTGGAGTATAGAGCCAAAGTATAGAGCCAAATTCTAAATAAATACGTAGGGGAGTGTATATAGTAGACCTAATTGTCATTGTTAGTGAGTGACATGGTCAGTATACTCAGTATGACTTCATGGGAAAGCTGCAGTGTCTGTCATCTCTCTCCACACTGACCCTAGGCCCCTGCCAATCATGTTTGTCAGCTGGAGTTTGACCTCCTACCCCCATCTCAGGATTCAGCCCACACTTTAAAGGGATAGTTTGGGATTTTGGCAATGAAGCCCTTTATTTACATCCCCAGAGTCAGATGAACTCATGGTACCATTTTTATGTCTCTGCTTCCAATGCTAACTAGTGTTAGTGCTATCTTAGCGCAAAGACTGGAAGTCTTCGGGAACAGCTAGCATGTCTTTGCGCTAAGCTAGTTAACGTTGTCTCGCAAAACGACCTCCAAATTCCTTCATACTGGACGCAGAAACATAAAGATGGTATCCACGAGTTCCTTTGACACTGGGAAAGTAGATAAAGGGCTTCACTGTGATGAAGCAGAGCTATAGAGAAAGCTATACTACAACATTCTGAACATTAGGTTTAAGCATTTTAATGTACTTTTGTATGCTTATGGCGTAAACTACCTGATCACTCGAGTGCTAATGCAACATTTTGGTGTAATTATCAAAAGAATGGGAAGAAGCTCCTCCGTCTGAGAAGGGAATTGAGGCACTGCATCTTTAAATGCAGCCTGGGCAGTTGGAGACTTAGTCAGTGGAGCATGGGATGGAGTTGTGCTGACTCCCCATGTTTAGGTCAGCTGCTCTGTCCAAATGGCCTCTCTCTGGTGCTGTTACTCAGTCAGCCAGCCTGTCCAAATGGCCTCTCTCTGGTGCTATTGCTCAGTCAGCCAGCCTGTCCAAATGGCCTCTCTCTGGTGCTGTTTCTCAGTCAGCCAGCCTGTCCAAATGGCCTCTCTCTGGTGCTGTTGCTCAGTCAGCCAGCCTGTCCAAATGGTCTTTCACAGGCAACTCAGGCTAATGCTGTCAGGCAGAGAGGGATACTAGGGGCAAACACTCTATCGTCCTCCCCAACCTACCTCTCTAGCTAATGGAAATGGATGAGATGGTGACACACACATACACACACACTAGGCAAGCAAGCAACAATACACATTGATTCGATACACACTTGCAGTCAATTTGTGCACATTCCATCACACACCAACTTTCACACTTCCAGTGCTTTTTCACAGACAATCAGAAACTGTTCGTAAGTGACTATTTAGATAAAGTAGCGTTCACCGTCAAAAAATTTTGAGCTGGGCACCTTGATAATTAACAAATTTCTCGCATGGTCAGCTTGCCTGAGTGTGGCATTTTTACAACCATGATTGGCTTTTAGGTGCCTTGGCTCTCTGCTACCACTCACTCAATATGAAGACTGATGATTGCTATGTGGTACTCCTACACACATTCATTTACTCTTTATGATGCTCGTACTCATTATTTTTAATGAGGTTATGTTCGTCCCCTGTGAAATGCCTCAGCACTTTTCTCAGGCTATTACAGTGTAGCATATCACAGTTGCCCGACGTTTTAGAGATTAGAGAAATGTATTGTCTGTCACGCTTATGACAGACTCGAGTCAGTAAAAACTTCCACAAACTCACTTTGTATCAAGTCAGGCAAACATGAACTGCCTTTTCTTGACCCTGTGCAAATTGAACAGAGTTGGCTCTAAATAGCCAACTATGTCTTGTTGTTTCAGGCAACACTATGCACACAGGCATTGCTTAATATCCAATTTTGCAGCACAAATACAGTCCCTCTCTGTGTTGGACTGCTGGGCTAACTGACAATGACAGTGATTTATTAAACACAACCCAAAGACACAAACTGTGTAGAGTGAATGAGATGGCTGCAATTACAGCATGCATAGGAAACAGCTTCAGGTCTTTGTTTGAGTCTGTGATACTGTGAGGTCGGTGATGATGATGACTTTGGTGAAGCACACACTGTGTTGAATGATTCAGGTCTATCAACAGATTCCACATACTGCTGGACCATCATCCTTAGATGAAAGTCAGCGATTGCTGCTCCCGTGTTATTTATTCTGTATGTGGGGCTGCAGAGGTGAGGGCCTTGCGTAACACTGCAGGGATGTGCTATATACTGGGTTCTCAGCCAACTCCACACTGATGTAAATTAGAAAATGACTGAGAAAAAGAGAGAGCGAGAAAGAGAAAGAGCTAGAGGCATAGGCTTATGAGAATCCCTTAGCCTGAGGATAAGCACCAAATGGTTCTTATTAGCATTAACCACATTGAGGCTGGCCCTCCCTGAAGACCCCAAAATCAATTCTTACTGTCACTTAATCAATGAAGTTAACTAAGTCTGATTGTGTTGGGTCCTGATTGTAACACCCCATGCAACTTTAGGCAAATTGGCAACAGACTGATATTAGAGAGTTGTTGTGCACATCATTGAAGTGTCACATATTTATATATTTTGTAATTCCATTCTTTTACTTTTAGAGTTGTGTGTATTGTTGTGAATTGTTAGAAACTACTGCACTGTTGGAGCTAGGAACACAAGCATTTCGCTACACCCGCGATAACATCTGCTAAATATGTGTAGGTGACCAATACAATTTGATTTGATCACTGTATTAGGGAGAGGATTTAGTCTGAAATGCAATATTTAGTGTTTGAAAGACAATAAAGGAACAACATTGTGCATGCGTGTGTGTGCACTTGATTTAGCATTTAAACGGTAGTGCCTCTCTCCGAACCTACATATTACACAAGCCGCCGAAGGTGAATCGAGATTAATAAACAGACATCGTTCACGCGTCTCACCCCTAAAACCCATATAAATCCAAACCAAAGCCAGTTGAGCCTGTCACTGGTCCAGCATGAGAGACTCATTTCACAGGAAAACAGGGCTGCTACTGACATGCCTGGGGGCCTAGCTTATTTTCCCTCCCATCACACAAGTAGCCAAGGTCACAGTCCCCTAAACACACTGCCTGCTCTTTCTCTCTACTCTGGCTCTGTCTGCTGCAGGCTAGCTGTCAGAGGCTGACACTGTGAAATGCTAACCCTGTGCCCTGCTGCCTCTCTCCCCTACAGAGTGGATGTCAGTGTGGTGTCTTACTGTTTTGGAACAGGGGGCTGTTTTAAATATTGCTCATATGTTGATGTACTCACTCACTCATATCTGGAGTCCACTCCAGATATGCCAGCCACAGTGCATCTGTGGTTCTGGTGGCTCAGTTGGTTGGAGCATGGTGGTTGTTACGCCAGAGTTGTGGCTTTGATTCCTGCATGGGCAGAGGATCTATTGGGGAATTGAGTTAAGCTGAGTGAGGACTCAGGAGTCTGTGATGTAAGTGCAGACATTTGGGAGTTCTTGTCTGTTAAAGGAGAAGATAGACTTTTACAGGTGTATGTGACATAGTGAGAGAGAGAGGGAACAGTGTTGAGAGTGTGATTGTATGCATGTCCAGGTCTTTAATAAACTGAAATATAATACAGCCATCTAGAGTGGTTAGACTGCTTTGATTTCTTCTGTGATGGATTCCAAATCCTTTATTTAGGTTGGGCCATGGCAGGGAGAGTGGGTAGTGTAATCAGCATGCTGCACCCAATGTGAGGTTCAGTGGTTTTATGTTAAGGCCACTCTCACTGTGTGTGTGTGTGTGTGTGTGTGCGCACAGGAGCGTGCGTGCTCGCACGTTCAGTGGGATTTACTAATATCTAATATACTAATAGCACTTTGAAGCCTAAGATCTGCCCTAAAGATCCGCTCTCTTGACCCTTGATGTCCAAAGCCTCTGATGAGTTGGGTTTGGTGGAGTGTTATGACAGAATACAGAAAGACAGGGTCGATACAGTATACAGGCCAGAGAGAAGATGAGCCTCAAAGAACTGCTACTGTTTTCAAATAAAATAAAATAAAATTGTATTTGTCACATGCGCCGAATACAACAGGTGTAGACCTTACCGTTAAATGTTTACTTACAAGCCCTTAACCAACAATGCAGTTTTAAGACAAATAAGAGTTAAGAAAATATTTACTAAATAAACTAAAGTAAAAAAAGTTACACAATAAAATAACAATAACGAGGCTATATATACAGGGGGTACCGGTACCGAGTCAATGTGCAAGGGTACAGGTTAGTCGTGGTAATTAAGGTAATATGTACATGTACAGTGAGGGAAAAAAGTATTTGATCCCCTGCTGATTTTGTATGTTTGCCCACTGACAAAGACATGATTAGTCTATAATTTTAATGGTAGGTTTATTTGAACAGGGAGAGACAGAATAACAACAACAAAATCCAGAAAAATGCATGTCAAAAATGTTATAAATTGATTTGCATTTTAATGAGGGAAATAAGTATTTGACCCCTCTGCAAAACATGACTTTGTAGTTGGTGGCAAAACCCTTGTTGGCAATCACAGAGGTCAGACGTTTCTTGTAGTTGGCCACCAGGTTTGCACACATCTCAGGAGGGATTTTGTCCCACTCCTCTTTGCAGATCTTCTCCAAGTCATTAAGGTTTCGAGGCTGACGTTTGGCAACTCGAACCTTCAGCTCCCTCCACAGATTTTCAATGGGATTAAGGTCTGGAGACTGGCTAGGCCACTCCAGGACCTTAATGTGCTTCTTCTTGAGCCACTCCTTTGTTGCCTTGGCCGTGTGTTTTGGATCATTGTCATGCTGGAATACCCATCCACGACCCATTTTCAATGCCCTGGCTGAGGGAAAGAAGTTCTCACCCAAGATTTTACGGTACATGGCCCCGTCCATCGTCCCTTTGATGCGGTGAAGTTGTCCTGTCCACTTAGCAGAAAAACACCCCCATGTTTTAGCATAATGTTTCCACCTCCATGTTTGACGGTGGGGATGGTGTTCTTGGGGTCATAGGCAGCATTCCTCCTCCTCCAAACACGGCGAGTTGAGTTGATGGCAAAGAGCTCGATTTTGGTCTCATCTGACCACAACACTTTCACCCAGTTCTCCTCTGAATCATTCAGATGTTCATTGGCAAACTTCAGACGGGCCTGTATGTGCTTTCTTGAGCAGGGGACCTTGCGGGCGCTGCAGGATTTCAGTCCTTCACGGCGTAGTGTGTTACCAATTGTTTTCTTGGTGACTATGGTCCCAGCTGCCTTGAGATCATTGACAAGATCCTCCCGTGTAGTTCTGGGCTGATTCCTCACCGTTCTCATGATCATTGCAACTCCACGAGGTGAGATCTTGCATGGAGCCCCAGGCCGAGGGAGATTGACAGTTATTTTGTGTTTCTTCCATTTGCGAATAATCGCACCAACTGTTGTCACCTTTTCACCAAGCTGCTTGGCGATGGTCTTGTAGCCCATTCCAGCCTTGTGTAGGTCTACAATCTTGTCCCTGACATCCTTGGAGAGCTCTTTGGTCTTGGCCATAGTGGAGAGTTTGGAATCTGATTGATTGATTGCTTCTGTGGACAGGTGTCTTTTATACAGGTAACAAGCTGATATTAGGAGCACTCCCTTTAAGAGTGTGCTCCTAATCTCAGCTCGTTACCTGTATAAAAGACACCTGGGAGCCAGAAATCTTTCTGATTGAGAGGGGGTCAAATACTTATTTCCCTCATTTAAAATGCAAATCAATTTATAAAATTTTTGACATGCGTTTTCTGGATTTTTTTGTTGTTATTCTGTCTCTCACTGTTCAAATAAACCTACCATTAAAATTATAGACTGATCATGTCTTTGTCAGTGGGCAAATGTACAAAATCAGCAGGGGATCAAATACTTTTTTTCCCTCACTGTAGTTAGGGGTAAAGTGACTATGCATAGATAATAAACAGCGAGTAGCAGCAGCGTAAAAAAGGGGGGGGTCAATGCAAGTAGTCTGGGTAGCCATTTGATTAGCTGTTCAACAGTCTTATGGCTTGGGGGTAGAAGCTGTTAAGGAGCCTTTTGGACCTAGACTTGCCGTGCGGTAGCAGAGAGAACAGTCTATGACTAGGGTGGCTGGAGTCTTTGGCAACATTTAGGGCCTTCCTCTGACACCGCCTGGTATAGAGGTCCTGGATGGCAGTAAGCTTGGCCCCAGTGATGTCCTGGGCTGTACGCACTACCCTCTGTAGCGCCTTGCGGTCGGATGCTGAGCAATTGCCATACCAGGCGGTGATGCAACCAGTCAGGATGCTCTCGATGGTGCAGCTGTATAACTTTTTGAGGATCTGAGGACCCATTCCAAATCTTTTCAGTCTCCTGAGGGGGAATAGGCATTGTCGTACCCTCTTCACGACTGTCTAAGTGTGTTTGAACCATGATAGTTTGTTGGTGATGTGGACCAAGGAACTTGAAGCTCTCGACCTGCTCCACGAAGGGAATGGGGGTGTGCTCGGCCCTCCTTTTCCTGTAGTCCACGATCATCTCCTTTTCCTTGATCACGTTAATGGAGAGGTTGTTGTCCTGGCACCACATTGCCAGGTCTCCCTATAGGCTGTCTCCTCATTGTCGGTGATCAGACCTACCACCATTGTGTCATTGGCAAACTTAATGATGGTGTTGGAGTCGTGCTTGGCCACGCAGTCGTGGGAGACAGGGATTACAGAAGGGGACTAAGCACGCACCCCTGAGGATCAGCGTGGCAGATGTGTTGTTGCCTATCCTTACCACCTGGGGGTGGCCCGTCAGATAGTCCAGGATCCAGTGGCAGAGGGAGGTGTTTAGTCCCAGGGTCCATAGCTTAGTGATGAGCTTTGAGGGCAGTATGGTGTTGAACGCTGAGCTGTAGTCAATGAACAGCATTCTCACATAGGTGTTCCTTTTATCCAGGTGGGAAAGGGCAGTGTGGAGTGCAATAGAGTTTGCGTCATCTGTTGGGGCGGTATGCGAATTAGAGTGGGTCTAGGGTTTCTGGGATGATGGTGTTGATGTGAGCCATGACCAGCCTTTCAAAGCACTTAATGGCTACAGACGTGAGTGCTACGGGTTGGTAGTCATTTATGCAGGTTACCTTGATGTTCTTGGGCACAGGAATTATGGCGGTCTGCTTGAAACATGTAGGTATTACAGACTCGGTCAGGGACCGGTTGAAAATGTCAGTGAAGACACTTGCCAGTTGGTAAGCGCATGCTCTGAGTACACGTCCTGGTAATCCGTCTGGCCCTGCGGCCTTGTGAATGTTGACCTGTTTAAAGGTCTTACTCACATCGTCTACGGAGAGCTTGATCACACAGTCATCCGGAACAGCTGGTGCTGTCACGCATGCTTCAGTGTTGCTTGCCTCGAAGCGTGCATTGAAGTCATTTAGCTCATCTGGTAGGCTCGTGTCACTGGGCAGCTCGCACCTGGGCTTCTCTTTGTAGTCCGTAATAGTTTGCTAGCCCTGCCACATCCGACGAGCATCAGAGCCGATGTAGTAGGATTCAATCTTAGTCCTGTATTGACGCTTTGCCTATTTGATGGTTCGTCGGAGGGCATAGCAGGATTTTTTATAAGCGTCCGGGGTTAGAATCCCGCTCCTTGAACGCGGCAGCTCTACCGTTTATCTCAGTGCGGATGTTGCCTGTAATCCATGGCTTCTGGTTGGGGTATGTACGTACGGTCACTGTGGGGACGACGTCATCGATTCACTTATGAAGCTGGTGACTGATGTGGTATAATCCATAGAGATATCCAAGATGGCGTAGCAGTGCGGTCGTGTATTCTGTTGTGTCCTTGTGTAAATAGCCAGTTTTTTTAGTTTTTTGTCTTTTTTCATATATATTTCTCTATCTGACTTTCCATCCTTTAACTAAATATACTTCCCTGCAACCCGCCTCACCCAATGTGGAACGGATTCTATTATTTCTTTATTTTTATCAAGAACCTACGGCTGAAACTAGCCAGCTAGCCAGATAACTAGCTACTTGCTATTAGCCACCTTTAGCGGTCTTCACCACTGTCCATGGCCTGCACTACCTACCAGCCAGCTCTAGCTTGGACAATTATCAGCCAGTCTGCACAGCGTGCTATTGACCCAGAGCATATCGGATTTTCTGCCGGAATCACTGAATCACTGGATCTTAACACCGGATCATCGCAACTAGCTAGCTGCAACCGAATGGCTGTTGTTGGCTAATCACCACTGTCCCGACGCACCAGTTAGCCTTGAGCTAGCCTCTAGCCAGGCCCATCTCCCGGCTATCTACCTTTGTCAACTGGACGGGACCTCCTAGTGTCGACACGGAGCCCCGCCGATCCATCACGACTGGTCTGCCGACGTAATCGTCTGATGTGGTTTCAACAGGCTTCCTGTTGCGACGACCACGAAGATCCATCTGCTAGCCCCGGTCCGCTAGCACACTAGCACGTGCAATCAACAGCCGTGCCATCTGCTCGCCTGTGCTGTAGCAGCCTACGAACTGCTCCCGGACTTACCTATTGCTGTTCACTGGACCTTATGATCACTCAGCTACACAGCTGATGCCTGCTGGACTGTTCCTTTACACGGTACCCTATCCTGTTTATCTGTTTAGCATCAGCCCAAACTTTCGTCGCCATTACCAGTTGTTGTCTTAGCCCTCTCGAATAACACCTGTGATTGCGTTATGCCTCTCTCCCATGTCAATATGCCTAGCCTATTGCTGTCTGGGCTAGTTCTTATTGTACTATTTCACTGTACAGCCCCCAATCCCGCTCAACCAGCCTCAGAGAGCTCCTTTGTCCCGCCCCCCCCCCCCATACACGCGGAGAACGGCTCAATCGGTACCTCCAGTGATGCTATCTCTTGCATGTTAACATCAGAAGCCTCCTCCCCAAGTTTGAGTTATTCACTGCGTTAGCACACTGCCAACCCTAATGTTCTAGCAGTGTCTGAATCCTGTCTTATGAAGGCCACTAAAAATGCAGAAATATCCATCCCGAATTACAACATTTTCCATCTAGATAGAACTGCCAAAGGGGGCGGAGTTGCAATCTACTGTAGAGAGAGTCTGCAGAGCTCTATCATACTATCCAGGTCTGTGCCCAAACAGTTTGAGCTTCTACTTCTAAAAATCCACCTTTCCAGAAATAAGTATCTCACTGTTGCAGCTTGCTACAGACCCCCCTCAGCCCCCAGTTGTGCCCTGGACACCATATGTGAATTGCTTGCCCCCCATCTATCCTCAGAGTTCGTACTGCTTGGTGACCTAAACTGGGATATACTTAACACCCCGGCCGTCCTACAATCTAAACTAGATGCCCTCAATCTCACACAAATTATCAAGGAACCTACCAGGTACAACCCTAAATCTGTAAACATGGGCACCCTCATAGATATCATCCTGACTAATTTACCCTCTAAATACACCTCCACTGTCTTCAATCAGGATCTCAGCGATCACTGCCTCATTGCCTGCGTCCGTAATGGGTCTGCGGTCAAACGACCACGCCTCATCACTGTCAAACGCTCCCTAAAACACTTCAGCGTGCAGGCCTTTCTAATTGACCTGGCCCGGGTATCCTAGATGGATATTGACCTCATTCCGTCAGTAGAGGATGCCTGGATGTTCTTCAAAAGTGCTTTCCTCTCCATCTTAAATAAACATGCCCCATTCAAAAAATGCAGAACTTAGAACAGATATAGCCCCTGGTTCACCCCAGACTTGACTGCCCTTGACCAGCACAAAAACATCCTGTGGCGTACTGCATTAGCATCGAACAGCCCCCGCGATATGCAACTTTTCAGGGAAGTCAGGAACCAATATATACAATCAGTTAGGAACGCAAAGACTGGCTTTTTCAAACAGAAATGTGCATCCTGTAGCGCTAACTCCAAAAGGTTTTGGGACACTGTAAAGTCCATGGAGAATAAGAGCACCTCCTCCCAGCTACCCACTGCACTGAGGCTAGGAAACACTGTCACCACCGATAAATCTACGATAATCGAGATTTTCAATAAGCATTTTGCTACGGCTAGCCATGCTTTCCACCTGGCTACCCCTACCCCGGCCACCAGCTCTGCACCCTCCGCTGCAACTTGCCCATGCCCCCCCTGATGTCCTGAAAGAGCTGCAAAATCTGGACCTCTACAAATCAGCTGGGCTAGACAATCTGGACCCTTTCTTTCTGAAATTAGCTGCCGAAATTGTCGCAAACCCTATTACTAGCCTGTTCAACCTCTCTTTCGTATCGTCTGAGATCCCCAGAGATTGGAAAGCTGCCGCGGTCATTCCCCTCTTCAAAGGGGGTGACACTCTAGATCCAAACTGTTACATACCTAAATCCATCCTGCCCTGCCTTTCGAAAGTATTTGAAAGCCAAGTTAACAAACAGATCACCGACCATTTCGAATCCCACCGTACCTTCTCCGCTATGCAATCTGGTTTCCGAGCTGGTCATGGGTGCACCTCAGCCACGCTCAAGGTCCTAAATGTTATAATAACCGTGATCGATAAAAGACAGTACTGCGCAGCCGTCTTCATCGACCTGGCCAAGGCTTTTGACTTTGTCAATCACCGCATTCTTATTGGCAGACTAAATAGCCTTGGTTTCTCAAATGACTGCCTCGCCTGGTTCACCAACTACTTCTCAGATAGAGTTCAATGTGTCAAATCGGAGGGCCTGTTGTCTGAACCTCTGGCAGTCTCTATGGGGGTGCCACAGGGTTCAAATCTCGGGCCGACTCTATTCTCTGTGTATATCAATGATGTCGCTCTTGCTGCTGGTGACTCTCAGATCCACCTCTATGCAGACGACACCATTTTGTATACATCTGGCCCTTCATTGGACACTGTGTTAACAAACCCCCAAACGAGCTTCAATGCCATACAACACTCCTTCCGTGGCCTCCAACTGATTTTAAACGGTAGTAAAACTAAATGCATGCTCTTCAATCGAACGCTGCTTGCACCCGCCCGCCTGACTAGAATCACTACTCACAGCGGGTCTGACTTAGAATATGTGGACAACTACAAATACCTAGGTGTCTGGTTAGACCGTAAACTCTCCTTCCAGACTCACATTAAGCATCTCCAATACAAAGTTAAATCTGGAATCGGCTTCCTATTTCGCAACAAAGCCTCCTTCAATCATGCTGCTAAACATGCCCTCGTAAAACTGACTATCCTACCGATCCTTGACTTCGGCGATGTCATTTACAAAATAGCTTCCAACACTCTACTCAGCAAATTGGATGTAGTCTATCACAGTGCCATCAGTTTTGTCACCAAAGCCCCATATACTACCCACCATTGTGACCTGTACGCTCTCGTTGGCTGGCCCTCACTACATATTGGTCGCCAAACCCACTGGCTCCAGGTCATCTATAAATCACTTCTAGGCAAATCTCCGCCTTATCTTAGCTCATTGGTCACCATAGCAACACCCACCCGTAGTATGCGTTCCAGCAGGTATATCTCACTGGTCATCCCCAAAGCCAACACCTCCTTTGGCCAGAATTCCTTCCAGTTCTCTGCTGCAAATGACTGGAACGAACTGCAAAAATCTCTGAAGCTGGAGACACTTATCTCCCTCACTATCTTTAAGCATCAGTTGTCAGAGCAGCTTACCGATCACTGCACCTGTACACAGCCCATCTGTAATTAGCCCACCCAACTACCTCATCCCCATATTGTTATTTACATTGTTATTTATTTTGCTAATTTGCACCCCAGTATCTCTATTTGCACATCATCTTCTGCACATCTATCACTCCAGTGTTAATACTAAATTGTAAATGATTTTGCACTATGGCCTATTTATTACCTTACCTCCATAACTTACTACATTTGCACACACTGTGTATAGATTTTCTATTGTGTTATTGACTGTACGTTTTGTTTATTCCATATGTAACTCTGTGTTGTTGTTTTTATCGCAGTGCTTTGCTTTATCTTGGCCAGGTCGCAGTTGTAAATGAGAACTTGTTCTCAACTGGCTTACCTGGTTAAATAAAGGTTAAATAAAAATAAAATCCTCAATGCCATCAGATGAATCCCGGAACATATTCCAGTCTGTGTTAGCAAAACAGTCCTGTAGCTTAGCATCTGCGTCATCTGTCCACTTCTGTAATGAGCGAATCACTGGTACTCCCTGCTTTAGTTTTTGCTTGTAAGCAGGAATCAGGAGGATAGAATTATGGTCAGATTTGCCAAATGGAAGGCAAGGGAGAGCTTTGTACGCATCTCTGTGTGTGGAGGAAAGGTGGTCTAGAGTTTTTTTCCCTCTTGTTACACATGTGACATGCTGGTAGAAATTAGGCAAAACGGATGTACGTTTTCCTGCATTAAAGTCCCCGGCCACTAGGAGCGCCGCCTCTGGATGAGTATTTTCTTGTTTGCTTATGGCCTTATACAGCTTGTTGAGTGCGGTCTTAGTGCCAGCATCGATTTGTGGTGGTAAATAGACAGCTACAAAAAATTCTAGAGGAAAACTCTCTTGGTAAATTGTGTGGTCTACAACTTATCAAGAGATACTCTACCTCAGGCAAGCAAAACCTCGAGACTCCTATGGATCTGCTGAGGGCTTTGCCTCATCAAATATGAATGAAAAGAGAAGTTCTCTCAAACTTGCACGCTGTGCTTGCTTTGCTAAGTTGTTGATATTTGCAATGCAGAACGTTGAAGATTTTTTTCGCACGACACCATGCTGAAAAAGGGTGAAAGGGGATGAGGAACACCCGACCCTCAAAGGTGAGGAACACCCGACCTTCTGCAGCCAGTCACTCCCAGTCTAATTATGTTCATGAATGGGCAGAATGGAAAAGGCCAACTGAAAGGCGTCTCCGCTCCAACCCAGGCGCTGCACCTGCAGTGGTGGTGCCGTTTGCCTGGCCACCCTATGAAAGAAGCCTGTGTTACATAGTGGAACATGAGGACACTGGTGCCTGTGTCCGCCTGTGTTGGTGTGTCTGTGTACTGGATGTGTTTATGGGGAAAGGCTGAGAAAGTCGGAGGAGGGAAGAGAGATGGGGGGGAGAGAGAGAGAGCAGGGGGAAACAGTGCCATACTGTACTTGTGTTGACATTGACAACAGTGTATATGAGGACAACAACAATACAAAAGCGCAATATATCTCCATAAAGAGGCATTTAATCAAGGAATATACTACTGTTTTTGTGGCCTTAACTCATCCCCGAATAATGGTTTTATAACAGACACAAATACATTCAGTCTGGCATCTCTTTCTAGCCTTTTACAAAGCCTCTTCAGCCCTATCACAGCCCTCTACCAAGGACATCCAGTCCTACCAAGGATAATGACTATTCAGTTCAGTAAAAATGTACAGTGCTCTGAAAGGATCTTTGCCCAGTAGTTTTTTTTCCAGTAATAAGAGCAATCTTAGTTTCTGCTATATCTACATTCTGCTCTCACATGGAACTAGACCAAGAACTGACTGAATTAATTGATAAATTATCCAGAATCAGACAGACTATTTGCCTGGTAACAGTAAATCAGTTTGGGCACTAACTGTCCCCATAACTCCCTAGAAGTCTACACTATTACAACCAGCCCCATCAGAGGGGCTCAAACAGAGAGATAACAGCATTATTTTCTCTTCCACCAAAAAATTCTAAATACAACCTGATGAAAAACACCCTCGAATGATTTTTCCTGAAGCGCTAAGCTTTATCACTCCACGCCGGGCTGTTACGTTTGGAAATGCTCCACCACAGGCATTTTGAAGTTACTTCCCACCACTCAATCTCAGATTACTTTTGTACTGTTTGGAATCTGCCTGACTGAAATGAAGACTCTGTTGAGGCTGTCCTATACACTCACCGGCCAATTTATTAGGTACACCACCCCGTTTACAAAAATGGCTGTGGCATTGTTATATAAAGCAGGCAGACAGGCATCGAGGCATTCAGTTACTGTTCGATTGAATGTTAGAATGGGCAAAACGAGTGACCTAAGCGACTTTGAGCAAGGTATGATCGTCGGTATGATTGTCGGATCCAGTATCTTAGAAACGGCCATCCTCCTGGGCTTTTCACACACAACAGTGTCTAGGGTTTACTGAGAATGGTGCGACAAACAAAAAACAACCATTCATGCTTGATGCCATCTGTCAAGCATGGTGGAGGCAATGTGATGGTGTGGGGGTGCTTTGGTGGTGGTAAAGTGGGAGATCTTGAAGAAGGAAGGCTATCACTCCATTTCGCAACGCCATGCCATACCCTGTGGACAGCGCTTGATTGGAGCCAATTTCCTCCTACAACAGGACAATGACCCAAAGCACAGCTCCAAACTATGCAATAACTATTTAGGGAAGAAGCAGTCAGCTGGTATTCTATAATGGAGTGGCCAGCACAGTCACCGGATCTCAACCCTATTGAGCTGTTGTGGGAGCAGCTTGACCGTATGGTACATAAGAAGTGCCCATCAAGCCAATCCAACTTTTGGGAGGTGCTTCAGGAAGCATGGGGTGGAATCTCTTCAGATATCCTCAACAAATTGACAACTAGAATGCCAAAGGTCTGCAAGACTGTAATTGCTGCAAATGGAGGATTCTTTGACGAAAGCAAAGTTTGAAGGACACAATTATTATTTCAATTAAAAATAATTATTTCTAACCTTGTCAATGACTACATTTCCTATTCATTTTGCTATATTTCCTATTCAAACTCATTTCATGTATGTTTTCATGGAAAACTTTTGAACGGTAGTGTATATCTTATAATATGCCATTTAGCAGACGCTTTTATCCAAAGCGACTAACAGATTAACCACTGAATAATTGGAATGATTGGAATTGGAAGGTGGGATTTGAGGGGAGTGACACAACTTTGTTAAAACATCAATCTGTTCTGTACAGTACAGTGGGGGAAAAAAGTATTTAGTCAGCCACCAATTGTGCAAGTTTTCCCACTTAAAAAGATGAGAGAGGCCTGTAATTTTCATCACGTCAACTATGACAGACAAAATGAGAAAATTTTTTCCAGAAAATCACATTGTAGGATTTATTATGAATTTATTAGCAAATTATGGTGGAAAATAAGTATTTGGTCAATAACAAAAGTTTCTCAATACTTTGTTATATACCCTTTGTTGGCAATGACACAGGTCAAACGTTTTCTGTAAGTCTTCACAAGGTTTTCACACAGTGTTGCTGGTATTTTGGCCCATTCCTCCATGCAGATCTCCTCTAGAGCAGTGATGTTTTGGGGCTGTCGCTGGGCAGCACGGACTTTCAACTCCCTCCAAAGATTTTCTATGGGGTTGAGATCTGGAGACTGGCTAGGCCACTCCAGGACCTTGAAATGCTTCTTACGAAGCCACTCCTTCTTTGCCCGGGTGGTGTGTTTGGGATCATTGTCATGCTGAAAGACCCAGCCAAGTTTCATCTTCAATGCCCTTGCTGATGGAAGGAGGTTTTCACTCAAAATCTCACGATACATGGCCCCATTTATTCTTTCCTTTACACGGATCAGTCGTCCTGGTCCCTTTGCAGAAAAACAGCCCCAAAGCATGATGTTTCCACCCCCATGCTTCACAGTAGGTATGGTGTTCTTTGGATGCAACTCAACATTCTTTGTCCTCCAAACACGACGAGTTGAGTTTTTTAACCAAAAAGTTATATTTTGGTTTCATCTGACCATATGACATTCTCCCAATCCTCTTCTGGATCATCCAAATGCACTCTAGCAAACTTCAGACGGGCCTGGACATGTCTGGCACTGCAGGATTTGAGTCCCTGGCGGCGTAGTGTGTTACTGATGGTAGGCTTTGTTACTTTGGTCCCAGCTCTCTGCAGGTCATTCACTAGGTCCCCCCGTGTGGTTCTGGGATTTTTGCTCACCGTTCTTGTGATCATTTTGACCCCACGGGGTGAGATCTTGCGTGGAGCCCCAGATCGAGGGAGATTATCAGTGGTCTTGTATGTCTTCCATTTCCTAATAATTGCTCCCACAGTTGATTTCTTCAAACCAAGCTGCTTACCTATTTGGTCTTCCCAGCCTGGTGCAGGTCTACCATTTTGTTTCTGGTGTCCTTTGACAGCTCTTTGGTCTTGGCCATAGTGGAGTTTGGAGTGTGACTGTTTGAGGTTGTGGACAGGTGACTTTTATACTGATAACAAGTTCAAACAGGTGCCATTAATACAGGTAACAAGTGGAGGACAGAGGAGCCTCTTAAAGAAGAAGTTACAGGTCTGTGAGAGCCATAAATCTTGCTTGTTTGTAGGTGACCAAATACTTATTTTCCACCATAATTTGCAAATAAATTCATAAAAAATCCTACAATGTGATTTTCTGGAATTTTTTTCTCAATTTGTCTGTCATAGTTGACGTGTACCTATGATGAAAATTACAGGCCTCTCTCATCTTTTTAAGTGGGAGAACTTGCACAATTGGTGGCTGACTAAATACTTTTTTCCCCCACTGTATGTCACAGTCAATGCTGTCAGGTCAATGCTGTGGTGTAGCTTGACCCATAAGGCTGTTGCAATGGCAGACAGAAGATGCAAATGGGATTGGAGTACAAGGATTTGTGATATGTAATTCCATACCCAGTCTGCTCTCAATGCCCTAGAGAGTAGCTATAATGACCAGTTCATTTGCGGTGGATGATGAAATCCTATTGTTTTTCTCCTACAGAAATGGCAAACATTAGACATGAGAGATTTGCTGAGCCTTGTTATTTGCCTGGACAAATAATGGCCATGTTAACCCCTCACTAGCCTCGATATCTAGGCTACGGCATCTGGCTTCGCAAGACTAACCCCTCCCTACAGCACACATCACACAAACTTGCAAACTGTACATTGCATTTGTGTATACATATTGCTAACATCCTCATTCCTTATCTAAACACTGTAAACACAAACCAACTACAGACACATACCAACTACAGACAACATATTTGTCTGTGCCCATTGTGCACAACATGCACCATAATCTCGAATTTCAAACGTAAAGTCTCAATATGAGATGGGCTAACACAGTGTCAGTATAGGGGCGTAGCAGGCACCAGTTGCCCATACGAGAAAACAACAACATTTAAATATATTTTGAATGCATTAGAAATGCATCATATATTTATCAAAAACGTATTTAATACAGTACCAGTCAAAAGTTTGGACACACCTACTCATTCAAGGGTTTTTCTTGATTTTTTTTACAATTTTCTACATTGTAGAATAATAGTGAAGACATCAAAACTATGAAATAACACATATGGAATAATGTAGTAACCAAAAAAGTGTTAAACTAATCAAAATATATTTTTATATTTGAGATTCTTCAAATAGCCACCCTTTGCCTTGATGACAGCTTTGCACACTCTTGGCATTCTCTCAACCAGCTTCACCTGGTATGCTTTTCCAACAGTCTTGAAGGAGTTCCCACAGATGCTGAACACTTGTTGGCTGCTTTTCCTTCACTCTGTGGTCCGACTCATCCCAAACCATCTCAATTTGGTTGAGGTCGGGGGATTGTGGAGGCCAGGTCACCTGATGCAGCACTCCATCACTCTACTTCTTGGTCGAATAGCCCTTACATAGCCTGGAGGTGTGTTGGGTCATTGTCCTGTTGAAAAACAAATTATAGTCACACTAAGCCCAAACCAGATGGGATGGCGTATCGCTGCAAGAATGCTGTGGTAGCCATGCTGGTTAAGTGTGCCTTGAATTGTAAATAAATCACAGATAGTGTCACCAGCAAAGCACTGCAACACCGCCACACCACCTCCTCCATGCTTTACGGTGGGAACTACACATGTGGAGATAATCCGTCCACCGCGTCTCACAAAGACACAGCGGTTGGAACCAAAAATCTCACATTTGGACGCCAGACCAAAGAACAAATTTCCACCGGTCTAATGTCCATTGCTTGTGTTTCTTGGCCCAAGCAAGTCTCTTCTTATTATTGGTGTCCTTTAGTAGTGGTTTCTTTGCAGCAATTCGACCATGAAGGCCTGATTCACACAGTCTCCTCTGAACAGTTGATGTTGAGATGTGTCTGTTACTTGAAGTCTGTGAAGCATTTATTGTGAAGCAATGTAGAAAATAGTAAAAATAAAGAAAAACCCTTGAATGAGTAGGTGTTCTAAAACTTTTGACCGGTAGTGTATATATTTGAATATATTTTCCTTCTTTATTATTTTCCCCTAACTCTATCATCCCTCCCCTAATTGGAGTAAATTACTGGACAACAATACTTAGGCTTCTACTTCCAGCTCATACATACTATATACACTGCTCAAAAGAATAAAGGGAACACTTAAACAACACAATGTAACTCCAAGTCAATCACACTTCTGTGAAATCAAACTGTCCACTTAGGAAGCAACACTGATTGACAATAAATTTCACATGCTGTTGTGCAAATGGAATAGACAACAGGTGGAAATTATAGGCAATTAGCAAGACACCCCCAATAAAGGACTGGTTTTGCAGGTGGTGACCACAGACCACTTCTCAGTTCCTATGCTTCCTGGCTGATGTTTTGGTCACTTTTGAATGCTGGCGGTGCTTGCACTCTAGTGGTAGCATGAGACGGAGTCTACAACCCACACAAGTGGCTCAGGTAGTGCAGCTCTTCCAGGATGGCACATCAATGCGAGCTGTGGCAAGAAGGTTTGCTGTGTCTGTCAGCGTAGTGTCCAGAGCATGGAGGCGCTACCAGGAGACAGGCCAGTACATCAGGAGACGTGGAGGAGGCCGTAGGAGGGCAACAACCCAGCAGCAGGACTGCTACCTCCGCATTTGTGCAAGGAGGAGCAGGAGGAGCACTGCCAGAGCCCTGCAAAATGACCTCCAGCAGGCCACAATGTGCATGTGTCTGCTCAAACGGTCAGAAACAGACTCCATGAGGGTGGTATGAGGGCCCGACGTCCACAGGTGGGGGTTGTGCTTACAGCCCAATACCGTGCAGGACGTTTGGCATTTGCCAGAGAACACCAAGATTGGCAAATTCGCCACTGGCGCCCTGTGCTCTTCACAGATGAAAGCAGGTTCACACTGAGCACATGTGACAGACGTGACGAGTCTGGAGACGCCGTGGAGAACGTTCTGCTGCCTGCAACATCCTCCAGCATGACCGGTTTGGCGGTGGGTCAGTCATGGTGTGGGGTGGCATTTCTTTGGGGGGCCGCACAGCCCTCCATAGGTAGCCTGACTGCCATTAGGTACCGAGATGAGATCCTCAGACCCCTTGTGAGACATTTACATTTTAGTCATTTAGCAGACGCTCTTATCCAGAGCGACTTACATGAGCAATTAGGGTTAAGTGCCTTGCTCAAGGGCACATCGACCGATTTTTCACCTAGTCGGCTCGGGGATTAGAACCAGCGACCTTTCGGTTACTGGCACAACGCTCTTAACCACTAAGCTACCTGCCACCCTGAGACCATATGCTGGTGCGGTTGGCCCTGGGTTCCTCCTAATGCAAGACAATGCTAGACCTCATGTGGCTGGAGTGTGTCAGCAGTTCCTGCAAGAGGAAGGCATTGATGCTATGGACTGGCCCGCCCGTTCCCCAGACCTGAATCCAATTGAACACCTCTGGGACATCATGTCTCGCTCCATCCACCAACGCCACGTTGCACCACAGACTGTCCAGGAGTTGGCGGATGCTTTAGTCCAGGTCTGGGAGGAGATCCCTCAGGAGACCATCCACCACCTCATCAGGAGCATGCCCAGGCGTTGTAGGGAGGTCATACAGGCACGTGGAGGCCACGCACACTACTGAGCCTCATTTTGACTTGTTTTAAGGACATTACATCAAAGTTGGATCAGCCTGTAGTGTGGTTTTCCACTTAAACTTTGAGGGTGACTCCAAATCCAGACCTCCATGGGTTGATAAATTTGATTTCCATTGATAATTTTTGTGTGATTTTGTTGTCAGCACATTCAACTATGTTAAGAAAAAAGTATTTAATAAGATTATTTCATTCATTCAGATCTAGGATGTGTTATTTTAGTGTTCCTTTTATTTCTTTGAGCAGTGTACATTTCACGGACACAGTATATTTGACATTAGTTATCTTGTTTTGTTGTGGGTTTTTTTGTCCCGCCCTTCAGTTCCCCTCAATCTATCTCTGAACACCATCCAGTTCTGATTTCTATTAGCCATATCTTTTTTCAACTGTGCTGTGATGTTTCACAAAAGTCCTGGACCTTTCTATTGTCATAGTTTCTACAGATTGTAAATTAAAGATACAATGTTTTGCTAAGAGTATTATTATATTATTGATTGATTGATTATGACTTTTCAAATCACCCAGCAGTGGTATTTGCAGAGTTAGCTCCAGGTAAATGTTGTAATTCTTCAGCCATTCCTGAACCTGTGACCAAAAACCATCAATGTTGGTGTGGACAGGGGAATTAGTAATTAGGGGGGCGTATTCATTGCCGATCAACAATTTTGATTAACAAATGATGTGCATAGTTCTGAAAAAGGATTGCAGCATGTCTAAAATTTTTCTTCCACATTTAGTCCATTCCCTTGTACAGAATTCTTAGCATTGACTCACAATTCCAAGCCTTATTCATCTCTGCTTACACATACATTATGATCTTCAGGGCTGCACAGCACATTCTCCATTAACTTCAGCCTTTGGAAACAAAATGGGACAGACACATTTGAAGACATTTCTTGAAGTAATTAGTTAGAAACATGACAGTGAAAGCTTACGAAGTCTTGCAGTTATAAATATCTGGTGAATCAAATTTGAAATAAATATAAACTCAGCAAAAAAAGAAACGTCCCTTTTTCAGGACCCTGTCTTTCAAAGATAATTCGTAAAAATCCAAATAACTTCACAGATCTTCATTGTAAAGGGTTTAAACACTTTTTCCCATGCTTGTTCAATGAACCATAAACAATTAATGAACATGCACCTGTGGAACGGTCGCTAAGACACTAACAACTTACAGACTGTAGGCAATTAAGGTCACAGTTATGAAAACTTAGGACACTAAAGAGGCCTTTCTACTGACTCTGAAAAACACCAAAAGAAAGATGCCCAGGATCCCTGCTCATCTGCGTGAACGTGCCTTAGGCATGCTGCAAGGAGGCATGAGGACTTTAGATGTGGCCAGGGCAATAAATTGCAATGTCCGTACTGTGAGACGCCTAAGACAGCGCTACAGGGAGACAGGACGGACAGCTGATCGTCCTTGCAGTGGCAGACCACGTGTAACAACACCTGCACAGGATCGGTACATCCGAACATCACACCTGCGGGACAGGTACAGGATGGCAACAACAACTGCCCGAGTTACACCAGGAATGCACATACCCTCCATCAGTGCTCAGACTGTCCGCAATAGGCTGAGAGTGGCTGGACTGAGGGCTTGTATACCTGTTGTATGACAGGTCCTCACCAGACATCACCGGCAACAACGTCTCCTATAGGCACAAACCCACTATCGCTGGACCAGACAGGACTGGCAAAAAGTGCTCTTCACTGACGGGTCGCGGTTTTGTCTCATCAGGGGTGATGGTCGGATTCACGTTTATCGTAGAAGGAATGAGCGTTACACCGAGGCCTGTACTCTGGAGCGGGATCGATTTGGAGGTGGAGGGTCCGTCATGGTCTGGGGCTGTGTGTCACAGCATCATCGGACTGAGCTTGTTGTCATTGCAGGCAATCTCAACGCTGTGCGTTACAGGGAAGACATCCTCCTCCCTCAAGTGGTACCCTTCCTGCAGGCTCATCCTGACATGACCCTCCAGCATGACAATGCCATACTGCTCGTTCTGTGCGTGATTTCCTGCAAGACAGGAATGTCAGTGTTCTGCCATGGCCAGTGAAGAGCCCGGATCTCAATCCCATTGAGCACGTCTGGGACCTGTTGGATCGGAGGGTGAGGGATAGGGCCATTCCCCCCAGAAATGTCCGGGAACTTGCAGGTGCCTTGGTGGAAGAGTGGGGTAACATCTCACAGCAAGAACTGGCAAATCTGGTGCAGTCCATTTCTGTTAGTCACATGTCTGTGGGACTTGTTCAGTTTATGTCTCCGTTGTTGAATCTTGTTGTGTTCATACAAATATTTACACATGTTAAGTTTGCTGAAAAGAAACGCAGTTGACAGTGAGAGGACGTTTCTTTTTTTGCAGAGTATATATTGCTTGACTGTGTATTGAACACCTTATTTAGCAAAGTTCAATATTTACCTTTAAAATGTATGCTGCTATCTTTAGGACACCAGGCACCACCAGTTTGTATCATCGATGTTGCTGTGCACGGGTTCAACAGAGCCAACACACTGATGTTAGCTAACTGCCACAATATGCCTCGCAGGCATTTTCTAAATGTTGTTGACTACAGCCCTTTGTTCAGCCTGACCCTAGCAACACATCACACATCCACTACTCTCTCTGCACTGGCTAAGTCTAAGTACAGTCATCAACCAAGGCCAAGTATACTGGTGGTTCAGTGTTACTGATGAATGTCAGGCCCCCTGGTACTGTATAATGGGACTATAGTCAGTTTTGTGAACCAGAGGAAAGCTCAGAGGCCTTCTGTGAGGAGGAAAGGGCAGGCTACTGTGGTGAGTACATTAATAAAGCCAAGCATTCAGGTCTCACAGGTTGTGCCCGATAAGCAAATCCTGGTTTAGTGTGTTTGGATTGATGAGAATCTAGTACATTTTAGCCACTCATGTTGTTGATTAATGTTGTAAGTGTGCCCTGGAAAATCGCATTTAGGTATTTACTTCTGTGAGTATATCCACCCAATAGTATGGTGACATTGATCGCCAAGCTAGTGACCGCTTTTTACACCCTAACAAGAGGCTGATGCCCACGGCCCCCATTGGGTCCCCAGTTGGACAGACTGGATGGCCTCTGCATGGGCTTACTGAGTGTTCATCACTGACATAGAGACAGAGCGATATCCCAGGCTCTCCCAAGACAATTTCCTCCTGCCCCTTGCTGTTGCGCAATCTGTCCTCTCGCCATTGGCTTCCCTTCATCTCTGTATGAATTGACATCCTCAGTCCTCCCCTTGGTACCGACCAGTCTGTTTTCACCACGATGGCTGACAAAGACCAGGGAGCACTCAGTCGCTTGAAATATTCACACACAATAGCAAGATCAATGAAAATGATTTTTCTGTCTATTTATATTCTGCTTGGTTGCTTGAGTCCCAGTCCAACAGATAGCCAGCTCACAACCCCCGGCAGCTGGAGCTCTAATTAGCTCTGATATGAGTTAATGTAATGCAACCTGCCGGCCGCCCGTTTGTAGGAACATCCACCGGGATATAAAAGCAACTTAAGGCAACTAATGATGCATCACAGAGAGGTAGCAAGTTTCTATTAGTATCATGCACCATGCGGAAGTGCTGACAAATCCAACCAGTCTCCTACTGCACAGGACCTGCTTTCAATATCTACTCTGAAGCCATATAGTGTAGGAATTGTCAATGGTGAATCTGTTTGGCCAATAGTCATTGCCAGTTACTTGAACTGGCTGTGAAAGTTCTGTTGAAAGCGTCTATAGCAGGGATTTTCAAACTTTCTTGCCCAGGGACCCCCACCCAGGCAAACCGGCAACCCAGGGACCCCCATTGTATGTTAGCAACAACAAAAAAAGTAACGTCTTCTCTTCAAATCTAATTTTATTGGTCATATACACATATTGTCACGTCTACTCCCGTTGCTCCCCTCCGGCGCTCTGATTCGCCGGTCTACTGAGCCACCGGTCTGAGTGCACCACCTCGGCAACACCGGAATGGAAACCCAACGCACCCTAATCACCTCCAGCGCACCTGCACCTCATCATTTCATCACCACCCCTATATAGCCCTGGACTGTTCAGTGTTGTGTTGTGTGTGATTGTTAGTGTCATGTCGTGTACTCGCTCTTTGTTGTTCTCTTGCTCAGTGTTAAGTAAACCTTTACATTGTTGATTCCTGCGTCTGCGTCCTGCCTCTTCGTATCCTCAGTACTCGTCACACATATTTAGCAGATGTTATTATGGGTGTAGCGAAATGCTTGTGTTTCTAGCTCCAACAGTGCAGTAGTATCTAACATTAAGGTGAACGTTAATGGCAAGTAAGTAATCAAAACTTAAAATTAATAGATTTGGTAGACAGTGTCATTATTTTGACCTCCCCACAGTTCATTGGAAGAGGAAGTGTAAACTAACATACCTTTCTAGCTAATATACTATCTTGGCTGTGTAGAGAAAATGTTGCTGTTGTAAAGCTAATTTCAAGCAATTCTACACAGTTTGGCATGGAGCTGAGAGACAATTTTGCAGTTTTAATGCTAATTTCCTGCAATTCTATACATTTTGTCTATACAATACTGTGTTCCTCTGCTTTCGATTCTCCCTGAGTGTCTAGCTTTTATTTGATTGTAAAGCCTTGTTCATATTGGCAGTTTGAAGTGACTCAAATCCATAAAGAATTCATATCCAATTCTAAACTGTTCTTTTTCCTGCAGCCTGATCAGCCAAAAAGCACATGGAATCTGATATTTTTAGCCACATTTCAAACCACCTTCATAGGTGGTTTGAAGTCAAATACAAATCTGATTCCTGGTCATGCGACTTGTGTCTGAACGGTCAAATCTGATTTATTTGCCCCTCAAGTGGTTTTTAGACTTTTATTTGGCAGATCTTGTTGCTTGCTAGCTACTCTGTTGACAGTTTGACAAGAACATGTGGTAGTTAACTATCTAGTTAATTGTTCACAAACAAATAGTGAATGTGCTAGAAAGCTAAACAGCTACCTAGCTAGCTAGTTGACTGTTGTGGCTAGCCGAAAAGGACTTGTTTTGAAAGTTGGATAATCATCACACTATGATTTTGAACATTCAAAGCAACTGGGAAATGTCCATGGCAGGTATTGTTGTCACCTTAGCTTGCTACATAACTTCTGAGTGATAGGAAGCACGAGCACCACCACCAATCAGCCTACACCAATGCGCACACACCTGTCGTTACTATGACAACTAGCGTAGCCATGTCAGCAAATGACTTCTGTCAAAACACACACACATACAATTTGGTCACTTCTAACATGCTGTTTGGACTGTCAGTATTCCGAAAAGGATTTGAAAAAGAAAACTGATTTGAGCATTAAGGCCTGCAGTGTGAACAAGGCTTTAGTTCTCAAAGATGGTATTATTAAAACTTTACACTGAAACAGATTTTCCATCCTTTAAAATTAACACTTAGATGGCCCGCCTAAGAATTGTCTATACAGAAGAAGAGAGAACTTGGCTCCATTGACTGTAATTTCCTTCATATTAAAGGTATAGTTCAAGATTTTGGCAATGAAGCCATTTATCTACTTCCCCAGAGTCGAATGAACAGGAACAGCTAGCATGCTAACAGCTTCTGTAGACTTCCAGTCATTGTGCTTCATACTGGACGCAGAGGCATAAAAATGGTAGCCACGATGGTATTCTGTTGCAGCTAGCGATATTCATAAAATAATTATTTTCCACTTAAAAAATCCCAAAAAATATTCCCCCCCCCCCCAAAAAAAAATAGAATAAAATCAAGGACCCCCTGCAGTACCTCGGCCACGGATCCCAGTTTGAAAACCCCTGGTCTATAGGACCATGCTGGTGCAGGTGTCCTGGGGCCCATTCCGACATATTGCACTGATGTAATACAGAGTTTTTTGCTGCTTTTGCCTGAGGAAATAGATGGTGTTGCTGTCATGACCTTCAAGTCTTGGAACATGGCAAGCTAAAGCATACTGCCATAGTACAGTAATTTGTATTTTACTGCATCATTGATGCCTCATATCTTTATAGCATCAATTTGCATCCGTGTCTCAAACATATCGCTGTAGTTCGCCTGCTGTATAAGGCGTTAACACACTAGCCTGGTCCCAGATCGGTTTGTGCTGTCTTGCAAACTCCTGTGGTCATTGTCATGCAAAACGTGACCAGGCTATTAACACACCTCTACTACGACTGTACCTAGTCCTCTGTCTATGTGTCCTTGGCTGAGAGATGCATATATATCCCAGAAAAACTCCAAGGTCCCATCTTTATTTAGAACCAAACACAACAGCAGTGCAGAACTCCAGAGCAGTACAGAACAATAGCCTGCATACTCAGTGGGTTGGATTATAGTGTTACTGGCGCCAGGGTTATGGGTTCAATTCCCTTGGATCTGATACTTTACATTATTTGCGTTGCTTCGGATAAAAGCATCTGCTAAATAACTAATGACCTCTTCCGAATGTTATGCTAATAACTAATGACTATTCCGAATGTTATGCCTGAATATCAGAACAGTGCTGCTGAGACAATGTCTTAAACCAGAAATGATGAACATCACAGCCATGTGACTGATCATCAACATAGGAGCGGTGCCATGCGTCTTTCTCCCTCTCTCTCCGTCTCAGCCAATGACACCCAGTGATTCATGAGTGCTCAGTGAGGAGGCCAAGTACGTAGTACAGTATCCCTGGTGCTGGGTTCTGCCAAGTGAGCTTTATCTCTTAGAGCAGAAGCAGGCCTTCAGAGACAGGCAGATGGGAGATAGGCCCACTCATGCTGCTCTGAGAAATTACACTCTGTGTGATGATAAATGTGCTCACAGAATCCGTTCATACAGAAACTCCATGGGGGCCCCAGCAAACATATGCAATATACATACACACACGTGCGGGCATACACGTGGACACACACACACACTTAAGTATACACGCAAACAGGCACACACGTGCGCATGCACGCACACACACACACACAAGCAGATTTTTAGGAGGGCCTTGTGGGATGGTGTATAGTGGGTTTAAAGTGGGACTGATAACATTTACAGGGTCAAGTGGAGATTCCTGTGCAGTGACCCAGATATGCCGTCTGTGTTCCTGTGCAGTTAAAGTAGATGATTTATAAACCCCCAAATTCTCTGTGTGAAACACAGAACTTTCTGTTATCTATATCAGTGGTTCCCAAACTGTGTGGGGGGGGACTCAGTCCGGCTTTCAACTTACTTAGCCCATAGATTTGTTGTAATGTTTAAGTCACTCAAATATCACATGAATACACATACGACATGGCAAAATGTATAGAATTGCAAGACAATTAGCTTTAAAACTGCAAAATCTTCTCTGCACCCTATGACAAAATGTGAAGGGTTACAGGAAATAAGCTTTAAACCTGCAAAATGTTCTCTCCACCAACAAGAGGGGTGTGTACAGAGTAATAGACATAGAAATAGACGTGGGATGTTCCCCAGTGCTGGAAGGGGGACCTGAGTGAAAACGTTTGGAAACCCCCTGATCTATAGTAGCTTGGCATCATGTTAGCACCTCAGTACAGCTACACAGGATGCGTCCCAAATGGCACCCAATGGGTCCTGGTATAAAATGGTGCACTATATAGGGAATAGGGTGCTATTTTGGACACAGACACAGAGAGGAGCTGTGAACTGACCTAGTTAGTGCCCTCCCAGGCAGTTGCATGTTATGTTTATTGCAGGACAGGGCCAGACACAATGTTATGACTAATGGTACATGTGTTGTTGTTTTGCTGTCTCATTGATCACCATGAGCATTCCCCTCAGTAATGCCATGTGGAGTTACTGTATGTTGCTCGAGGGCAGTTTATTTCTGCTCTATAGTCGAAGTCTACATACAAAAACGTATAATTTGCTCTCATACATGATGTCACTTGTCTGGTTATTGGAGATGAACTATGGATGTTCCTGTTTCTAAGCCTAGTAGTTCACCAAGGCACAGTTGTTTTGCATGTTAGAGCTTTAAAATAGTTTTTGGTGAGGCTAACCATGTAATGATCTGCTTCCCTTACAGGTGAGCCACGCAAGTTTGACCCGAGCTTCAGAGGTCCTATCCATAACAGGTACTATACCTTCTGGTCTCCTCCAACTTCCCTTGTTTCTTTTGACTGTTTCAGCTGACGAAGCAATAGAGACATGCACAGTAATAAACGTGTAATTGGCTGCATGATGGACATTCAACAGCCTATTGATAGTTAGGTCTAGATTATTATTCCCCAAAGTTTTTTTTTCTTTCTCTTTTTGATTTGCCCCAAAGATAGGCCTATAGTCATCTTCTCAATCTGCCATATAATTTAATTGTGCATACTATCAAAACCACTACACACCTAATCAGAATCTTAGATTATAATTTTTTCCCCCTATGAAAATATTGACCTTACTGTTTCATAAGCTTTTTTGCACGTCACTCTATGTGTTGACGGATTGATCATTTGTCAGTATTAATAGAGAGAGAGGCTGAGTGCTGGCAGCTGTCTTCGCTACATCACACAGATCAATGGCTATTAGTCACACGATGGGCTGGCGTTAGCCCAATGACACACATTATTAACCAGCCTGGGAGACCGGAGTAACACAAACTCGCATATCACAGGGAATCAGCCAGCCAATTAACTGCAATATAAGTACAGTGGGGGAAAAAAGTATTTAGTCAGCCACCAATTGTGCAAGTTCTTCCACTTAAAAAGATGAGAGAGGCCTGTAATTTTCATCATAGGTACACGTCAACTATGACAGACAAATTGAGAATTTTTTTCTCCAGAAAATCACATTGTAGGATTTTTAATGAATTTATTTGCAAATTATGGTGGAAAATAAGTATTTGGTCACCTACAAACAAGCAAGATTTCTGGCTCTCACAGACCTGTAACTTCTTCTTTAAGAGGCTCCTCTGTCCTCCACTCGTTACCTGTATTAATGGCACCTGTTTGAACTTGTTATCAGTATAAAAGACACCTGTCCACAACCTCAAACAGTCACACTCCAAACTCCACTAAGGCCAAGACCAAAGAGCTGTCAAAGGACACCAGAAACAAAATTGTAGACCTGCACCAGGCTGGGAAGACTGAATCTGCAATAGGTAAGCAGCTTGGTTTTAAGAAATCAACTGTGGGAGCAATTATTAGGAAATGGAAGACATACAAGACCACTGATAATCTCCCTCGATTTGGGGCTCCACGCAAGATCTCACCCTGTGGGGTCAAAATGAACACAAGAACGGTGAGCAAAAATCCCAGAACCACACGGGGGGACCTAGTGAATGACCTGCAGAGAGCTGGGACCAAAGTAACAAAGCCTACCATCAGTAACACACTACACCGCCAGGGACTCAAATCCTGCAGTGCCAGATGTGTCCCCCTGCTTAAGCCAGTTCATGTCCAGGCCCATCTGAAGTTTGCTAGAGTGCATTTGGATGATCCAGAAGAGGATTGGGAGAATGTCATATGGTCAGATGAAATCAAAATATAACTTTTTGGTAAAAACTCAACTCGTCGTGTTTGGAGGACAAAGAATGCTGAGTTGCATCCAAAGAACACCATACCTACTGTGAAGCATGGGGGTGGAAACATCATGCGTTGGGGCTGTTTTTCTGCAAAGGGACCAGGACGACTGATCCGTGTAAAGGAAAGAATGAATGGGGCCATGTATCGTGAGATTTTGAGTGAAAACCTCCTTCCATCAGCAAGGGCATTGAAGATGAAACGTGGGTGGGAGGGAGTTGAAAGTCTGTGTTGCCCAGCGACAGCCCCAAAACATCACTGCTCTAGAGGAGATCTGCATGGAGGAATGGGCCAAAATACCAGCAACAGTGTGTGAAAACCTTGTGAAGACTTACAGAAAACGTTTGACCTGTGTCATTGCCAACAAAGGGTATATAACAAAGTATTGAGAAACGTTTGTTATTGACCAAATACTTATTTTCCACCATAATTTGCAAATAAATTCATTAAAAAACCTACAATGTGATTTTCTGGATTTTTTTCTTCTCATTTTGTCTGTCATAGTTGACATGTATCTATGGTGAAAATTACACTTTTTAAGTGGGAGAACTTGCACAATTGACTAAATACTTTTTTTCCCCACTGTACTTATTTCCACATATACCATTCACGTATAACCTGGCTGCATCCTTTTTATTTGAATGCCTGGCCTTATCTAGCACATATACCAATGTCCTGTTGCTATGTCTTGTTTACATTTGTTTGGATGTCATTGGCTCTCACTTGAGTCCGCCATCCCATAAGACGACGTAGTAAACAAGCTTGCTCAATAACCAATTTAGGATGCAGCTGTTTATGTCTTATAGCCTTTCAACTTCGTGGTTATACTGTTTAGACCCCTAATTTCTGCACTGGAGCGTATCATTACTTCATACTGTAGAACAGATATACTCAAGACCAGCTTCATACACTGGTGGGAAAGCATGTTCCCCGAACCTTTATCTCCAGCTCGTTTTCCTCCTACAGCTGTGGACTAAGTGAAGGCACTTTGATGTTTATCTGGCTTAGAGGCGTTTTAAATGAGAACTGGGAGAGAACTGACTCTCCTCCGGTTGTCTTTTTTCTCAGAAGCTCACCGCCTAAATTAAGTCTGTATCTGTGGTTATTGAACAGTAGAGAAAATGGAGATGTATTGTAGCTCTCTGACTAATTCCGGCTTCCATTATGCTGCGGTACGAGGGATGAATCAATCCATAAAGTACATCTGAATAATGTATGAATTGAATAATACCATTGACTAGGGCCGGGACGATACCAGTATCGGGATACTCATTAGTATCGTGGCAAGGAAACAAAACACGAAGTGGATTTAAATTATTTAGGAAAACAGCCCTAATGTTGGGAACCAACATCATTATGTTGTCATCCAGAGTCACATTTATTTCATTTTTGCCTTGGAAGAAATATCCCGATACTGGTATCGCCCCGGCCTGAATAGTGGACTGCACACCTTTTTAGTCAAGGCACATTTTCTATTTCATTTTTTTATTGAACCTTTATTTAACTAGACAACATACATACATGGACTGTAAATATGTCCTTGAGACTTCTGCAGGGAAGTTGAAAAACATTCAAAACCCTCCTGCCTTCCACTGCTATCCCTGTTGTCTCTCCAGACCGTGAGAAACTTCCTGGTGTGTTCCAGCGTGTGGGAATCCATTATCTCTCCCCCTCTCTCCCAAACTCTCTCCCTGTTAATTCTCATGATGTGATGGAGACAGGCGACCGGTGGTAACACACCAGAATTGCACCCACGCTATTCTGTGGCAGCGTTGACCGGTCATCACAACCACAGCCATGGCTAGGGCTGTTGCAGTGACCGTATTACAGCCACACTGGCAGTCACGAGTCATGAAGGCAGTCAAATTCCACATGACCGTTTAGTCACTGTAATTAGGCTTCTCCAAGCTCTGATGCTGCTGCTGGCCATTAGTAGCCTACCAAACGTACTAACTGCCTGGTACTCAGCACTCTATTGTCCCTCTAACACTCTGACATCAATGCAAATGTATTTGAAAATCAAATCGAACACTTCATGAGAGCCCATGAGCTCATGTTGCACAACATTTCTATAGGCTGTGCAATTGTGGGAGAAAACAGAGTGATGGCCGCTATTAAAAAGAGGAGGATCCCATCAGCTTTCTATAGGCTAGGCCTACTATATTTATTTCTCAACTTTCCTAATATTAAGCACATTGCTTATATTTACAACAGGAGTATAGCCTACCTGGCTAGCATGAAAATAAACCACAGGGAAAAGCATCCTCCATTCGCTATTTAAGTGCATAGATGACATGTATTTTTTCCCGCTGCCCCTGTTTCGATACAGGTGCATGATAATGGTCCATTCTTAATCAAAACAAATGTCACACATATATATTATTTAGTATATGTAAAAACAAGATTAAATCAAGAATAGTCTGATGGGTGACAATATTATCCTATCACTTGTGAATTATATATTATAATAATAATAATAATATGCCATTTAGCAGACGCTTTCATCCAAAGCGACTTACAGTCATGTGTGCATAAATTTTTACGTATGGGTGGTCCCGGGGATCGAACCCACTACCCTGGCGTTACAAGCGCCGTGCTCTACCAATTGAGCTACAGAGGACCACATTTGTATCACTTGTGAATGATGCCCAGCATAAGAAACAATGCCTTTTTTCTGCGACTTGTTCGAATTATAGTCGCACACCTCATGTAGCCTAGCCCATAGGCCTATATGTTTTAATAAGGTTTATATCACAACTAAAGTGGCCAAATAACTTCTTAAAATTAAGCACATTAATCCACTTTACAAGGGGTGTAGCGCCTAACTGGCATATATAAGCAGCGCGTGAGTTTCAAGTTTGGGGAAGATAATTTTCACCATATACAGTGGGGATTTTCACCATATACAGTGCAAATTAATTACTTAAAAATCATACAATGTGATTTTCTGGATTTTTGTTTTAGATTCCGTCTCTCACAGTTGAAGTGTACCTATGATAAAAATTACAGACCTCTACATGCTTTGTAAGTAGGAAAACCTGCAAAATCGGCAGTGTATCAAATACTTGTTCTCCCCACTGTAAATGCACCTTTATAATAAAAGCATTACATGCATAATTGCATTTGCGGTCACTTTTGATAATGGTGTTTTCCGCTAATGTAACAGTCGCGCTTATAGCCTACTACCATGTGCGCATTGCTGCGCTTATAATGTGAAGAAATAGCCTAATAGTTTATCAACATTTTAAGCTAAACGTTCTGATCTGTTGTGTCAGCCACATTGCATAAAAAATGTTTTTTGATGCTAGTCGTTGTATTAATTTGGGATCTATCGCATCCCACAACTGTCCCAGACTATGTTTGGAATATTTACTTCTCACACAGAATAGAATAGGTCGACTTTTGTACTATGGGGGATAGTAGATTGACATAGGCTAGTGCTTTTGCTGTTCGTTAGGCCTACTCAACTTGTTGGCTGACGAAAAGTAAATGTGGACAGTTCTTCCAATATCTTCAATATGCACCTCAGAATTGGATACGGACGCGCGCAGTTGCGTCCCCGATGTGTCTGTCTTAAGTTGTAGCATGTGAGAAAGACCCGATCACGTGACAGAGAGCCGTGTGAGTGAGAGAAGCTTCGGATTGCGCAGCACATTCAGGGAGAAGGGCACAACACATCACTCTGGGCCGCAAAAGGCATGGATTTCTTTAGGGTGCATTACGGCCACAAAGGGGATGGCGCTGTGAAATTCTAGGCATTATCAAGTGCTTGTCAAATTGTGAATGAGAGACTATTGGAGTGTGTACAGCCTGCGCAAAAAACAAAGCAGAGCTCATGCCTTTCAAGCAACTTTTTTCAAATCATTAGTCTCATCATGCAGCCTTACAATGTATTAAAAATCAAAACATATAGCCCAACGTTTGTAGAACAACTAAAGTTACATTAATACGTCTAAATTAAGCATATAGGAGTACCTATTTCTTTGTTAACCGCTCAACACAGAATAGCCGCATGTGCGCACTCCCTCAAAGTGGTTGGAGAAGATATTTATATTTTATTCAGCTTTGTTCAATTGTATTCTTCATATTATAAAATAATATAAAATAATGCCACGGAATTATAAGCAACTCTGCTAAATGAACTAGTGTAGCCCACAGCCATTTGGCATAGCCACATCAGGACCTAACACAAGGACAACTCAGAGTATTATTTTCTTCTGAAATAGACTACATTTTCTTCATATCATGATTTTAATGAATGGAGTGAATTTGGAGTGGCAGTTTTTTTTCCTGTGCGAGGAGTGGTTTTTTGCGGAGCGGTTGGAAAGGACATGGAGAGCCGGGAAGCACCACTCCATGAGCGATGAGCAGGATTTCCGACCGCTCAACTCCGCTCACATACTCTGCTGAGTACCACTCTTCATATTTTCAAGCATGGTGGTGGCAGCATCATGTTATGGGTATGCTAGGCCCTGGGGGGTTGGGTAGAAGACAATGGAGACGCACCTCACGGTAAGGCAGTGAAGAGGTGACATAAGGTCTGCTTCGGGGTCCCACCCCCTGGATCTCATCGACTAATCACCCATGATTCCTAGCTGACTGCTGGTCCGTTACACTACCTGACTCAACTCCTAATGGACGCTGAGAAATTCAGTCCTCACCATGGCAACCTCGACAGTTCTTGTTCCTTGTCTTTTGAATGAAATGAAAAAGTAGTCCCTCGTCTGTCTCTTTAATACCGTGTTTAATATTAGAGCCGGCAGTGCCTTGGTCACCGCAGTTCCACTATCACACTGTCTCTTACAGGAATGTTGTCGGTGTGATGATGGAGCCATTTTCTTCCTCTGCTCCCTCGGACTGGGTTTGTTTGTGAAATATGGTTTAGCCTTTAAAGCCTCAGTTCCATAACCATCATGTTATAGACTTGTGTCATTCCTTGAGTCTATGCCATCAAATATGATTTATGGTCAGGATTTTTGTGGGTAATGGTGTCTTTTACAGGAGAATGCAGATCTGAACAGATGGTCAATGGGTCAGCTATTAGCAGGATGGGATTTATGGGCAATGTAATTTGGAGAGATATCTCAAATTGGACATTCACAATTAAGTATCAGGTCTCCAGACTTAATGGGAGAATTGCAACCACTGATGGCCACTAGATTATCGCCAGCTGATCTCTCGTTAAAACATCATTACGCTCTAAAATCACCCGCACAGCTGATTTCAATTGCCACCATCATCCGTCACCGATTTACCACTCCGTAACGTGGATTCCTGAATTGGAAAGAAATGTGGTAGGGAGAGTAATTTCTTATTATTTGGAAATCATTATCTTAACCAAAGAAACCGATGCAAAGTGCTTTGTTTTATAATTACATTTTAATTGTCTATCAATGTTGTTTCATTCCATATCACTTCAATTTACAATGTGGTAATTCATTAAAAGTAGGTCTTCAATAACTTTATTTTCGCAGAAGAGGATTCTTGATGTAGACATAATTTGGCTAGTAATTGTCTGCAATTAAACATGTTAACTAAATAATTTTATTTCAGTTGTAATACACTATATATACAAAAATATGTGAATTCAACTATTTAGTGGATTTGGCTATTTCAGTCACACCCGTTGCTGACAGGTGTATAAAATTGAGCAATCTCCATAGACAAACATTGGCAGTAGAATGGCCTCACTGAAGAGCTGTGACTTTCAACGTGGCACCGTCATAGGATGCCACCTTTCCAACAAGTCAGTTCGTTAAATTTCTGCCCTGCTAGAGCTATCCCGGGCCAACTGTAAGTGCTGTTATTGTGAAGTGGAAACGTCTAGAAGCAACAATGGCTCAGCCTCAAAGTTGTAGGCCACACAAGCTCACAGAACGGGACCGCCGAGTGCTGAAGCGCGTAAAAATCACTCACTCCAAACTGCCTCTGGAAGCAACGTCAGCACAATAACTGATCGTCGGGAGCTTCATGAAATGGGTTTCCATGGCCGAGCAGCCGCACACAAGCCTAAGATCACCATGCGCAATGCCAAGCGTCAGCTGGACTGGTGTAAAGTTCGCTGTCATTGGACTCTGGAGCAGTGGAGCGTTCTCTGGAGTGATGAATCACGCGTCACCATCTGGCAGTCCAATGGACGATTCTGGGTTTGGCGGATGCCAGGAGAACGCTACCTGCCCGAATGCATAGTGCCAACTGTAATGTTTGGTGGAGGAGGAATAATGGTCTGGGGCTGTTTTTCATGGTTCGGCTAGGCCCCTTAGTTCCAGTGAAGGGAAATCTTAACGCTACAGTATACAATTACATTCTAGACGATTCTGTGCTTCCAACTTTATGGCTACAGTTTGGGGAAGGCCCTTTCCTGTTTCAGCATGACAATGCCCCTGTGCACAAAGCGAGGTCCATACAGATATGGTTTGTCGAGATCGGTGTGGAAGAACTTGGCTGGACTGCACAGAGCCCTGACCTCAACCCCATCAAACACCTTTGGGATGAATTGCAACACTGACTGTGAGCCAGGCCTAATTGCCCAACATCAGTGCCTGACCTCATTAATGCTCTTGTGGCTGAATGGAAGCAAGAGCCCGCAGAAATGTTCCAATATTTAGTGGAAAGCCTTCCCAGAAGAGTGGAGGCTGTTATAGCAGCAAAGGGGGGACCAACTCCATATTAATGCCCATGATTTTGGAATGAGATGTTCTCATACTTTTGGTAATGTAGTGTATGTCATTCTTCCATTTATCTTTTTCGTATTTCGATTTCGTTGTTCCTGATAAACTGTTATTTCATTGGGGTGGGGGTAGTGAACGCAGACGATGTCCATTCCCCATGCCATTTCCACTGTCTAGTATCAAGCCGGCTTAACACCGTAAAAGCTTCAGATCTGCTGGTCTGCCAGTTTTTTTTTTTTAAGCTTAGTTTAGCCCGCAGGTGCATGTAATCTCCCGTTAGTAGCGTTTTAAGAAATCCAGCGTTAACCTGACTGTTTGTCACAATCGAGCCCATGTAATTCAGATGAGATTGGTAATAATAGGCCCATTTAATTCAGCAGTGAGAAATACGTTTATTATAGGTACTGTAGTGCTGGATCTAAGCCATTTAATTGGGAAGGAATCTCAGTCTTCACTAATGTTAAACTCAACAAGCCCCACTTTCACATAACAACACATTAGCATGGAATGCAAATGCAGTTGCAATTACCTACAGTATTTATGTAGGGCTATGATCATTTTGCTTAGTTGCAACAGCACTTGCAAAACATTCCTGGATAATTTGCGATCCAAAGATTGAACTGTGCAACTGCCTCAGTCTAAATCAGTTTAAGAGCCAGACTTAGTAACCTAAATGTTTTTGCATGTGTGTTTGTATGTGTATACAGCATATTTGTTTCTGTGTATGTCTCTATCTAAGTAGTTTATCCTTTTTAATATCCATTGTGATGAAATTGATATTCTATGTGCATCAGTGGCCCGAGCTCCGCAGGACCATCTGCTATTTAATCACAAAATGGTGTTCGGAGGCTCAAAAGCAATGTGCGTATGTGCTGCTCGTGGAGTCTATGGTGGCACCACGCTGCATACAAAACAAGGACAAGCAGCTACCTCAAAGGAGCGCCACAGCAGAACTGCTTTAAAACGCCCGCAGGCTCCGGCCTCCACTCGACACAGGCTTTCTTCTTGGGGATGAAAGAGGAGAGTGTAAAGCATGAGGGCTTGAAGGTCTTACATTTGGGTGTGTAGTTCCTTATGATAGCCTTCACAGTGCATGCTCTGTATGGTAAAGTTCAGACTTGGATTGTACTTGCTCTGTCTGAGGGGACACCACAGGGTTGAAGTTGGGGTGGGTTTTTGAAGACGGGGCCAATGAGGGGCAAGGCTGACAGCTCCTCTGGGGTGTGAGAAGGGTGAGAGACTGGGGAAGACTTCTTATCTGTTGACAGGAGGAGAAACCCCAGCTGTGAGAGAGACATCCTCCCCTCTCATAATATTGTGCAGTCCAACCTTCAAAACCTCTGTTGGAGGGGTCTCTGTGGAGAGCATAAACTCTGGGGGTTTGAGCATGTCTCATTACAAATTCAGTGGAGCTCGGAATGTTTTTCTCAGAGCCTTGAGTCTTGAGATGCCACCTGGTCTTGTCAGGTGGCAAATGCTGCACCCAGCTTACGAGCTCAAATACAAGCCCACTGTCAGGGATGCCATGGCAAGGGCAGAGCCCTGGGTACTAGACTCATCTAATCGACACTCTCTCTCTCTCTCCTTCTGTCCCTCTCTTTCTCTGTTTTCTCTCCAGGGGCTGCACGGACGTGGTGTGCTGTGTTATCTTCGTCATCGTCATCATCGGCTACATCGCTCTGGGCACCGTGGGTGAGTTGTCATGTTGCTGCTTATTTCATCAGACCAGGTTTCATAACACCACAGCCCACCCTATGATGGTGCTCCACGTTGTGTGAGGCCAAGTCCCATGTAAATGTAGAGTGTGTGCGTTCGTCTGTGTTCATGAGTTTCTGCATGCCTAGCTCTCATCTTGACAAAGTCTTTGGGTGGGGAAGGGAAAGGGAAAGGGGGATACCTAGTCAGTTGCACAACTGAATGCATTCAACCGAACTGTGTCTTCCGCATTTAACCCAACCCCTTCTGAATCAGAGAGGTGCGGGGGGCTGCCTTAATCGATGTCCACGTCATCGGCGCCCGGGGAGCAGTTGTTGTTGAGGGTTAACTGTCTTGCTCAAGGGCAGAACAGCAGATTTTTTCCACCTTGCCAGCTCGAGGATTCAAACTGCATTCCACCGACTGCATTGCCATATAAATGCTAGATAAAGTTTTGTATTGGATCCCATTTTGCATTAAGCAACAGAGCCTCTGATTGTGTGAAGTGTGTGGGAGGTTGAAATATGAGTGCTTG
This sequence comes from Coregonus clupeaformis, assembly GCF_020615455.1. Taxonomy (NCBI): domain Eukaryota; kingdom Metazoa; phylum Chordata; class Actinopteri; order Salmoniformes; family Salmonidae; genus Coregonus; species Coregonus clupeaformis. The sequence continues at coordinate 14,363,576 of NC_059211.1, read as the reverse complement.
AATTTCCCCAGAGACAGACCCATTCCTTAATGAGTGGGAGTCAGCAACATCAGTCTAATGATTTTATGTGAGTCAGTTTCTGTTTCTGACTGAGGTTACTGGATGGCATTTCCCTAATCTGTGCATCTAATCTCTTGATTGGGGGTTTGACCATGTTCTCCAGAGATATGGGTGACATCCTGTGGCCTCCATTCCTTTTAAGGGACTTAGTTAGAGTAGTTGTGCGTGGCGATGTAAACACAGCCTTACTACAGTGTGTTCCTCTCAGTAGATTGGAATCAATAATGTGAATCTCCTCACACACACACCTCAATCTGTACAGACACAGACATGCATGCTTAAACACACACACACACACACACACACACACATTTGTTTTAATATTATTGTGGGGACCAAACCAAATCCTATGTTCCCTAATCCTTAACCTAACCCTAACTCCTAAACCTAACCCCTAACCCTTATTCTAACCTTAAACCTAACCCCTAAGCCTAAAATAGCCTTTTTCCTTGCCGGTCCCCACTTATCCGAATTTTCCTTGTTTTACTATCCTTGTGAGGACCAGAAAGATAGTAAAACCAAACACACACACACCCCTCCCCCTCCCAGTTAGTCAAATGAAATCAACGGTGATGTCTTTTCTCAAAGTGCAGTCCCTCTGACTCCCGTGTGGAGTCACGTCCCAGTCTGGGCAGAGGAAGGACTGTCTGTTGCGCAATTACTTTAAAAGAGCCAGAGCCATGAAAATGAGGTGACTTCAAATATATACTGGTATGTTCGCAATTACGTGAACAGCTTTTCATTCTTTCTCCTCACCCGTGGTCTTCCTCATGCATAAACTTTCTGTTTCATCATGACTATTGTGTGAGGCAGGTACAGTGCTGTTGGCTAGGAAGACTAACAGTCTGTGAATAGAATAGAATGCTTTGTCCTCTAAAGTAATTATTTTTTGTTGATGTCTTGAAAAGGTTAGAAAAACAAATTTGCAGCATGGATTGAATTTCAGAGTAGTCTCAAAAGATACAGACTGGTGTTGAAAGAGTATTGGAATAATTGGATTACCTTGGCCTTGGTTTTGTTGGTGGCATCATTCCACGAAAAGTGTGCTTTTTGCATCCCTTTGATATTTAAAGTAGAAATTGTGCACCAATATAGAATTTTGAAAGCCTTTTATATTAAATGAAGTGCCCTTTAATATAGACCTCGAGGAGAATTCAATAAATCAGATTTTTAATATGAATAAAGACTTGCTGAAGTGCCACATTTCAGCATTTTTACATGTCCCGCCATGCACTTTCTGTGACTTCTAGGGAGATTTTAACCCACTTAATCCCAAAATTTCAACAAGTTTTCACCATTATTGTTATGCCCTAGTTATTTTGTTGCTTTGACAAAGTCATTTCTGAATATTATTATTTATTTAATGTGATTAGTGATTAATTTACATCTGTCCCTCATTTTAAGGTCAACCCTGTTACGTAAACAGAACTCTCGATTTAATATGAGTAAACTATTCCTTTTTAAATATTATTTTCAAAAGAAACATTGAATCATAGCGTAAAAGCAGGTGAGCTGGTTCGACCCTTTTTGGCCATTTTCTGGTGTTTTGTGATGGAAAACTGACCATAATACATCAACCCTGTAACCCATACGCTAATAATATTTTTACAATTATATTTATTTTGTCACGCTTGCATTCAATTGCAGCTCCCTGTCACAAGGGGATTTTTGGCTGATTTAAGATGAAATCGTCAAACCTGTTACGGTCAACCCTGTTACTTTATATGGCACTTAACAGGTACTTACTAAAGTCATTTTTTAAATTTAACCTCGTGAGATGGGAAACCGTGTTTTTTAAATTAAGTTAAACATGTGCTCTTTATGACAGAATGTTAAAATGAGTTGAAATCAAACTTTTTTTTTTACCAAGTTACACTTCTCAAAAGGCACCGAATTGGTGAAACGACCCAGTGGTTTTCACTCATATTATCTCTCTGTATTCTGTAAGTATAGTCTCGCAGGGTTTTCAGGTTGTCCAATAATTGCTGAACAGCCAGCTCTCACCTTGACACACTTTTCTGATTGTGATTCATAATAGAAGTCTACCTTTGATCCCGTTTGACCTGCTTTTTTACTCTGAAGTGATTATGATAGTGTGTGTTACAGGTGGGCAGAATATTCCCATATACAGTTGAAGTCGGAAGTTTACATACACCTTAGCCAAATACATTTACACTCAGTTTTTCACAATTCCTGACATTTAACCCTAGTAAAAATTCCCTGTCTTAGGTCAGTTAGGATCACCACTTTATTTTAAGAATGTGAAATGTCAGAATAATGGTGGAGAGTGATTTATTTCAGCTTTTATTTCTTTCATCACATTCCCAGTGGGTCAGAAGTTTACATCCACTCAATTAGTATTTGGTAGCATTGCCTTTAAATTGTTTAACTTGGGTCACACGTTTCGGGTAGCCTTCCACAAGCTTCCCACAATAAGTTGGGTGAATTTTGGCCCATTCCTCCTGACAGAGCTGGTGTAACTGAGTCAGGTTTGTAGGCCTCCTTGCTCACACACGCTTTTTCAGTTCTTCCCACAAATGTTCTATAGGACTGAGGTCAGGGCTTTGTGATGGCCACTCCAATACCTTGACTTTGTTGTCCTTAAGCCATTTTGCCACAACTTTGGAAGTATGCTTTGGGTCATTGTCCATTTGGAAGACCCATTTACGACCAAGCTTTAACTTCCTGACTGATGTCTTGAGATGCTGCTTCAATATATCCACATAATTTTCCTTCCTCATGATGCCATCTATTTTGTGAAGTGCACCAGTCCCTCCTGCAGCAAAGCACCCCCACAGCATGATGCTGCCACCCCGTGCTTCACGGTTGGGATGGTGTTCTTCGGCTTGCAAGATTTTTTCCTCCAAACATAACGATGGTCATTATGGCCAAACAGTTCTATTTTTGTTTCATCAGACCAGAGGACATTTCTCCAAGAAGTACGATCTTTGTCCCCATGTGCAGTTTCAAACCGTAGTCTGGCTTTTTTATGGCGGTTTTGGAGCAGTGGCTTCTTCCTTGCTGAGCGGCCTTTCAGGTTATGTCGATATAGGACTCGTTTTACTGTGGATATAGATACTTTTGTACCTGTTTCCTCCAGCATCTTCACAAGGTCCTTTGCTGTTGTTCTGGGATTGATTTGCACTTTTTGCACCAAAGTACGTTCATTTCTAGGAGACAGAACGCGTCTCCTTCCTGAACTGTATGACGGCTGCGTGGTCCCATGGTGTTTATATTTGCACACTATTGTTTGTAAAGATGAACGTGGTACCTTCAGGCATTTGGTAATTGCTCCCAAGGATGAACCAGACTTATGGAGGTCTACAATTTTTTTTCTGAGGTCTTGGCTGATTTCTTTTGATTTTCCCATGATGTCAAGCAAAGAGGGCACTGTGTTTGAAGGTAGGCCTTGAAATACATCCACAGGTACACCTCCAATTGACTCAAATGATGTCAATTAGCCTATCAGAAGCTTCTAAAGCCATGACATCATTTTCTGGAATTTTCCAAGCTGTTTAAAGGCACAGTCAACTTAGTGTATGTAAACTTCTGACCCACTGGAATTGTGATACAGTGAATTATAAGTGAAATAATCTGTCTGTAAACAATTGTTGGAAAAATTACTTGTGTCATGCACAAATTAGATGGCCCAACCGACTTGCCAAAACTATAGTTTGTTAACAATACATTTGTGGAGTGGTTGAAAAACAAGTTTTAATGACTCCAACCTAAGTGTATGTAAACTTCCGACTTCAACTGTACACACAGCCAGGGAGGTCCTGTCACTGACTCATAAATGCCCAGAGGATTGACAGTTGAAGGGGCAGGGAATGAGGCTAATGATGCGGCCGTTTGTCTGGTTGCAGCCTGGATCCATGGTGACCCCAGGAAGGTGGTCTACCCCACCGACAGCCACGGACAGTTCTGTGGACAGCAGGGGACCCCCAACGCGTGAGTATAAAGAAAGACCTCTACCTGTGTTTGGAGAAACATTTATTGTATCTGCTATGGATAAGTATAGTAATAAATGGCCAGCATTCACATTGCACTTCGGACAGATGAGGCTTCACATCAATATCCTCAAAGAAATTCTGCAAGATGTCAATCTTTTAGTGCACTTGGAAGAGATAGAAAACAGCTTGGGAGGTGTGTTGGCTTTAACACGTTTGACACCTGCAATACGGCATGAACAATCTGAGAGAAATCATAATGCAGAGAAACTGCTTTTCCCTATGATTAATATCCGGCCTCAGCATGTCAGTTGTATTAGTCTAAGTGAGATGAGGACAGTGGAAGGTAGGCCCCTAAATGGCAGGTAATCCAGGAAAGAAAATGAGTTGGTGGCCAGTATGACGCAGGAAAACTGTATACAGGTGAACTATATACAGGTTATATTTACAAAAATACAAATAAGGAGCAGCGTTGCCTGAAGAAGACTCTAATCGAAACACGTTGCAGTTGTGCGTCCTGTTATGACAATCATAGGCTGATCCTTATACAAATTCTTTGTCAATATAATCTGAATATAGTTTACAAAGGTTTTCCTACATCACATTGGCTGCCTGCTAGTTGTATTAGTCTGTAATATTTTCTTTATTGAGTGCTTTGCGCACCATGTATGAAAAGCGCTTTATAAAGTAGCATTAACTACCATCACGGACTTTCCTGCTCCCTGTGTTTTTATACACTGTTTGACAGACAGCTCAATCTCCTGTTAGATTTTCAATACAACGTTTGTTCTCAGCGATCTCTAATAAAACTGTCATTGTCTTTGTGTTGGGAAACTAATGACTATTCTCTCCATGTCGCTGTGGTTACAGCAACAAAGCCATATTATTCTACTTCAACATATTGCAATGTGCCAATCCTGCCGTTCTAATTAACCTCCAGTGCCCTACAACCCAGGTAAGAGCTGCCTCTTAACGTTGCAGACATTATGCTATTATGTTCCCGCTGGTTTTTCTCGCTTGTTCTCTGTCGTTAAGCATTGATTAATATTTGGCTGTCCCTTTCTCTTCTCTTCCCAGCTCTGTGTCTCCAAGTGCCCAGACAGATTTGCCACATACCTAGACATGCAATACAACTACAGGTACAACAAGAGCTACTGGGAGTATTACAGGCAGTTCTGCAAGCCGGGCTTCGACAATCCTAGAAAGGTACCGAGACTGATGCCTCCAGTCACTTATGGTCTCACTTATCAAGTCCTTGAGCGTTCTGAAACAGATATCTTCTGTAATGGTTATCCATCTATAAGTCAGTGGAGTACTCAGGTCCACTGCAGCAGTTTTTATCTCAATATAAAATATTTTCTATGGAGCATTTAAGTACATTACTGTTTGTTTTAAGTTAAAATTGTGAAAAAGAAACAAAAATAGCTTCTTAGCAAAGAGCAAGCAATAATTTTGCTAGGACTGTCTGGAAGTGGTCTGAGTGGGGAGGGGGAAACTGAAAACTAGCTGTTATTGGCAGAGAGGTTTGGAATTCTCTTTCTTATTTGTCTATTTAACTAATTTACCGCCTGGTGATGTCACCAGACAGGCCAAAACTCCATCCCACCAAAACAGGCTGACATTTCAGGCAGTCTTTTCAAACAGGGCTTACACAATTCCACAGTATTATTCAAACCTCATGGTGTGGAAATTAGGGCTGACCCCAATTAGTTGACTGGTTGATTGTTTGGTCGATAGGCTGTTGGTCGACCAAGATTTGTTTTTGTAGAGCAGTAGCATTTTATGGCACTCGAGACACCTGTCTGATTCACGCCCATCTCAGTGAACTAATCCATTGTGGAGGCCGAGACTAATCCATTGCGAAGGCCGCAGGGATGGCACAGTCCAAGAAGAAGGGGAGTGTGGCTAAAATTCACAATGTCTCTCTCCAGAATGCGCGCTCTCCCGCCAATTTGTGCACATTTATTGTTTCTTTCATTACTTCATTGTGCGAATTGTTTGCGTTTGATTGTTAGTGTCTATCAATTCCCCATTACATATACAGTACCAGTCAAAAGTTTTGACACACCTACTCATTCCAGCATTTTTCTTTATTTTTTACTATTTTTTACATTGTAGAATAATAGTGAAGACATCAAAGCTATGAAATAACACATATGAAATCATGTAGTAACCAAAAAAGTGTTAAACAAATCAAAATATATTTTATATTTGAGATTCTTCAAATAGACACCCTTTGCCTTGATGACAGCTTTGCACACGTCCATATTTTGATTTGTTTAACACTTTGGTTACTACATGATTCCATAGGTGTTATTTCATAGGTTTGATGTCTTCACTATTATTCTACAATTTAGAAAATAGTAAAAAATAAACCCTTGAATGAGTAGGTTTGTCCAAACGTTTGACTGGTGCTGTATCACCAGTAGTACATTTACTGTTAATTCCTATAATTTCTAATCTATCATTTACATTTTAGTCATTTAGCAGACGCTCTTATCCAGAGCGACTTACAGTTAGTGAGTGCATACATTTTCATACTGGCCCCTCGTGGGAAACGAACCCACAACCCTGGCGTTACAAGCACCATGCTCTACCAACTGAGCTACAGGGGACTCCATGTTTGTTAGGTTATGGTAATTTCTGTTAATGCATTCAATATATTATTATTCCAGTCTTTTACCGTTCTTGTTTTCGGAGTGGACACATTGTTTTCAGAGCGCACAACCTATGCTTGTGAGAAAAAAGTTTAGGTTTATTTCATTCCATTGACGAGTTTTGTCAATTTAATCATTGTATTTTGTTTGGAGTGCTCATGTCAATGTTGAGTAAGGACGCGCACCTGATTACGCATAGAAGTAGGCCTATAGGCTACCTGGCCTGCGCGCAAATGAAGGCATATAAATGTGCCCATTTGGGGATCTGATAGTATTTATGATTGGCTTAACGCACCACCACTAATGAGCTGTGGAGCTTCTCAAAGTAATGTTTTCTTCACCCCAAACAGCAAGCAAACAAAGTCTGTTTTTACATCCATTGAGAATGACAATAGTTCCCAAATGTATTTGAAAGATCTCTCCAGCTCTCTCCCTTTCAATAACCACTCAGCATGAAAGGGAAAAATATCATGTTGGTGACCTCTTATCCCTTGCGCAAATAGCCTACAGCTGTGTCTGTCCCGAGCTCACTGGTGCAGGAAACAATAAGGGCCCAGAATTTTTTATACAATGTTGCAAGTTTGCTAGCACAAGCTTTGGGCCTGACCCAAGTTTATAGTTGATACAATGTTTCAAGTGCGTTGCAGACAGGCATGCATAGCCAATGTGATTGATAGGATATTTATTTTTATCCGGATATTTTCTACCTGCAGGGTGCAATGTTTTTATTTGTTGGCTTTATGTAGGCTATTTTTACATTGTTTGTAATGAAGACGCAGGGAGACAGGAAGCAAGTGCAGTTGGAGAGTTTAATAACAAGGAACATGAAGATATGCAAAACAAGAGAAGCGTTCTGGACATGAAAACAAAACCAATACTGCCTGAAGACTGACACTACTGAGGGCTAAATAAATGGGAAGTAATAAAGGTAATGATGAAGTCCAGGTGTGCATAACGATGGGGAGCAGGTGTGCGTAATGATGGTTGCCAGGTGTGCGTAATGTGGGTTGCCAGGACCGGTGGTTAGTAGACCGGCGGCGTCGAGCGCCAGAGCGGGAGTAGGCGTGACATCGTTGGCAATGGCAATAGAAGTTATGTTTTAGGTTTGTATCATTTTCATTTAGACAATGATTTTGAGAAACGAAGACGTTATTATAAATTAAATGAAACAATTCCACGACAATGTGCATATGAAAACCATAACTGGCACGCAGATCGGTAGAAATGGTTGCAGAATCCTCGTGTAGCCTATTACAGGAAACTTCAGGAGAGTAACGGCAGAATCTGCGAAAGCCAGCAGGAGGGAGAGGAGAATGGTCTGGTCAGGTTAAGGTTTTTTTATTCTTGATATTTGGCTCCCTCTTGAGTCATTTGTGTCTTATTTCATCAAACAGTGTGCTTAAAGCGTCAGACAAGCTCAATACATATAGTTGATTTTATTGAAACACATAGAGTGTGTCTATATATGGAAAAATACACGTTCAAAAAATGTTGACCAATCAATTAGTAGAAAGAACAGACAACTTTCGGTCGACAAATATATTTTTTAGACGGGAACAGCCCGAATCATGTTTTTGACGACACTGGGCCTTTAAATGAATGTTCTCTGTTTTTGAAATTAAAATAAGATAATAGTGTTCAATAATAGCGACCAAGACATCCCATGATAATACTTTGTAAGTACTAGGCCTATGTAATGTACTATGTAAAGGAAACATAATGAGAATGTCATTTGAAAGTCCTGTGAGAGAAAAGCGTGAGGAAGGCAGCATCTGCTGATGTCACTCAAGCTCTGACGAGTTGGTTTGTGGGACACAGACAGTGACACTGGTCCATGTTCGTCAGACATGCTGGCATGACACCTCAGATGAGACTCAGATAAACAGAAAAAGAGAGAGAAAGGGGGAGGGAGAGTGAGAGATTGTGTGTGGGAACTCATAATCACACAATCACACTGTTACTGCTGAATCATTGGTTCTCCCACCCACATTGTCTACTCAGTCAGTACCCAGAGCAGAGTGCTAAACTGAGGAATGACAGATAGATCAGAAAGGGTTTCCTACCAGTCTGTTCTGTACTGTATGACAGACAGTCCGTCTGTTCCTAGTCATCTCAGCCACACGCCCACTCTCCTCATGGTCCTGTTGGGTAATGGCAAAGTCATAGGATATGATGATAGGATGTCTTCCTAACCTAGTGAGGTATAAAAACTAAACTCTGAGGCTTTGACGTCACTAAGTGTGTATTGTTTGACTTCTTCTCCCTATCCCCTTTTCTCTGTTTAGTCCGTTGCACAAGTCTTGCGAGATGAGGACTGCCCATCCATGATAGTGCCAAGCAGACCTTGTAAGTGAATCCAAGTTCTGCACACAGTTCCTCCACTATCGTTATTGTGACTTTCAGATCGTCTATTCTAAGACTTCGATTCTGTGGGAGGGGTTGGAAAAGGGAAATGATACATATCGACAGTGTATGAAATTGAAATATGTCTTATTACATACCATGGAAAAACAAAAACAAATTGTAAAAAGACAGATTCTTAGGCATTAAATATTTGTTTGTGTGTTTCAGTCCTCCAGCGGTGCTTCCCTGACTTCATCACCAGGAACGGGACGCTAACTGTCGCCAACAAGACAGTCTTCAAAGACGGCTTAGGTAAAACGAGGAGCGTGATCGATCTCCGAGACGCTGCCAAGTAAGTCCTGCTCTCCACAATGTCCCTCTGCAGAAGCCTTTGTTGTAGTCCAAATCTTGGACTGAGACTATTGGATGAATTGTGTAAGTGGGAGTACACCTGAAAGATTAACGCTGTACAAATCTGTTCACTGGGGCCTCATTGAGGCCATGTTTGGGAATTAAAATGCATTTAAACTATTATATTGTCATAGGGATTCCACCTTGGAACCCAGAGTCAACTGGACAGCTATTGCAGGGTAGGACAACTGGCCGATGATCACTCATGCCAAGTAGTGTGTGGAGTGTGGATCATTCATGCACATTGAAAGCCGTCTATGCATGTTTGCATGGAAATGCAGCTCATGCTGTAGCTTCAGAGTAGTACAGTTAAGGGACTTTCTTCATGCTACGCATATACAGTCTATAAAACAAACAATATGTATGGATTAACTTGTGGGAGTGATTAAGACAGATGCAGGGTCTTGATAGTTTTGTATTAACGAGCTGCCATTAGTAGATCATGTTTGCCTTTGAAAGAAGGATGTTATGACCAGTGGAATGCTTTTCCTTTTTAGCCAAGTTACCGCCATGCAGCAAGGAGTGGAAAGGTCTCAAACTAATTACAGTATTTTAACCTTTAACCGTGACCTTCTGTAGCCCCTAGCTCACTGTCTGCAAACTAACCTTCCCACCTGACTGTGCATCATAGGTAATCTGCTCCTGCTCCTCTCCGACTGTGGCTGTGGAAAGGAAAGAGGACAGATTACCTTCAAATGTTGTCTGATGTGGAGCTAACATCCATATTTAAGCCCTAACAAAGAGTAACAACTTAGCTTACAGTTTATGTACTATATTGGTCTTTCAAAGCTGAGCGTTACAGTGGGGAAAAAAAGTATTTAGTCAGCCACCAATTGTGCAATTTCTCCCATTTAAAAAGATGAGAGAGGCCTGTAATTTTCATCATAGGTACATGTCAACTATGACAGACAAAATGAGATTTCTTTTCCAGAAAATCACATTGTAGGATTTTTTATGAATTTATTTGCAAATTATGGTGGAAAATAAGTATTTGGTCAATAACAAAAGTTTCTCAATACTTTGTTATATACCCTTTGTTGGCAATGACACAGGTCAAACATTTTCTGTAAGTCTTCACAAGGTTTTCACACACTGTTGCTGGTATTTTGGCCCATTCCTCCATGCAGATCTCCTCTAGAGCAGTGATGTTTTGGGGCTGTCGCTGGGCAACACAGACTTTCAACTCCCCTCCAAAGATTTTCTATGGGGTTGAGATCTGGAGACTGGCTAGGCCACTCCAGGACCTTGAAATGCTTCTTACGAAGCCACTCCTTCGTTGCCCGGGCAGTGTGTTTGGGATCATTGTCATGCTGAAAGACCCAGCCACGTTTCATCTTCAATGCCCTTGCTGATGGAAGGAGGTTTTCACTCAAAATCTCACAATACATGGCCCCATTCATTCTTTCCTTTACACGGATCAGTCGTCCTGGTCCCTTTGCAGAAAAACAGCCCCAAAGCATGATGTTTCCACCCCCATGCTTCACAGTAGGTATGGTGTTCTTTGGATGCAACTCAATATGAAATGAGGGCGTTGCACTGCAGGATTTGAGTCCCTGGCGGCGTAGTGTGTTACTGATGGTAGGCTTTGTTACTTTGGTCCCAGCTCTCTGCAGGTCATTCACTAGGTCCCCCTGTGTGGTTCTGGGATTTTTGCTCACCGTTCTTGTGATCATTTTGACCCCACGGGGTGAGATCTTGCGTGGAGCCCCAGATCGAGGGAGATTATCAGTGGTCTTGTATGTCTTCCATTTCCTAATAATTGCTCCCACAGTTGATTTCTTCAAACCAAGCTGCTTACCTATTGCAGATTCAGTCTTCCCAGCCTGGTGCAGGTCAACAATTTTGTTTCTGGTGTCCTTTGACAGCTCTTTGGTCTTGGCCATAGTGGAGTTTGGAGTGTGACTGTTTGAGGTTGTGGACAGGTGTCTTTTATACTGATAACAAGTTCAAACAGGTGCCATTAATACAGGTAACGAGTGGAGGACAGAGGAGCCTCTTAAAGAAGAAGTTACAAGTCTGTGAGAGCCAGAAATGTGTTATGACTAGTCGTCTAATGTCATCCGCATTGTTGTGACTGGTAATCTCATTGTTTTGACTGGTGTAATGCTTTTGTTATGACAGGTGTAATTCCATCTTTCATCTCGCCCAAACTTTGAACTTTGTATGACCTCAGCATCTGTAGTTAGGATGACTGCTCCACCATTTCCTATTAGAAATGACAGTCATTGTAGAGGGGCATTTTTGTCAAAGTTAAAAAATCCCTCCAGCTATTCTTCTGTTGTTATGCCTGATGGTAACCCTCAGGCATGGCTCATCTCACCCTCACGCATGATTTGTCAACAGCCCACCAGTGCCTTTGACATATTTTCCCCTGAATGCCAAGCACTTCAAAGAGTTGTCCAAGGACAGAGCATTTCATTCCAATTACACTGCCTCCCACCAAAAACTTTAACAAAGCATCTATTATTTAGCTTTCGACAGGTTTGGCCAAACCCCATCTGTTAAAGCCTGGTCTGTGGAGTGCATTGGGCACAATAGCACAGCACTTATGGTTTCATTGGTACATGCAGAATTACTGTGGCTCCTTTTTCATAACAACAAAATTATTTAAGTAGGTTGTATTATGTGCTATTATACAGTCATGGGCTTTTTATAGAAATATGATGGTCTAGATTAAATGAACGCCTAGAGTGAGCTTTCCTCCTGACGTGTGGTAGCTGTCCTCATAAAACAGACAGAGATTGGTGCTCGACATTCTGCACAGCTCTAGGGGAAGGTTGGTTCTAGTCTCTTGCTACTGCTGTCCATCAGTCATGTAGAGGCTGAAAATCTAGTGAGCAAAAGCATCAGGGAATACTTTGGGTCAGATATCTTCTTCGGCTGTTCCCACAGGATAACCCTTATTGGTTTCAGGTAGAACCCTTTTGGGTTCCATGTAGAACCCTCTTCTACATGGAACCCAAAAGTGTTCTACCTGGAACCAAAATGGTTCTACCTGCAATGAAAAAGGGTTATTCAAAGGGTTATTCTATGGGGACAGCCGAAGAACACGTTAAGGTTCTAGATAGCACCTTTTTTTCTAAGAGTGTAGCGTTGTCAGTTTACCAATGCAGTAATGAGGACTCACAAAGCCAGATATTTGCACAATATTTTGTTGCGGAAGTGCTGTAGGTACAGTGGTTCTACGGTGGATATCTGATGAAGTATTCCCGATGATTTTTGCCATCAGCTCTTTGTTCAGCTTGTACATTGAACTGTTACCATATCCTGCTTGTTCATGTAGTTATTACAGAAAGAGATTCCTACAGGAATAACTAAGCTTCAAGACCCATTTGTATGTTTTTTTCCCGAGGGTTCCTTTGCTACTGTTGTAGAGTAATAACCTGCTGCTTCAGTCATAGAGAGCATTGCTGCTTCCTAGCGCTTTGATAACCCTAATGTAGACGTTTGACACATTTATAAGGGACGCCTGCCTACAACCTGTGCCGTCTCCCAGGGTTGTACAGCCCCCTCATAAACTGCAGTGTGTCGTGACCCTGTGCTGTGTGTACAAGTGAGAGTGATTGTAACACAACACAGGCCAATGTTCTCTCTGTAAATGAGCATGTTCTCATTCTTTATTTCTCCCTCAATCTTTCTCTCTCGCTTCTCCTCTCCCTCCCTCACAGTGGCATTACCAGTCTGCTAGATGCCAAGGAGGTTGGCATGAAGATCTTTGAGGATTATGCCAGCTCCTGGTACTGGATCTTAATGTAAGACCAACACGTGTGTCCGCGTGCATTCATGCATGTATTTTTGTATGTGTATATGTTTTACTGTGGTCCTCACTCTGACATAAAGGCGTGTTTGTGTGTGTGTGTTTCTAGAGGTCTGGTGATAACCATGGTGGTCAGCCTGGCCTTTATCCTGCTGCTGCGGTTCACAGCCGGAGTGCTCCTGTGGCTCATCATCTTCGGAGTCATCGCTGTGGTGGGCTACGGTTAGTAATACAGTACACTCTCCACCACTGACCAACAGCTACTTTAGCCTCACTAAAAGAGCACAATGCCATCTTTAGCCTGAGTACAGTATCCACACTTCACCAGCCCATACTGTACTTAAGGTAAACATACCGCTACTGTATGTAGATTTGTGTGGGAGACAGTGTCCACATCTTCTCACTTCCAGCTGTTACCCAACGCCTCTGTTGTCATGGCAAGCTAAATGTTGCAGATATACAGGTACATTATCTCAACTTGTCACGTCTCTTTCTCTCTCTCTCTCTTCTCTCCCTTTCTCAGGGATCTGGCACTGCTACTGGGAGTTCAGTACACTGAGAGGGAAGCCGCACGGTGATGGTGATGTCACCATCTCTGACATCGGCTTTCAGACGGACTTCAGAGTTTACCTGCAGCTCAGTCAGACCTGGCTCATCTTCAGTGCGTGGCCATCCACTTCTCCCATCTATTTGTTTAGCACAGGAAATACTAGCCTAGCACAAGGCTGTCAACTCAGTTTACTGTGTGAATCACAAGGTGCAGAGTCTCTTGAACTTGCTGTGAAGCAGTTGGGTGCAAGACTTGTCTGCTGGTTTTGCTTTTGCTTCTCAATCAGAGATGGGGAAACCATAGGATTTCCTGTTACCTGTATGCAACCTCGTATTGCTTAAATTAATTGGGAAAACCCCAGGAGAGGCTGTGGTCTGAGGAATAGCGAGTTTTCTGCTTAATAGTAATCATTTGTATTGCAGTGATCTTCCTATCGGTCATTGAGGCGGTCATCATAATAATCCTGATATTCCTGAGGAGGAGAGTACGCATCGCCATCGCTCTGCTGAAGGAGGGGAGCAGGTGAGTGGCAATCTTTTCTCAGGAGAGTGACTCTGACCTTCTCTTGTTGTGTCACTTTGAATGAACCCATCGTCTGTGTGCTCAGTGTTGGAACGTTAACCTAACTTTTAACCTAACTACTCTCCATTCTCTTTCTCTCTCTTTTCTCCAGGGCCATTGGCTACATCATGTCCACTCTCTTCTACCCGATCATCACTTTTGTGCTGCTGGCCATCTGCATAGCATACTGGGCAGTCACTGCTGTGTATCCTCTCTATATATCTACCCAGCCTCATCCTCACTGTACTATGTGTACTCTTTACACAGTTATCTTTGCATGCAGCATTACCCATTGTAGCTACAGGTGAAGCATTCCGAGCTATCACCCATGGAGTCATAGTGATTGGAATTTACTTGAACCTGGCTGGAATGTAATTGAACCTAATAAAACTGCTGACCCTTTAGTGGAAATCCCAATATTGATGGCTCATAAGCAGGTACAAATTGTGATGCTTGTTTCTGCTTCCATTCCTCTGTGTTGCCCTTAACTGGTTTTGCCCTCAGCTTCTTGGCGTCTTCTGGCGATGCTGTCTACAAGGTCATGTCGACGCAGGACAAATGCATGTATGCCAACCTCACCTGTGATCCAGAGGTTCGCTTTTCTCTCTAATCTCTTCCTCTTAATCACATTGGTGTTATTGCTGTATTGAAAACGACTGTATGTTATTGGCCTTAAATCCTGAATTGGAGCAGTTTATTGTCCCTTATAGGAGTACACATCATTCAGATGTGAATAGCTAGCCAGTGACAACATCTGTGAGCTCTGGCTACATTCTGTCTTTCTGACCAGAGGGAGTGCTCAATATAGGGAATAGGGTGTCATTTCCTTCTAACCCAATAACTTCCCCTATCTCTCCAGACGTTCAGTCAGACCAACGTGACCAAGGTGTGCCCTGGCTCCCAGTGCACCTTTGCCTTTTACGGCGGCGAGAGCCTCTACCACCGCTACATCTTTGTGCTGCAGCTGTGTAACCTGCTGGTGTTCCTGTGGCTGGTCAACTTCACCATCGCCCTGGGACAATGCACCCTGGCCGGGGCCTTCGCCTCCTACTACTGGGCCCTGAGGAAGCCCCAGGATATACCATCCTGTCCACTGTTCTCCTCCTTCAGTAGGGCTGTAAGGTAGGCTGGCTCAGTCATATGGGATTAGTTTATAATGGTACATCTTGCTTGGAGAGATTTCCCCTAAGGGAGGAATCCTAGTCCTGCACTAAAAAGCTATTTCAATGGAGATTCTCTATTAAGCATACATTTTACATTTACATTTTAGTCATTTAGCAGACGCTCTTATCCAGAGCGACTTACAGTTAGTGAATACATTTTTTTTTTTTATACTGCCCCCCCGTGGGAATCGAACCCACAACCCATGCTCTATCAACTGAGCTACATCCCTGCCGGCCATTCCCTCCCCTACCCTGGACAACGCTGGGCCAATTGTGCGCCGCCCATGAGTCTCCCGGTCGCGGCCGGCTGCGACAAAGCCTGGATTCGAACCAGGATCTCTAGTGGCACAGTTAGCACTGCGATGCAGTGCCTTAGACCACTGCGCCACTCAGGAGCCCGCATACCTTCTAGTCCAGGACTAGACTTAATTTGTGTCCAGGAAACTGTCCCTAAGTTTGTTTAGGTGTTTAAGCCTATGATTTGAAGGGGGGAGTGAGTGTGTGTATAGTGGATGTATAAGCTAAATTTATTAACACACACATTAACAGTTTGGTCATACAGTGTATGGTGTATCTCCCAGGTACCACACAGGCTCTCTGGCGTTTGGCTCTCTGATCCTGGCTGTAGTGCAGATGTTCCGCATTGTTCTGGAGTATCTGGATCACAAACTCAAAGGTGGGTTTTGTGCTCATACTAAACCCACTGCCTTTTTATATGTTTAGATACAGTAGTGTACATTTATTTTACCATCAGTTCATGACGATGATCATCATGTCTTTTCAGGTGCTCACAATGCTTTTGCCCGCTTCCTGATTTGCTGTCTCAAATGCTGCTTCTGGTGCCTGGAGCATTTCATCAAGTTCATGAACAGGAACGCCTACATCATGGTGAGTTTGGGATGGTACAGAGTTAACTGACTTGCCTAGTTAAATAAAGGTTAAATAAAAAAGAAAAGAAAAGAAAAGAACAGCAGATCAAGCCATTCTGATAACCATTTTACATAAACTGTTGGAATCATGAATACTTTCTCACCCTAGATCGCGATATATGGGAAGAACTTCTGCATCTCGGCTAAGGATGCTTTCTTCCTCCTGATGAGGAATGTTGTGAGGTAAGGCACTGTAAAGCTTGGTTTCCATTAGAATAGAGTCTGTCTGTCTGTCTCTCCGTCTGTCTGTCATGGGGGTTACTGTCTCTCTCTGGGCCTCTGGGCTTCTCCAATGAGTTTCCCCTCCTCTTTAGGGTGGCAGTGCTGGACAAGGTGACAGACTTTCTGCTCTTCTTGGGAAAAGTGCTTATTTCAGGGAGTGTTGGTGAGTTCCCTGTCTTTCCCACACACTGGTGTACTAAACTATGTCTAACCACTGCATGAGTCTCAATACAAAAAGGGAAACAGTACTTTGAAACAGTGATTCTGTGCATGCTTGAGTTCAGGCGTCTCTTTGAAAGGCACTATTTGTATTCGCATGATTCATCGTGATTGTTATTTTTCCCCAGGTGTTCTAGCATTCTTCTTCTTCACCCGTAAGATACCAGTTATTCAAGAAGAAGTGCCATCACTAAATTACTACTGGGTCCCCCTTCTGGTAAGAAATATATATACATCATACAGAGTTTGGGTCAGCATTGCTTGTTGCTAAGTGTGTTCACTGACTTCAACTGTTCTCTCATTGACAGACGGTGATATTTGGATCCTACCTGATTGCCCATGGCTTCTTCAATGTCTATGCTATGTGTGTGGACACCTTATTCCTTTGTTTCTGTAAGTACACCATTCATCTCTTTAAATACAGCCCAGTCTGGGGAGTGAGGGTGTTTATATGATACAAAGTGAACACACAAAGACACAGAAGGGTTTGTGTTGGAACTTTGTTGGTGAATTGAAAGGTTCTCCATGTCATATGACCCTATTAGAATGTTTGTGGTGATTAGTGGTGGACAGTTTTCTTAAATAAGTCAGTAAAAAGGTTATTCTTGCTTGATGTTTTTACACAGTAATTATTGTTTTACCAATTAAATTATTTCAGTGAAGAACTAGTGAAGACTATTAAACGATTTGAATTGTATAGAGACTGTTATTTACATGTCCTCTGTCAAACCTTGCCTTGGCTGCACTCTAATCACTGAACTAGATGGCTATAATGCACTGGCCATTTTGGCTGACTTAAACCATTATAAACTTTTCTCCTAATTAATTTTCCTGCTTGACTTTCTAAATCGTTTGGCTCTGCTAACTCCTTTCTCTCGTATTCTCTCTTTCTGCCTTCCTACATACACGTTGTCTGCTCCTCTCCTCCTTCTCCTCTGTGGCAATGCTTCCTATCCTGTGGGGCCTGGTTCAGGTGAGGACCTGGAGAGGAACGATGGCTCGACCCTCAAGCCCTTCTACATGTCCCCTCAATTGCACAGGATCCTCCGCAGAGAGCAGGGCTCCAAGCTCTATGCTGCCTCCTGATAGGCCACCACACTGAACATCTGCCTAGTGATAGGCCAGAACACTGACTCACTGAAGGACTGACCCATTTATTATCTATGTGTGGGGCTGTTTGTGGTCTGGAGCATACTAGAGCAGGGCCTAATGGCTGGGCTGGACTCCTGACTGGCCAGGAAGGCCTTGGCAGGACATGGCAGGACCCAAGAGGGTGGTGTATGTAGGTGGGGTTTAGAAAAGGGCGAGGCTCTATTCAACTTCCTCCCTCTCGCCGCCACCGCCGTTGATACTTCTGATACTTGCCTTTTTTCTCTGTCGTGCTTCTGTCCCTTTCTTTCTCTGCCGTGCCGACACTGCTGATCAGTGCCTTACGTAGAGAGCGCTGCAGCAGCACAGTGGACATGTGTGTGTGTGTGTGTGTGTGTGTGTGTGTGACGAGGGTGAAATTGCCATTAGCCCAACACATTGCAAGAGGCACACATTCTGCAAAAGGAGATCTCTGTATTTCGGATGCAATTGGTGTACTTTTTCAGATGGTAAAAACATTATGGGGTTGTGGGGTGATACAGTACAAGGGCACCCCCTTCTGACACTACTGTGTTTGTGCAATGGTTATATGTACTGTAATGTAAGGTGTTTTGGGTGAAGTTGCTCTTAGACGCTGATCTTGGGTCAGTCAGTTTAGCATTTTCCTCACCAATGGTTAAGGTTAGGATTGGGGGAGGTTTTACCCCACCCAATAACTGTTTTAGGCACATGTGTGGAAAATAACCTTGAGATGGGTTTTCTGTAAAGCATGATAATTTTTGGGCTGTTTATGCTTAACATTAGTTGAAGAGGCACATTTGGTCCACCATATTTATTGACACTGTTACAGATACTGCTACAGAGTCCTGGGCACAAGAACACTATTCCAAACTTAATGTGTAATGCTACATAGATAAACTGAACACACTCATAAATGACATTTGATATAAATCTACAGAGTCACAGACACTTGTAGTATGGTTTGGTTTTACAATCATTGATATACTGTAAATGACAGATATAATGTAGGCTAAGGGAGGTCAAGACTTCTGAACACATTGATGCTTATGCTAAGAATGAGATTTGAATAGACCCTGACACCTTTCAGGAATTCTTAATGCAGTCGCTAGTAAACGTGCCTAATTCTACGTGGAAAAATGTTCCTCTTATTGTTTTGTGGTTTTACATTCTAACACCGAGAACCTTTGAAATACCGTTTATAAAAGGATGTTAAAGCCATTTTTAGTAATTTTATATGGAATCGTATGGACGTGCAGTAGTGCTGTTTTTAATACTAGGTACTGTAACTCGCATCTGTTTGGAGGCTTTTTAATGTTTTTGTACAGGAGAACTCTTTTGTATCAATGACTCCATGAAAATGTTAAATCTTATTTTTTCCTTCTTTTTTTTTGAATGGTTCAATTATAGCACAACTCTTAGGTAATTGATATCTCATTTGTATTAAACAGAGGGTTTATGAAATATTTACATTGACACTGGGTTTGTGGTATTGCACAGGATTTGGGGAAGACCTGTTGTCAAACAGTGGGTTTGAGGTAATAAAAGGTGGTTTGGCTGTGATCAAGTGGGTTTGAGAGTAAAAATGAGTTTGGTATTTCAAATAGATTTGGAGGAATATGACCGTGTTAGAGAATGTTTAATAGTAGTTTAGGGGTATGTAACATAGCTTCTGTGGTATGTGACTAGCTATGTGTTCCTGTCCTTAGTGGTGGATCTGGAGGTGAACAACGGCTCTGCTGCCAGACCCTTCTACATGAGCAGCACCCTTAGACACATTCTCAACAAGAAGAACAGCAAGAGGAGGAAAGACAAGAGATAGCAGGGAAGATGAGAAGAGAGGAACGGATACAGGGTGACTGGAGGAGACAGAGGCAGGAGAGTTGATGGAGATGGGGAAGGCACCAGTGTGTGATGTAGTGATGGAAGACAGACAATACTAATCCTGGTCCATAATGCACTTGATGACATTATTATTATGCTCTGGACATAATATGGGAATTCTCTTATCTTGCTGTACAGTACTTGATGTACTAACAAACCATCACCATGAATCCACAATGACAACAGTATGGTTAGCATAACTGTGGCCAAATCATGCATTTAAAGGCAACTGCAAGTTCTTGGTTTTACCAATGTACTGTGAAGCACTTACTTTAGTGAACAGCGAAGTATATATTTGTATAATAATAGGTTGCTCCACATATTACCTGTCAGCAGGCCCATGTCACTCAGTATGCAGGAACTCAAACCAGCCACAAGATGGTACTCTTAACGTGGAAATCTTAAAGGTCCAATACAGCCGTTTTAATCCCGATATCAAATCAATTCTGGGTAACAATTAAGTACATTACTGTGATTGTTTTCAATTAAAGTGGTCAAAGAGAAACAAAAATAGCTTCTTAGCAAAGAGCAATTTCTCAAGCAAGAATTATGCTAGGACTGTGGGACTGGTCTGAGTGGGGAGGGGAAAACTGAAAACCAGCTGTTATTGACAGAGAGGTTTGGAACTCTCTTTCTTATTGGT
Source organism: Coregonus clupeaformis (assembly GCF_020615455.1). NCBI lineage: Eukaryota > Metazoa > Chordata > Actinopteri > Salmoniformes > Salmonidae > Coregonus > Coregonus clupeaformis. The sequence goes on along the minus strand of NC_059211.1, from coordinate 14,343,120 downwards.
CTATTAGCTAATTTGACACCTGGTGATGTCACCAGGCAGGCCAAAACTCCATCCCACCAAAACAGGAAATAAAAATGTTGACTGCACTGGGCCTTTAATAAACCTCCCAAGAGGTTACACCAAGACAGCTGAGTGAATGGCTGCTCGGGTTAATACTGTACATGAAATGTAAATAGTTACCATGTACAGTTATGTATAATTATGCTCTTCAAGCTCCTTGGAGCATTATCTTTTATTTTCTCCTATTGAGAAAGCTATTTGCCATACATTGTCAATTGTGCTAATTTCTCTTTGTCTCAACCTTCTAACTTTTCCAATTGTATGTATGTAATAGGCCTCCTGTAGCTCAATTGGTAGAGCATGGCGCTTGCAACGCCAGGGTTGTGGGTGCGATTCCCACGGGGGGCCAGTATGAAAAAAAATTATGCACTCACTAACTGTAAATCGCTCTGGATAAGAGCGTCTGCTAAATGACTAAAAATGTAATAGCCCTACAATTAGGTGCCTAAGTAAGTGCCAAAGAGCAACAGAAATCAGCAGGAATGCAGCCTTCAAGGACAATTACCTGTATGTATTGGATTCTGGCCACCAATGACCATAAATCACACTGTGTTACAAATTATGTTTGGCCCCATTCCCTCTTGTATGTCATTCAAGGTTTTTGGTCTAAAGGCTTCATCCCATTCCTTCTTTGTGCAGCAGCACTGTGGGGACAGATAATGTGGCCTTACTATGTCTGTCCCATAGTGGCATCACTGCCATACCATTTTTGTTTTTTAAAATCCGACCTGTGTTAGGGCACAACAACTTTATGATCAGTGGTCTAAGGCACTGCATCGCAGTGCTAGCTGTGCCACTAGAGATCCTGGTTCGAATCCAGGCACTGTCGTAGCCGGCCGTGACCGGGAGACCCATGGGGCGGCGCGCAATTGGCCCAGCGTCGTCCAGGGTAGGGGAGGGAATGGCCGGCAGGGATGTAGCTCAGTTGATAGAGCATGGCGTTTGCAACGCCAGGGTTGTGGGTTCGATTCTCACAGGGGGTATGAAAAAATAAATAAATAATGTAAGTCGCTCTGGATAAGAGCGTCTGCTAAATGACGTAAATGTAAAATCATGTAACATGAAAATATGGAAGTAATGCATATCAGATAATAATTTGAATGGATTGTTACAGATGCACTGTGTTTTCTTGTCTCCCTATTATTGCCATGAAAGAACAGTCCCACTATAATGGAATGATGCCAATAAACTATTTATGACTATGCATATGCTAAAGTATGTACAGTGCCTTCAGAAAGTATTCACACCCCTTGACTTTTTCCACCTTTTGTTGTGTTACAAAGTGGAATTCAAATGGATTTAATTGTAATTTTTGTCAACTACACAAAAGCATCTGTAATGTCAAAGTGGAAGAAAAATTAAAACATTTGTAGAATATTCATGAAAAATAAAACACTAATATATCTTCATTAGATAAGTATTCAACCCCCTGAGTCAATACATGTTAGAATCACCTTTGGCAGTGATTACAGCTGTGAGTCTTTCTGGGTAAGTCTCTAAGAGCTTTGCACACCTAGATTGTACAATATTTGCAAAATTCTTCAAGCTCTGTCAAGTTGGTTGTTGACCGTTGCTAGACAGCCATTTCCAAGTCTTGCCATAGATTTTCAAGCCCATTGAAGTTGAAACTGTAACTAGGCCACTCAGGAACATTCAATGTAATCTTGGTAAGCAACTCTAGTGTATATTTGGCCTTGTGTTTTAGGTTATTGTCTTGCTGAAAGGTTCATTTGTTTCCCAATCTCCCAGTCTGTTGGAAAGTAGACTGAACCAGGTTTTCCTCTAGGATTTTGCCTGTGCTTATCTCTATTCCATTTCTTTTTATCAACAAAAATAACTCCCTAATCCTTGCCAATGACAAGCATACCCATAACATGATGCAGCCACCACCATGCTTGAAGATATGTAGAGTGGTACTCCGTGATGTGCTGTGTTGGATTTTCCGCAAACAACGCTTTGTATTCAGGACATGAAGTACATTTCTTTGCCACATTTTTTGCCGTTTTATTTAAGTGTCTGATTGTAAACAGGATGCATGTTTTGGAATATTTGTATTCTGTACAAGCTTCCTTCTTTTCACTCTGTCATTTAGGTTAGTATTGTGGAGTAACTACAATGTTGTTGATCCATCCTCAGTTTTCTCCAATCACAGCCATTAAACTCTGTAACTGTTTTAAAGTCACCATTGGCCTCATGGTGAAATTCCTAGCGGTTTCCTTTCTCTCCGGCCACTGAGTTAGGAAGGATGCCTGTATCTTTGTAGTGACTGGGTGTATTGATACACCATCCAAAGTGTAATGAATAACTTCACCATGCTCAAAGGGATATTCAATGTCTGCTTTATTTTACATGTTTACCTATCTACCAATAGGTGCCCTTCTCTGCAAGGCATTTGAAAACCTCCATGGTCTTTGTGATTGAATCTGTGTTTGAAATTAACTGCTTGAGGGCCTTCCGAGTGGCGCAGCGGTCTAAGGCACTGATCAATGCTGGAGGCGTCTCTACAGATCCGGGTTCGATCCCAGGGTGTCGCAGCCGGCCGCGACCGGGAGGCGGCGCACAATTGGCCCAGCGTCGTCCGGGTTAGGGGAGGGTTTAGCCGGCTGGGATGTCCTTGTCTCGCGACTCCTTGTGGCGGCCGGGCGCATGCACGCTGCCTTCGCCCCCCTCTGACACATTGTTGCGACTGGCTTCCGGGTTAAGCGAGCAGTGTGTCAAGAAGCAGTGCGGCTTGGCGGGGTAGTGTTTTCGGAGGACGCATGGCTCTCGACCTTCGCCGCTCCTGAGTCCGCACGGGAGTTGCGGACTCAGTTAAAACAAAAACAAATGTAACTGCTCGACTGAGGGATCTTAAAGATAATTGTATGTGTGGGTACAGAGATGAGGTAGTCAGTAAAGTATTTTTACTCCTGAACTTTAGGAGTTGAATACTTATTGACTCAAGACATTTCAGCTTTTCAATTTTTATTAATTAGTAAAAAAGTCCACTTTGACATTATGGGGTATTGTGTGTAGGCCAGTGACACAAAATCTACATTTAATCAATTTTACATTCAGGCTGTAACACAACAAAATGTGGAAAAGGCAAGGGGTGTCAATACTTTCTGAAGGCACAAGATGACAAAAGAATATACAGTATGTAGTCATTTATCTTTCTACTCACCCACTAATTTCCATCGCCATGTGGTAGAATGCTGTACCTTTGACAAATCAGATAAGGAGGTAAATAAGAAGAATCCCTCCCTCTTTGGGAAGTGAATTATTTTGTTTTACCACAGACAACAAGTAGACACAAGTAAAAGCTCATGGTGAGTTAGTGTGTGCCTTAGTTTCCCTCTGCCTCTCAAGGACAACGCAAGGACAGATTACAAACAGCACAGTGACAAGAAGCTAAAAGCCTCTTGCGGAGAGAATAAATTCATTTTGACATGTCTGTGACCTCTCACCAATGGTAGATTCCTAACATCGTTCAGAAATGTATTTTTAAAATGTAAAGAATTTGGCATATTTGGACTTTATATATGCATATTATTTAATCACAATAATATTTGATTGGGGTTTGCTTTCATTTTTTAAATAAATTGATGCTAATCAACCATTCCTGACTTATTAATTATTTTTGAGGTGCATTCCATGCCATTTATCATTCTTAAAAAATAAACATTACATTTATGACATTGACTGAACCCATTTTTCCATTTTGCTTTGCTGCATTGTGGTACTGTTGGTTGTTGATGTGAGTAGAAACTGTCACTATTTTATAAAGTAATTTTGTCAATAAACATTTATTTTCTTAATCACATACAATAAATACATGAAACAACAATAATTCAAATACTAATGTACAAAGAATTCATAATTTAAGATAAACGTCACAATGGTTTGTCAATGGCAGTCTAGTTTTCCCCCTTTGATAAAAGATCGGCATCAAACTGTGGCACTTTGCAATAAATACACAAAGCTATGTACACACAGGTTATCCAGCTGATGTACAAAGTATGACACAATGGTTGTGATACAACTCATATTTGTGTGATACAACAAAGAGTGTGTATGCACAAACATGTTTACTTAACCACTGTGCTTGTGTAATTATTATTTTTATTTTTGGGGGAGAAAAAAACGTTTGTGACAAATGCGTTGTACATCAGTTGTACAACTTGAGTGTGTATGGGGCTCCTTTCAGACAGATAAGGCTTCTAACAAGACCTTTAGTGATAAGTCACATGAAATGTTACAATTAATTAATGTGCCAAGAAACCTGCTAGATCCCTGGTAGTGTGTGAGGCTCTGGCAAATTGACATGTTCCTGTGTGTGTGTGTGTGTGTGTGGCTCAGGCGTGGGTCACAGGCAGGGAGGCCATGGAATGGGGGGGCAGCAGGGGATGGAACAGCATAGACTGAGGGGAGTGCACTGTGGAGAGATAGAGGACTAGCATGAGACACTCAAATAATACATCCATCACTACTTTATAGTGCACTACTCTGGTCTTTTAGGGCACATAGAGCTCTGGTTGAAAGTAGTGCACTATCTTGGGAATATGGTGCCATTAGGGACGTGTCCCATATTCAAAACGAATGTTTCGTCAAAGCCCTAATATCTCTTCTATTAAATCTGTTTCTATAATCTCAGAAAACCAGAACTAAAATCTTGAGTAATTGGGTCAGATACTCGATTAGGTTCCCCCCCATTCCGAAAACGTTACACTTGAAATCATTGCTTGAAATCCCCCTTCCCACTTTAAGCACCACCATCACCCAATCCTGATATGTCCAAATAACCAGTGGCAGAAAACCAGAGCACCGGAAATACTGTCTCTTGTAAGTCTTTTGACACACATAATGTTAAATGATACCATTTATATTACATAGTCTGTCCAGAAGAGATTACTGCTCCTATAACTCTAATTGACTGCTAAACACAGTGCAGCCCAGAGTCATACTCGTATGTCTTTCTATATGTCTCTGGTGCAGCCTATAGTGCGTCCCAAATGGCACCCTATTCACTTTATAGTGCACTACATTTGACCAGGGCTCATAGGGTCCAAAAGTAGAGCATTATAAAGGGACCAGGGTGCCATCTCACAGGCTATCTCTCAGCTTACCATCGATGTAGGAGTGCAGCGCGGTGAGCATGGAGCCCTCTGGGTTGCCGTAGGCTGTGTACTGCAGCTCTTCTGGGGCTGGGGTGGGCTGGGAGTGGCGACCGGGCTGCAGGGAGGACAGGGGGGTGGCTGAGGAGTGGTTGGGGCTCACATGCTTCTTATGGCGTGCTCTGCAGTTCTGGAACCAAACCTGGATGGATATACAGTAAGTAGTGCCATGTTTTAGTACTAGCGTTCAATAGTGGCACACTTAATTGATGTGTGTTAACCCTCATACTTACTACCTACCGACTGGGGTCAATTTAAGATGGTTTGTTCAATTATTCAAAATGTTCATGACTGTGTCAATCAACTTGTTCTTAATAAATCCAAATAATTGTTTAGTGTTTCTGTATCAATATGGACTTTTTTTTAAATTGAAGTCCTTTGGGGTAATTTTGACCCCAGCCAAAAGCACCTATTTCTGCCTATACACTCTTAAAAACAAAGGTGCTAAGTAGAACCATACAGGGTTCTTCGGTTTGTCCCCATAGCGGAACCCTTCTTGGTGCTAGGTAGAACCCTTTGCAGAGGGTTCTATCTGGAACCCTATATGTAGGGTTCTTCAAAGAACCCCCTTTATATGGTTCTACCTAGAACCCTCTATGAAGGGTTCTACAGATAACCCTTTTATATTTGGAGGGTTCTTCCTAGAACCCTCTATAAACAGTTCCACCAGCCTTATTAGCCTTTTTCTTATTTTTTTGTCATTTAGCAGACGCTCTTTTCCAGAGGTAGTGAGTGCATACATTTTATTTTTATATACTTTAAAATTGAATTATTTATGACAATACATTACATACTGTACTGTATATCATAAGGTGTTTCTTTGAGGGCCTAGTTACACCCTAACACAGTGGTGTTATGAATCTCCTGGTTTACAGGCCACATCAGGCCTGCAAGTCACATTATGCTGGCTTGCAAAGTGATGTGTAATTCCTATTGGAATCCAGCCAGAGTTAGGATATCCAACAAGTGGAATTGTTAATCACCCGCAACCTGCATTCAGAATGACTGCCAGGGTAGGGAAGATTGAATACTGAGACTACATAAATCATCTAAACTGGAACAACCATCTCAGTAACTGGTGCAATAAATCCAATTACTAACAGATCGGATTAGTTTAGAAAACGGTATGTTCTTTATCTTCCTGTAGCATAAGATTAATCAACCAATCAATGTACATGCAAAAACACAGATATTACAGTAAAACAAACAATTCAGAAAATCTCCCTGCAATAGAACATGCTGGGAAATATTATACATGGTTCTATGTAGAACCCTTCTTCCCTTCCAAATAATCCTTCTTGCTTTCCAAAGAATCATCAAAGAACCCTTTCTTCCAAAAACAGTTCTTAGTATGTTAAAGGTTCTAGGTAGAACCCTTTGCCTTACAAAGAACCCTTGACTTCCAAAAAGGGTTATTCTGATCAAAACGGTTATTGGTAGAACCCTATCCCTCCGCAAAGAACCCTTATGGAACTATTTTTTCTAAGAGTGTAGTAATTTGATTAATAGGACCTTTATTGTAATCTAGATTCCTCTGGAGACTTAATATCAAGTTATCCATACCACCAGAGGGTGGAGGGGGACCTGTATCAGTGATTTTGACCAGATAGACCGATCATCTGCCGAGATATAGCACACCATGTCATCTCGCCTGAGATTGTACTTTTCTATACCACGTATCGTATGACCGTGTACAATACAAAAAGTAACTTTTAAAAAACATATACATCTGCCAATGGTATACAACGTCTGCCAATGGTATAAATACTTGATAGTACTGCAATACAGAACTCAGAAACACTCTGAATCTACAGAGAGCTGTATTGGTGTGTATTTTCTGAAAAGTAGGTATTCTAAGGCAAATCTAAAAAAGTATTTATTTTACATAATATTCAGTTATACATACAGTATCATCAAAGGGTGGAGGGGGACCTGTATTAGTGATTTTGACCAGATAGACAGATCACCTGCAAAGCTGGAGCAGCTTATGTAATCAATTGAATTTACCACAGGTGGACTCCAATAAAGTTGTAGAAACATCTCAAGGATGATCAATGGAAACAGGATGCACCTGAGCTCAATTTCGAGTCTCATAGGAAAGGGTCTGAATACTTATGTAAATGTTATATTTCCGTTTTTTATTTTGAATACATTTGCAAAAATGTTAACCTGTTTTTGCTTTGTCATTATGGGGTATTGTGTGTAGATTGATGAGGGGGAAAACATATTTAATACATTTTAGAATAAGGCTGTAACGTAGCAAAATGTGGAAAAGGTCAAGGGATCTGAATACTTTCCGAATGCACTGTACATAGTGCTGTATTGGTGTGTACTCTCTGAAAAAAAGTTATTCTTCTGGAAATGTTATATAAATACCAGAATTCCTATAATATCCTCCAATATTCTATATGTGCAACTTGTTATGGTATTTGGCTGGCTATAACATTTGGTTTGAAGTGACTTTGAGGATTTGGGCATGCTTTTTGAAGCATCCTGCTGTAGGTACTACCACTCCCATTGTTTCACTAGCAGAGATGCTAATGCTGGCTGTCGGGGTAAGTAATTAAAGAAAACTACACCATATTTATGGTCGTTGTCTCTCAGGATCAATGGATAAATTGTATCTTTTAAATTTTGGTGTCGGTTTTACCACATTCAGTGAGGGAAAAAAGTATTTGATCCCCTGCTGATTTTGTACGTTTGCCCACTGACAAAGAAATGATCAGTCTATAATTTTAATGGTAGGTTTATTTGAACAGTGAGAGACAGAATAACAACAACAAAATCCAGGAAAACGCATGTCAAAAATGTTATAAATTTATTTGCATTTTAATGAGGGAAATAACTATTTGACCCCCTCTCAATCAGAAAGATTTCTGGCTCCCAGGTGTCTTTTATACAGGTAACGAGCTGAGATTAGGAGCACACTCTTAAAGGGAGTGCTCCTAATCTCAGTTTGTTACCTGTATAAAAGACACCTGTCCACAGAAGCAATCAATCAATCAGATTCCAAACTCTCCACCATGGCCAAGACCAAAGAGATCTCCAAGGATGTCAGGGACAAGATTGTAGACCTACACAAGGCTGGAATGGGCTACAAGATCATCGCCAAGCAGCTTGGTGAGAAGGTGACAACAGTTGGTGCGATTATTCGCAAATGGAAGAAACACAAAAGAACTGTCAATCTCCCTCGGCCTGCGGCTCCATGCAAGATCTCACCTTGTGGAGTTGCAATGATCATGAGAACGGTGAGGAATCAGCCCAGAACTACACGGGAGGATCTTGTCAATGATCTCAAGGCAGCTGGGACCATAGTCACCAAGAAAACAATTGGTAACACACTACGCCGTGAAGGACTGAAATCCTGCAGCGCCCGCAAGGTCCCCTGCTCAAGAAAGCACATACAGGCCCGTCTGAAGTTTGCCAATGAACATCTGAATGATTCAGAGGAGAACTGGGTGAAAGTGTTGTGGTCAGATGAGACCAAAATGGAGCTCTTTGGCATCAACTCAACTCGCCGTGTTTGGAGGAGGAGGAATGCTGCCTATGACCCCAAGAACACCATCCCCACCGTAAAACATGGAGGTGGAAACATTATGCTTTGGGGGTGTATTTCAGGACAACTTCACCGCATCAAAGGGACAATGGACGGGGCCATGTACCATCAAATCTTGGGTGAGAACCTCCTTCCCTCAGCCAGGGCATTGAAAATGGGTTGTGGATGGGTATTCCAGCATGACAATGACCCAAAACACACGGCCAAGGCAACAAAGGAGTGGCTCAAGAAGAAGCACATTAAGGTCCTTGAGTGGCCTAGCCAGTCTCCAGAAACCTTAATGACTTGGAGAACATCTGCAAAGAGGAGTGGAACAAAATCCCTCCTGAGATGTATGCAAACCTGGTGGCCAACTACAAGAAACGTCTGACCTCTGTGATTGCCAACAAGGGTTTTGCCACCAAGTACTAAGTCATGTTTTGCAGAGGGGTCAATTACTTATTTCCCTCATTAAAATGCAAATCAATTTATAACGTTTTAGACATGCGTTTTTCTGGATTTTTTTGTTGTTATTCTGTCTTTCACTGTTCAAATAAACCTACCATAAAAATTATAGACTGATCATGTCTTTGTCAGTGGGCAAACGTACAAAATCAGCAGGGGATCAAATACTTTTTTCCCTCACTGTAAATATGACGTCATTTGTATTTACTTACAAATTCTAAAAACGAAATGATACTACAATGAAATGATGGTAAATCTGTTTTTTTTAGTACTGACAGTGCCTTCAGAATGTATTCACACCCATTGACTTTTTCCACATTTTTTTTTTTTTTTACATTTTTGTCATTTAGCAGACGCTCTTATTTACATTTACATTTTACATTTTAGTCATTTAGCAGACGCTCTTATCCAGAGCGACTTACAGGAGCAATTAGGGTTAAGTGCCTTGCTCAAGGGCACATTAACGTCATTTAGCAGACGCTCTTAGCCAGAGCGACTCGCAAATTGGTGCGTTCACCCTATAGCCAGTGGGATAACCATTTTACAAATCCAGAGCGACTTACAGTTAGTGCATACATTTTTCATACTGGCCCCCGTGGGAATCGAACCCACAACCCTGGCGTTGCAAGTGCCCTGCTCTACCAACTGAGCTACAGGAGGGCTGGTGTTGTGTTACAGCCTGAATTTAAAATGGATCAAATTGAGATTTTTTGTTACTGGCCTACACACAATACCCCATAGTGTCAAAGTGGAATTATCTTGAGTTAATAAGTATTCCACCCCTTTGTTATGGCAAGCCTAAATAAGTTCAGGAGTAAAAATGTGCTTAACAAGTCACATAATAAGTTGCATGGACTCCCTCTGTGTGCAATAATAGTGTTTAACATTATTTTTTAAAGACTACCTTATCTCTGTACCCCACAGTTACATTTTTGACTTAAATAGGCTTAAAAACATATGGCGAGATCTGAAAATGGTTTTCTAGCAATGATCAACAACCAATGTGACAGAGTTTGAAGAATTTAGAAAATAATAAAGGGCAAATGTTGCACAATCCAGGTGTGCAAAGCTCTTAGAGACTTACCCAGAATGACTCACAGCTGTAATCGCTGACAAAGGTGATTCTAACATGTATTGACTCAAGGGGTTGAATCCCTATCTAATCAAGATAAATTAGTGTTTTATTTTTCATTAATTGTTTACAAATGTTAGGATTTTTCTGACAATTAAATCAAGTTTAATCCCACTTTGTAACACAACAAAATGTGGAAAGGGTCAAGGGGTGTGAATACTTTCTGAAGGCACTGTATGTGGATTGTACTTTGGAAATATTATATATACAGTACCAGTCAAAAGTTTGGACACACCTCCTCATTCCAGGGTTTTTCTTTATTTTTACTATTTTCTACATTGTAGAATAATAGTGAAGACATAACAACTATGAAATAATACATATGGAATCATGTAGTAACCAAAGAAGTGTTAAACAAATCAAAATATATTTTATATTTGAGATTCTTCAAAGTAGCCACCCTTTGCCTTGAGGACAGCTTTGCACTCTCTTGGCATTCTCTCAACCAGCTTCATGAGGTAGTCACCTGGAATGCATTTCTATTAACAGGTGTGCCTTGTTAAAAGTTAATTTGCGGAATTTCTTTCCTTCTTAATGCGTTTGAGCCAATCAGTTGTGTTGTGACAAGGTAGAGGTGGTATACAGAAGATAGCCCTATTTGGTAAAAGACCAAGTCCATATTATGGCAAGAACAGCTCAAATAAGCAAATAGAAACGACAGTCCATCATTACTTTAAGACATGAAGCACAGTCAATCCGGAAAATGTCAAGAACTTTGAACGTTTTTTCAAGCGCAGTCGCAACAACCATCAAGCGCTATGATGAAACTGGCTCTCATGAGGACTGCCACAGGAAAGGAAGACCCAGAGTTACCTCTGCTGCAGAGGATAAGTTCATTAGAGTTAACTGCACCTCAGATTGCAGCCCAAATAAATGCTTCACAGAGTTCAAGTAAGAGACACATCTCAACATCAACTGCAGAGGAGACTGTGTGAATCAGGCCTTCATGGTCGAATTGCTGCAAAGAAACCACTACTAAAAGACACCAATAATAAAAGACCTGCTTGGGCCAAGAAACACGAGCAATGGACATTAGACCGGTGGAAATGTGTAATTTGGTCTGGAGTCCAAATTGGAGATTTTTGGTTCCAACCGCTGTGTCTTTGTGAGACGCGGTGTGGGTGAATGGATGATCTCCGCATGTGTATTTCCCACCGTAAAGCATAGAGGAGGAGGTGTTATGGTGTGGGGGTGCTTTGCTGGTGACACTGTCTGTGATTTATTTAGAATTCAAGGCACACTTAACCAGCATGGCTACCACAGCATTCTGCAGCGATACGCCAACCCATCTGGTTTGGGCTTAGTGGGACTATAATTTGTTTTTCAACAGGACAATGACCCAACACACCTCAAGGCTGTGTAAGGGCTATTTGACCAAGAAGGAGAGTGATGGAGTGCTGCATCAGATGACCTGGCCTCCACAATCCCCCGACCTCAACCCAATTGAGATGGTTTGGGATGAGTCGGACGGCAGAGTGAAGAAAATCAGCCAACATGTGCTCAGCATATGTGGGAACTCCTTCAAGACTGTTGGAAAAGCATTCCAGGTGAAGCTGGTTGAGAGAATGCCAAGAATGTGCAAAGCTGTCATAAAGGCAAAGGGTGGCTATTTGAAGAATCTCAAATATAAAATATATTCTGATTTGTTTAACACTTTTTTGGTTACTACATGATTCCATATGTGTTATTTCATAGTTTTGATGTCTTCACTATTATTCTACAATGTAGAAAATAGTACAAATAAAGAAAAACCCTTGAATGAGTCAGTGTGTCCAAACTTTTGACTTGTACTGTATATATATATATATATATTGTGATGTCACGAGAGGCTGTGTCCTGGAGGGACGTTACATCCCCCTGAGGTGGCTGCAAACCCAGACAGCTATGGCTCCATCTGCTGGTATGGTCGGGAACTCCACCCCTCTATGGCCAATCTTCCCACGCAGCTGAAACAAATGAGGAGCTGATGAGCTGAAGGTTTGGGAAGGGAAGAGACACAGTCTCCAACCTGGGCTCTCTGGAGGACAAGAGTGCTGCACGTCCACTTCCATGAGGAATATAAGGATTTGGAGATACTTACCTTTGGGAAATACTCACCTTTGGATATATGCACCTGTGGAAATACGTGTGGGACATTTGGAAGGACGTTTTGCTGGGTTGGCCACTAGCTGCAACGTGGAATACAGTAAGACTGGGGAAAAGTTATTTGAGCGAGGGAGAGTTATGATTTTGGATGTGGAAGAGACATCCCTGAACTGTTAACCCTTAAAGAGCCACCAGAGAACAGAATTGTGTCATACTTTCGTTAGTTTCCCAAGACCTTTAATAAAATCCTTGTTTTGGTTGAACCTGGTCTCCTTGCACTACTTGAGCAATCCCGCTGAAAGCTGTGTAGCCTCTCGTGACGTCACAGATGGTGGAGAATACAGGCACGCTCAAGCGTTAATAGTGCATGTCAGAGGAGGATACCGAAGGTTTGATCACCCAGTTTTCCAAGTTGGCCGTAGGCTCCCCGCCGACTGAAATGGAGGACATATTGAAAGCCCTTGTTGCTGGCCAGCAAGCCCAGATGCAAGCAAACGTGGCTCTCTTGGAGGAGCAAAAGAAAGCCAACCTTCTGAAGGCAGAGGAATTGCAGTTGCAGAGACAGAGGGTGGTCCAAAATACCCGCCCAATAAAGGCAAGTGACTTTATATCTAAGATGGGAGCTACCGATGACATTGAGGCATACCTGCATGCATTTGAGGCCACGGCCACTAGGGAAGCCTGGCCCAAGCAACAGTGGGTTGGTCTGTTAGCCCCCTTTCTAACCGGGGAAGCGCTGAATGCTGTCCGGGACCTGGGCCCTGACCAGGTTACTGACTATGATGCCCTGAAGTCTGAGATCCTCAGCAGATATGGACTCACAAAGTTTGGTATGGCCCAGCGCTTTCACGGCTGGACCTTCCAACCAGACCAACCTCCTCGGGCGCAGATGCATGAACTTGTCCGAATCGCAAGGAAATGGCTGGATCCGCAGAGGAATACAGCAGCGGCGGTGGTGGAGGCCGTTGTGGTGGATTGTTACCTACGCGCCCTGCCTTATGAGGCAAAACGGTTCATCAGTCAACAGGCCTTGACCACGGCTGATCTGACCGTGGAAGCTGTGGAAAAGTACCAGGCCACAGCGGAGATGCTGAATGCTTCCCGAAAAGACCCCAGGAGTGCGGCCCCACCACAAATGGGAAGAACCCGTCCCAAAGGACCCCAAGGTCTCGAACCCAGCCACGTCAGGACTTATCCCGGCTCCAGGGGGAGCCAGAAACCAGGCGGGTCCAAGAAGAGTACACCAGGAGGGGGAAACTTCGACAGTGTTACCGGTGTGGGGAGATGGGACATATCTCCTGGCAGTGTGGGAAACCAGCCGATGAACCTATGCCCACTGCGGAGTCCTCCAGCTCAGCACCCACACACCGTTTTGCCTCGCTCTTGGGAGTCGTAGATGGCGGCCCAGATCGACCCCCCACCTGCCCGGTAACTGTGAATCACCATGATGTGGAGGCCTTACTGGATTCTGGTAGCCGGGCCACCCTGGTGCGTAAGGATTTGGTGGGCCCAACGTGTCTGACCCCGGGGAAAGTCCTCCCAGTTTCCTGTGTCCATGGGGACACCAGAGAATACCCCATTACTGAACTTACAATGACCAGCACACGGGGAACCATACACACGACGGCGGGGGTGGTTGATTCCCTCCCGTCCCTGTCCTAATTGGACGAGACTGCCCAGCCTTTTACCCACTCTGGAGAGAGTCTCAGGAGAGGATAACCCGAGTACCTCGGAAACGGAGAGGCAAGACTCATCCTGGGAAGGCTCCGGTGCAATCCTCCGAGTTACTCACTCCCGCCCGGGCTCTGATAGGGATGGCAGGTGCCCAGACCGACACAGAGACGGAGCTACAGAATCTGGACAAAGAACTGTCTGGTCTGAAGGGGACCGCTGAGAGGTATCGTTTGTTAAAGCAACAGTTAGACATGAAGACAGAAGAGTTAGATATCCTCCAGGCTAAACTCCAACAGAGCTCCTTCCCTAAGCAACAGGAGGAGCTGGAGAGGCTGCACAGGACCATCGAGGAGTGTGAGGAGACCCTGCGCAGTAGTAAGGAGGTCCAGAAGAAGGCAGAGGAGAAGTACAAGGTGTTGGAGAACAAGATGAAGAATGCGGAGGCAGAGAGAGAGAAGGAACTGAAAGCTGCTCAACAGAAGCTAAACTCTGCTAAAACCAAGGCTGATGCGTTCAGTAAGAAACTCAAGGAGAGACAACAGGAGGCTGAGTCCCTGGTCCTAGAGTTGGAGGAGTTGAAGAGAGAGCAGTCTGGGAAGCCCCCACGGCAATGCGGACGCCCTCTCCCGGCGTGATGCCTTCTTCGCTGCCTTTACCCCGACGAGGACGTCGGTCCCGAGGAGGGGGATGTGTGATGTCACGAGAGGCTGTGTCCTGGAGGGACGTTACATCCCCCTGAGGTGGCTGCAAACCCAGACAGCTATGGCTCCATCTGCTGGTATGGTCGGGAACTCCACCCCTCTATGGCCAATCTTCCCACGCAGCTGAAACAAATGAGGAGCTGATGAGCTGAAGGTTTGGGAAGGGAAGAGACACAGTCTCCAACCTGGGCTCTCTGGAGGACAAGAGTGCTGCACGTCCACTTCCATGAGGAATATAAGGATTTGGAGATACTTACCTTTGGGAAATACTCACCTTTGGATATATGCACCTGTGGAAATACGTGTGGGACATTTGGAAGGACGTTTTGCTGGGTTGGCCACTAGCTGCAACGTGGAATACAGTAAGACTGGGGAAAAGTTATTTGAGCGAGGGAGAGTTATGATTTTGGATGTGGAAGAGACATCCCTGAACTGTTAACCCTTAAAGAGCCACCAGAGAACAGAATTGTGTCATACTTTCGTTAGTTTCCCAAGACCTTTAATAAAATCCTTGTTTTGGTTGAACCTGGTCTCCTTGCACTACTTGAGCAATCCCGCTGAAAGCTGTGTAGCCTCTCGTGACGTCACAATATATATATATATATATATATATATATATATATATATTATTTTTATATGTTTTTGTTTTTTGTTTAACAAAATATACTAATGAACTGTAATTTTGCTAAAATAAAGTCTGTTTTTATTCGTTTTTTATTTCAGATAAAATTATTTACATGTCTAATGGTGTTTTGATATGAATTAAGTTGACATTTTGCTATGATTGCTGCTTTTTCCTGTAGTTTCTTCTTGGGGTCAAAATGACCCTAGTTGGTAATCCATTTATGTAAAAGATGTTGGTAGTATGAGGGTTAAAGTGGAAATCTGGAATTCAAACAACAACAAAGTGGCACCCCACCACTTGTTTTGGTAAACAGATGTACCCATCCCAGAATGCTGTTTTTGAGGAGATTTCAGGAAACCAAGGGGGTGTTTTTAGAGTTTTAGAGTTGTCGTTTTTCAACACAACAAATCCTCAAAAATATTACAAATTAACTGCAGAAATTCAGTAATGTCCTATGCTGATTAAGGCCTGTGTTGGTTCGAACTGTGTATGAATATCTAACCTGTATGACTCTCCTACTCAGGCCTGTCTGCTCTGCCAGCTTCTGCAGAGTCTGGGCATCTGGGTTGTTGTCCTGGGCAAACTGAGCCTGCATCACCTGGAGGGGTCATAAGGTCTAAGAGGTCAATCACAGGTCAATCACATGTGGTCATCCATTGTTCCTCACTTGGCCTGAACCCATTGGCTGGGAACAGTCAGACATTATTGACAATTATATATTGTGGCTATGTTTGGGAGAGATCGACAGGACAGTGATACTCACCTGTAATTGGTCAGCGGTGAAGCTGGTGCGCGCTCTTTTCGACGGCTTGGGCTGATTCACTTCCTGTTCTGTTGGCATCGCCCCCTCTAGGTTCACACCACTTCCTGAAATAACATGATGGATCTTCTTAATTAATGAGCTCATAATCATGATACTCGACATGGCAAGCATAAGACATTAATATGACATCTTGTTTATTGACATCTATACACCAAATGGCTTCTTATCTGAGAAATGGGAAGTTACTTTTGTTCCCTATCAGAGACAATAGTTGTTGTTTTTTGTTTTTGTTTCTTTCAATCAATTGACAATCTAATGTAGTCTGTTTTATTATCAAATGTCAAGGGGATTTATCTTTTGGTTTATGTATTTTACAGTACAGTAAAAAAATATACATATCTATGATCAATTTGACTAGAACATATTAATGAAAGATAATGCATTCATCCTATTGTTGTTTTCTCAGTGGCTTCCAGAACGTATTAACAAACATATCCAATACACATAGTTGAAAAGTTAGGAGCTTCTGGTGCAGTAGTTGTCCAGACACCACATTAAGCATGGGTATATTCAGGAACTTTGCAAATATCAGAAATTTAAGAAACACTTTCAACATTATCTATTTTGTTAGGACTACATATTTAGGCTCCACTTCACCTATGTTGATAATAAATAATCATTAGTATATGTTTTAATTGACAAAGATTGCTGCATATTATTATGAGTTATTCGATTTATTTTCTATCATAATTCAGGTCGCTATACCGGCATAAATTGTGCTAATATTTGTATTACTCCGCTGCAGCATGCTCACCTTTCTCAACCGCGCGTTTCAGGTTGTCCAGCATACAGTCGTAGTGGACACGACACAGCACCTTCTCCTCCACCAGGGCAAACTCTTCCCCCGTGGACAGCTGCCTCTTACAGGAGAAACAGGCGAAACACGCCAAGTGGTACACGTTGCCCTTCGCCCGGCGGACCCAGTCTGTAGAGTGGATATTTCGGCCGCAGCACGCGCACCATGTTCCATATCTTCTGCAATAAATAGGCTACAGGTTTTAAAAGTCAGGTAAATACTTGCCATTTTGTTTAGATGGTGTTTTATTCGTGGAATTAAATGCAAAATAAAATAAAAGCATAAAAAGCATATCCCTCCTCCTCTCCCCTGTAACTATTCCCCAGGTCGTTGCTGTAAATGAGAATGTGTTCTCAGTCAATTTACCTGATAAAATAAGGGTTAACCCAAAAAGAATGTTTTTACATGCTATCCAATCTTATAAATAACGTGTTACACATAACTGATAATAATATGTTTATTTATTGATGTATTATTTAAGCCAAATACCATGACATGCACATGCATAAAAATGCCTTAAATTAAATGTTAAAAAATTAAACTCGATTTTATTGGATATGTATGAAGGATTCAAGAACAATTTGAAATACCTAAAGTAGTCCAATTTGCAAAAGACCTCTTTTTCTTTGATGTAACAACTTGTATGACTTCCAAGCGATATTTGGCACACACTACAGGAGAGACAACGCACATGCCAGCACAAGTCGTTAACCTATGAAAAAAACATACAATAATGAAATAACAAGAATATTCTGACATTATTTAGTAGTAGGCTAATGCTAATGCAAAAATAGCCTATTGTTGTACAGTAAGTCGACTAAAATCAATACAAAAGGTACAAGCTATGCACGAAAATGAACACCCCTAAAAAAATTGAAACGTTTAAACAAGATGCAATCACAAATTTTACCTTCAGCAAGTATTTATCCAAAATGTCCTCACTGCAACTTGCACAAACAGTTCTACCCAACAGAGGTGCAGATACCATCGCCTGTAGCGACGGGGAGGATGAGCCGAGCGAGCATGAATCGTCATCCAAAACTTCCACCGGTGTACCCTGAAATGAAAAACATACCGCAGTTAAGACCATGTTCTGCCGAATCCTACTTTATACAGGTGCTAACAAAAACTTTGGCGCAAATCACGCATTGACGCCAATTACTCAGGTTATCCGGTCCATTCGAATTATTATTATTATTTGCAAAATGCCTTTTTTAAAGATTTTGACAGGCTCATGTGGTTGAAACAAAACAAACAAACCTCTCTACCTTTATAACTTAAACATAATCGCATGTGAGTAGCCTAATGCATGGTGAATTTTTTAGAACGTTTTTAAATTATTCATTAGATCAAATTAGGAAATGTTACCATTAGAATTTCTCTCCTGCCCTCTCTCCACCTGCGGATAACCTCTGCGTCGCCTTTGCAATCTTCACACATGACGACAAGCTAGAGGAACAGGGTTTTTTTGTCTGTCACGCTCAGCCGCTTTAAAAAAACTCCCCAAGCTACATCCCATAACTATCATCCTCTTCACCTTTTAACATGACTACCCCAGCGATTATCAAAATGACATTTAAAAAGGGAAGGATAGTCATTACTTTCAAAAAACAGGCGACACTTGAGGTAATAGTTATCAAATGTGCATTATGCTCTTGAGATTTGCATTTGGGGATTCTGAACTGCTTAGTACATCGGTTGACTCCCCAACGTATCAATTTCGCATGTCAATCAAAACCAGCGCGAGGTAGACAGGGAAAGGGAATTGATTTATTTAATAACACCAATTAATTTTGACACAAACGTTTGCCCGGGACAACCTAAAGGTGAAGAGGTCTCATTAACTACTTCAGCCTTAATTGCTGAATATTTAGGAAGTGAAAACACTGAACCTGCCGCTATATAAGACAGACAATATAATATTGACAGGTATAATTGGTAAAGTAATTTCAAGCAATTCAATTTCAACCCCTTTTGTTATCATTCTCCGCACTTTTTTATAATAAACCTATAGCTATATCTTTGCAGGCTGCCCTGAAAGGATGGCACAATACTTGTTCCGATGAAAGCAGAATCTTTGACGCATCCTTTTCTTTTTTAAGTAGGTTAGTCCTAGGCTAGAAAAACAGAACTTACCCCATCGTTGGAACCGTTTTCATTCTCATCAACAACATTGCAACATTCTAATTTCTGTTCAATTTTCCAGTGCATTTAAATTGTGATTATCGGTATTGCTCAAAACAACCCAACAGCAACTTCCTGACAGTTTCAAATGTCAATATCCCTTTCAAGAGTAGTTACATGTGTTGTAAGATTATTCCATGTGTCTCCTTCGAATCCGAGAATAGCCTACTTATAGGTTTAGCCTATACCAACCCAGGAGCTTTTGTTATCTTGAGGGAGGGACATAATTCATATTTTCCTGTCTGCTTTGGCCGCGCCTACCTGTCAAATATTCACTAACGTAAAAAAAAAAAAATGGCCTACTGTATAAGCCTAGGAGGAGGAAAATGCCATACAATGGCATACAATTAACCTCAATGGAGTATTCTAATTGGTACCATTGTTTTTGAGTATTTTATAGCATATGTAAAGGCATTTAAGTGTATGCCGAAGTGGTTATTTCAAATGAAATCACTTTCGATTAAAATTTGTTTTTATGAAACGGCACAGAACATTTTGAGCATAAACCATGAAACGACAGTCGAGGCATTAGGCCTATTTGATTTTATAGCATGGGCATTTGACAATACAACATTGATTTCAATTAACTGGTAATGAAAGGCTGGTTGTATAGTATCTGAATATGTTCATTAAACTACCTAATTTATTTTACTAAAAAGATGCAACAAAATTTCACTTTTTGTTCCAGCCTGTATCTCATGTTTTATAACAAATGTTTTATGACAAAATCTCAAAATATATTGGAATAGTAATTCTACACAAAGCTTGCTACAGTGTTGAGTGATTTTTCATAGTCAATTGTCATTTTACTATCACATTTTACATACACCATCATATTGTGAAGAAATTGTATCTCAATTTACCCTCAATATCTTTTCAGCTCAACCTCTCTCAAAACTCCAGATCTATTTTTATTTTTCCTGAAGAAGGAAAGTTATAGCCTGGCTACCAGTCTGTTGTGCCATCATGCCACTCCTTGCCATTTGGCATGACAAGGAATTGACGTGATAGCACATGTCTGGTACTAGGAAGTTTCATCTATCAGTTTTACCTCATTGTGATCTACTGTATAACCTTCAGTGAAATTCATTAGTCATTTTGACTGGCTTTGATGGCACACCCAAGGCTGGAAACAGGCTGCAGTCGGTCAGAATGTCATAATATTTTCAGGGTGTTATTTTACATTCCTTTTATTGATCATAGGTATTTATTTTCATCATAAGATGATTATTCATTCATTGATTAAATTAACGATTAGGCTATTCACTCTGTTGGTTTGTTGGTGAGTCCCTTACGTTTTGATAATAAACCACATGCAAAATCAAATTCTCCATTACACTTGAATTGAATTGACTGTCTCCATAGAAGTAGACAGCCCTCGGCGCTAAACTTAAGGTACACTCGGATGTGATGATGTAGAACGTCATTCAAGGGCTGAGGGTTTAGCGCCGAGGGCTGTCTACTTTGGGTTTGGACTGCAGCCCTATTTTGAGCCCCACGTTTGTAGATTTGTTTTGGGGGGGTTGCCTGTTTTGCATGTTATTTTGGCATGAATAGGTGTCACATATCAGTTTGTAAACAATGTAAAAAAAACAACAACAAAAAAACATAATTGAGTTAATAAAGCCTCCATACAAACATGGTCTCTTTTTTGCTTTCTTGAGTAAGGCAGCTCCAAAATGCAGGTGTTTCAGCCTAGCTCAGTGCTTTCTGTTGTGGTGGGGCAGCCAGCGGAAAATAAGGAGCATAGGGGTTGGTAATGTTCTCTAGTTGCGCTGTGATTGGCTCAGTGTTCTGTCACTCATGGGGACACTACGTCACTGCCAAATCTAAGGTTTGAGCTCTAAAATTCAATAACCTTGGGTGCTGCCATAGAGTTACCTTAGAAGTGCCCATCCAAGAAGGCTCAAGGTCATTGGCCACAAATAAAATGAAGTCAAATCACGTTTTTTCTACAGTAGCTTTGTTTGGACTGATCATGTCAACATCATACTTTCAAAATGTTAGCCAGCAGTCATCATCATGAATCAAGTTGACAATCTACTGGCAAATTCTTTTAAATCCTTGTCATATGAAGAGAAATAATGAAGAGAAATGATAGATAAAACGTATCAGTGCTCATCAGCCATTGGACATAAACATTACACAACAAGTTGGAAATCGCAAATTCAACAATGAGTGGTTTGGAAGGAATCAGTGGCTAACTGCAAGCATTGCAAAGCAATCACTAGCTTGCTATTCAGTGGAGTGGGTGTGTGGTCCCAATTATCGGTTTAAGGTTCTCTTTTCCAAGCTTAAAATGATAAACATTCAACATTGGCCATGCTGTCAATCCAGCATGATTTCTGCCGAGCTCAAAACAACTGTTAACTCAGAACTGGGAACTCAGGAAAAAATTGCTCAGACTGGGAAAATACGTTTTGAATGGTCATCCAACTCAGAATTGTAAGTTGGGAATTTGGGCCTCTTTCTAGAGCTACGACCTGAAGATCACTGACATCATCATGATTCAACCTTGTTTTTTTCCGATGTTCCCAGTTGTGTTGAAAGCACCATAAATCCAGAGAATGCCAGACTTTGATGACAAAGTCTGATGACAAAACTTGCCCACAAAGAACCGCCACTCCACTTTCCTGTTCAAGTGAGCACAACAAGGTGAGTCCAAAAAAGTATTGTATGCTTCTGCATAAATGATGTAATATGCCAGGGAGATATGTATACTGTCGCTAAGAAAGTAATACTAAGTGTATGTTGTGTAGTAAGCTGTTAGTAGCCCATGTGCCTCACCCTAATAATTTGGTCTATTTTCCCCTCTTAATTTCGCCTACTGTTCTGACTTGGTTGTGTACATGTAGCCTATAACCTGTTTTAGAGAAATGTAATCATTGAATATTGTAAAAGCTTTCATTATCTGCATGTATGCCCCTTTATTTATCCTACGGTTCTGACTTGGTGTACAGGGAGAACACTGCAAGAACAGCCCATGTTCTGAATTCTGTCACTGTACATTTCTAAAGTGCTGAACAAATAGTTATATTGACTACGTCCATCCTAGCTCGCTCAATAATGTCTTAATCGAAATTACGGATTGCCTCTTATCCGCACGTCGTCCCCTTGTGCCATAGTTTGTACATCTCAATTGTCAGTAGAAACCACGTGTTTAAGCAAGTCAGCCATATCAGCTATATTTTTTTTAGAGGCAGTAAATGAGGCTGAATGAACTGTTTCGCTGCCAGACAAGGCTCCGCTGATAGCCAGGTGTAGCAGTGGTAAGTTGTTGGGACAGCTTTATGTAGGCCCTAACAGTTTGTGGGCACCGTTTGTCACCGTAATAGTGCAATTATTATTTTAATTTTTTAGTCATTTAGCAGACGCTCTTATCCAGAGCGACTTACAGTTAGTGAGTGCATACATTTTCATACTGGCCCTGGCGTTGCAAGCACCATATATCACACACTTAGCTGTTCTACGGCTGTGTTTACACTTGACACTTACCTGGGACATTGACCTGCTATCAGAATACGAAGATCGCATTGAAACGACAGGTCTAGACACACAAAAGTTGCATTGTGGTCGGATTGTGTTCAGATCTGGCTGACCACTTCAGGTGGTCAGGGACACATTATTTGGAGTGTTGTCTTCAATTTTGCCCCCCCTGAAAATACATGAACTCTTGTTGCACATGTGAAGGCTTCACCTGGTCTTCATGAACCACCACAGTCTGTGTATGAATGAACAGAGTATTTATGTTCTGATTACTATATTTATACTCAATATGCTCTAACTTAATGCTTGAGTTTTTAGTCATTTGGCCTTTTGTGGCATGCAGTTCTAATTTGTAAGTCGCTCTGGATAAGAGCGTCTGCTAAATGACTTAAATGTAAATGTAAAAATGTAAAATTTGCAGATTTCTCTTCAGTCTGGATCAGTGGCGATTTTAGCATGTAAATATTGGTGGGGCAAACAATTTTTTTTATTTTTTTTATGCATGCCAGCAAAGCCACTACACAACACAACACTAAACAATACATTAATTGCACTATAACGGTGACAAACAGTGCCCACAAACTGTTAGGGCCTACAGCAGTCCCAATAGCAGTCCCAACACCTTACCACTGTTACACCTGGCTATCAGCGGAGCCTTGTCTGGCTGCAAAACATTTCATTCAGCCTCATTTACTGCCTTTAAAAAAAACAGCTGATATGGCTGACTTGCTTAAACAAATGTGGTTTCTACTGACAATTGAGATGTACAAACTATGGCATAAGGGGACGACGTGCGGACAAGAGGCAAACCGTAATTTCGAGTAAGACATTATTGAGCGAGCTAGGACGGACGTTGTCAATATAACTATTTGTTCAGCTCTTTTGAAATGTACATAATTCAGAACATGGGCCGTTCTTACAGTATTCTCCCTGTACACCAAGCCATAATTACAGACTGTAGCCTAAGTAGCAAAATATAACTCAATTTATTGAACATGAAATTTATTTCAATATGATTTTAATAGGACTATAGCCTACTGTATTTATATTTTAATGCAGTCATCACGGTTTTCATTTGAAGCATATTTTTATACATTGCTTGTTTGTAGTAATTGCAAAGACATTGGCACCGTTGTATTTGTGGTCAATTTTAATCTGAAGTTATGGCGGTCACAGAGAGATTGGTAAACCATGTGATTCTATGTTTAGCGGAGATCTTCCGTATATAAAGTAACGCGGGAGGGCAAAAAAGCATCTAACAATTTAGCTGTTCTATGGGCGGACTGAGGAGGTGTTGGATTAAGATAGTTTTCAAGTGCAACGTTAATAACGATGGTTTTGGTAAACAGCTTGGAGACTTAACGATGCTCCTACTGTACGAAGGTTCTAACGATTAATTTAGCCTTAAAATGCTTTTGGAAAACCGGTAGATGGAACTTCAAGCCAATTTATACTTGATCCGAAAATGTGGTCGGAGGCTCCATATGGAGGATGTGATGCAATTGTGGAGTTCTGGAGGCATGCAGAGGCCAAATTGAGCTCTGTACTGCATCGCCGGGGACCTCACAAATGTTTTAACAATGCGGAGGCCTCCATATAGCTCCCCATTGACATGATTGGTTGACCGTAGGTGAGGGCGGGAGGTCTTGTATAAACACAAACTCACTTCCTTTACAAGGGCTCTGCACTGCTCAGCGAAGCACAAGAAGTATGAATGCCCTGACATCTGCAGTGGCCATATCACCGTAAATGCTGTTTCCAACGTTTGCATTGGCTGTGCA
The DNA here is from genome assembly GCF_020615455.1 of Coregonus clupeaformis. Taxonomy (NCBI): domain Eukaryota; kingdom Metazoa; phylum Chordata; class Actinopteri; order Salmoniformes; family Salmonidae; genus Coregonus; species Coregonus clupeaformis. The sequence continues at coordinate 14,318,620 of NC_059211.1, read as the reverse complement.
GCATTTATGGTGATATTGCCTCTGCAGAAGTCAGGGCATTCATACTTCTTGTGCTTCGCCGAGCAGCGCAGAACTGTTGTGAAGGAAGTTGTCAAGGAAGTGAGTTTGTGTTTATACAGGACTCCCCGCCCTCACCTACTGTGAACCAATAATGTCAATGCGGAGCTATACAGAGCAAGTATGCGGTGTCCGTCTCGCAACGGAGCCTTCAACCACAAGAGGGCGTTGTGTTTCCACTCCGTTGCGGATGTCCCGATTGAAATGCATGACATCGCGCAACATAACGGAGTGTTTATATGTATTGTGAACGAGGCTTTTGGATTATTCCACAATAGCCCACTGACGATGGATCAGCTCCTATAGCAGTGATATTCAAACTTGTAAAAAAGAATCATAATAATACAAAAATAGGAACAAAAAAAAGTACCGATTATTGTATGGGACAATATACAAACGTTTTTGAGAAAGATAATTTGAGGGGGAAAAAATAATATTGAGTAAATGTATTTATTGGTTTCTTTTAGTTGAAAATGCAATGAATTGAATGTGATTGTTGATGTAAAAAATCGGTGGGATCGGGAGAAAATCTTGGGGGGAAAATGGGGTCCCCGGAAATTCTGGAGCCAAAAAATGGGGTTACTGCTGAAAAAGTTTGAATACCACTGTCCTAGAGAAATATTATCACCTACGGTTACAAATATTGAGGCGGCTTATTCTAATGCTTACCCTATAATAATGCACTAAATCAAGATTTGGCACATCATTGTGCACATGTTGCACATCATGAAATACATCAAAGCAAAAATTACTGACAGTAGCATACAAATAGATACAACTCAATTGAAACAACATGAAATTGATTTCGATATCATTCAAACATAGCCTGTAGGGCTATAGCCTATACTGTATTTATATTTTAATACAGTAATCTCGGTTTTCATTTGAAGCATCTATATCCTTCGCTTGATATGCAAAGAAATGGGCAACTTTGTATTATTGTCAGTAGCTATGTTTCCATTAAATTGTCCTGTGATTTTTTTTCGACATTTAAGTTCGCATATAAAATAGATGCGACAATTGCCTGCATGCTAGGGTGTGTTTCCATTTAGCCTAACTATTCTTGTGTAGATAAAATCAGCTGGATGTAATGATGTCACACCTAAAACAGCCGAAAGAAAACATATTGTTGAATACAAATGTAGTGGTTGAAGGTTTACCATTACCCTTTTAGGCAAATAAATTCGCGATAGCCTGTATGGCCTCCCACCTATCTGTTTCATGTCTCAGGTAGGCCTAGCTCGCGAAAGCCACCATGAATAGAAAGTAATAATTGACTCATATTTGCCATATTCTAATAATGATCATGTGCCAACTTATAGCCACGGTATGTGCCATGGTGAAGCTTGCACTCCTGTAGATCTGAAATAATTGATGGTGAAACTTTCCAGCCAACCAGAATAGTAAGAAGAACCAATTTAGCCTAGTTGAATTTTTTTATTTTGCAAGCAGTAGACATTTAGAATTAATGTGTAGTGGAGCTACACTATATATACCAAAGTATGTGGACACCCCTTCAAATTAGTGGATTCGGCTATTTCCGCCACACCCATTGCTGACATAAAATCGAGCACACAGCCATGCAATCTCCATAGACATACATTATCAGTAGAATGGCCTTACTGAAGAGCTCAGTGACTTTCAAAGTGGCACCGTCATACGATGCCACCTATCCAACAGTTCAGTTCACAACTTTCTGCCCTGCTAGAGCTGCCCCGGTCAACTGTAAGTGCTGTTATTGTGAAGTGGAAACGTCTAGGAGCAACAGCGGCTTAGCCGTGAAGTGGTAGGCCACATAAACTCACAGAACGGGACCGCCGAGTTGCAACACTCACTACCGAGTTCCAAACTGCCTCTGAAAGCAATGTCAGCACAATAACTGTTCGTCGGGAGCTTCATGAAATGGGTTTCCATGGCCGAGCAGCCGCACACAAGCCTAAGATCACCATGCGCAATGCCAAGTGTCGGCTGGAGTGGTGTAAAGCTCGCTGCCATTGGACTCTGGAGTCCGTCAAACAAATCTGGGTTTGGTGGATGCCAGGAGAACCCTACCTGCCTCAATGCAGTGTCAACTGTAAAGTTTGGTGGAGGAAGAATAATGGTCTGCGGCTGTTTTTCATGGTTCGGGCTAGGCCCCTTAGTTGCAGTGAAGGGAAATCTTAACACTACAGCATACCATTTTTTTACATTTTAGTCATTTAGCAGACGCTCTTATCCAGAGCGACTTACAGTTGGTGAGCGCATACATTTTTCATACTGGCCCCCCGTGGGAATCGAACCCACAACCCTGGCGTTGCAAGTGCCATGCTCTACCAACTGAGCTACAGGAGGCCTATACAATTACATTCTAGATGATTCTGTGCTTCCAACTTTGTGGCAACAGTTTGGGGAAGGCCCTTTCCTGTTTCAGCATGACAATGCCCTCAGGTCCATACAGAAATGGTTTGTCGAGATCGGTGTGGAAGAACTTGACTGGCCTGCACAGAGCCCTGACCTCAACCCCACCGAACACCTTTGGGATTAATTGGAACGCCAACTGTGAGCCAGGCCTAATCGCCCAACATCAGTGCCCGACCTCACTAATGCTCTTGTGGCTGAATGGAAGCAAGTCTAGTGGAAAGCCTTCCCAGAAGAGTGGAGGCTGTTATAGGGGGGACCAACTCCGTATTAATGCCCGTGATTTTGGAAAGAGATGTTCGACGCGCAGCTGTCCACATACTCTTGGTCATGTAGTGTATATAGTTACACGGTGACATTACGTGCCCCGCGTAGGCCTACTTTCAAAATGATTCGGCAATCCTCATTTATAAAAAAAAACACAGTCGTTAAATAACGAGCTTTTTCAAGAGCAACTTTAGTAACAATGGTTTTGGGAAACAGCTCTGAGATTGAACAATGCTCCTACGAAGGTTCTAACGATGAACATAGCCTTTTGCTTTTGGGAAACCAGGCCCAGGTCAATAGTCACACACAAAAACCAAATATAAGTGTAGTAGATTATTTGAGATTCCTCTAAGAATTTTATTGAAACAAAACATTGTCATTATGTCAATAGTTTTATTCAAGGGGTTTTGAACAGATAATAATTCAGCTTGAGCAAATCAAGATTAAGGTGCAAGATTCGGGGCATCATTGATGATAGAAACTATAAGCATTCGCCCCAAATGAATCTTCTAAAATCCCATAATTTGCTACTTCCTTGCTTTCTTTCAAACTTTAGGGCTTTAACTACTTATTTGTTTCATTGAAATGAGGCCAAATTGTGGTGGTTTACAATTGACACAATGACTTTGGCGTGACCTTTTCTCCTTGATGTGAATGGGCCCTCGTTGAGGCTCAAGGGGGCCTAGTGTTGGCTGAGGGCCGATGAGGGATTCAGTGGAAATCACAGCGGTGAAAATGGCAGTGGCAAAAGGGCCCTGATTGCATCAGGACAGCATGCGAGGCGGTGCAACGTGTTCGGGCCCAATCAGGGCGACGTGGGGGAAAAAGTGCCCTTATCAGCCAGTAATGGCCCACTTGACAATCACACAGGCACAAAACTGCTCTATTTAACGCTGATTGCAAAGACTGGTTGCCCCCCATCCCCAAACCGCATGAATCCTCCAGATCTCCCTGCCACCCCTCCCCCCAGCTTTAAGCCAAGCTGCCCCTCCTGAAAGGAATTTATAATCACCCCACGTCTATTTGCAGGCTAATTGTCATTTTAAGAATTATATTAGACGTTTATTTCCAGGGAAATGTCGGCCTTGATTACAGTGTTTAATATGGGCATTTGAGGTATTCATACACACACTGTACCTCTCGATTCCACCAACTTGACGAGAGGGGAATGTTAAATGCAAATCTGTCTGTCTGTCTGTCTGTCTGTCTGTCTTTCTGTCCGTCTGTCTGTCTGTCTGTCTGCCTGTCTGCCCATATCTGTCTATCTGGCTATATGTCTGTTTGTTTGTCTGTCTTTCAATCTGCCCATGTTTGTCTGTCTGTCAATCTGCCCATGTTTGTATGTCTGTCTGGTTGTCTGCCCATCTGCCAGTGTTTGTCTGTCTATGATTCCTGCTTCTACACTAGCCTCTATGTTAGAGAAGCAGTCTAGTAACTGCAGGGTTGCTGGTTCGAATCCCAGGGTTAAAGGGGAACTTTGGCGGGAGTATGAGATGGCAACCAGAGAATTGCTAGCATCAGAATATCAAGTGCCATTGTGCCCTTCTGTCAAGTTAGTTGTTGATCATTGCTAGATCAATTTAAGTAAAATCTGTAACTAGGCCACTCAGGAACATTCAATGTTGTCTTGGTAAGCAACTCCAGTGTAGATTTGGCCTTGTGTTTTAGGTTATTGTCCTGCTGAAAGGTGAATTCGTCTCCCAGTGTCTGTTGGAAAGCAGACTGAACCAGGTTTTCCTCTATTATTTTGCCTGTGCTTATAGCTGTATCCGGTTTCTTTCTATCCTAAAAAAAACTCCCTTGCCGATGATAAGCATACCCATAACATGATGCAGCCACCACCATGGTTGAAAATATGAAGAGTGGTACTCAGTTGTGTTGGATTTGCCCCAAACATAACGCTTTGTATTCAGAACAAAAAGTACATTTCTTTGCCACATTTTTTACAGTATTACTTAAGTGCCTTGTTGCAAACAGATGCATGTTTTGGAATATTTTTTATTGTGTAAAGGCTTCCTTCTTTTTACTCTGTCATTTAGGTTAGTATTGTGGAGTAACTACAATGTTGTTGATCCATCTTCAGTTTTCTCATATCACAACCATTAAACTCTGTAAATGTTTTAAAATCACCATTTGCCTCATGGTGAAATCCCTAAGGAGTTTCCTTCTTCTCCGGCAACTGAGTTAGGAAAGACGCCTGTGTCTTTGTAGTGACTGGGTGTATTGATACACCATCCAAAGTGTAATTAATAGCTTCACCAAGCTCAAATGAATATTCAGCATCTGCTTTTTTTATTTTTACACATCTACCAATCGGTGCCCTTCTTTGCAAGGCATTGGCAAACCTCCCTTTGTGGTTGAATCTGTCCTTGAAATGCATTACTCGATTGAGGGACCTTACAGATAATTGTATGTGTGGGGTACAGAGATGAGGTAGTCATTCAAAAATCATGTTAACCACTTTAATTGAACACAGAATGCGTCCTGCAACTTATTATGCGATTTGTTATGTACATTCTTACACCTGAACTTATTTAGGCCTGCCATAACAAAGACATTGAATACTTATTGACTCAAGACATTTCAGCTTTACATTTTTGATTGTCACTGTGTTTTTGGGGACCTTCAATGCTGCAGAAATGTTTTGGTACCCTTCCCCAGATCTGTGCCTAGACACAATCCTGTCTTGGAGCTCTACGGACAATTCCTTCGACCTTATGGCTTGGTTTTTGCTCAGACATGCACTGTCAACTGTGGGACGTTATATAGACAGGTGTGTGCCTTCCCAAATCATGTCCAATCAATTTAATTTACCAGTGGACACCAATCAAGTTGTAGAAACATCTCAAGGATGATCAATCGAAACAGGATGCACCTGAGCTCAATTTCGAGTCTCATAGCAAAGGGTCTGAATACTTATGTAAATAAAGTATTTATATTTTTTATTTTTCATAAATTAGCAAACATTTCTAAAAACCTGTTTTCACTTTGTCATTATGGGGTTTTGTGTAGACTGATGATTGGCTGCCCTCTAGGGTCAGAGTGAGGAACACCGTCATCATACTGTAAGCCACAAACATCCGTATAAGACCTATGGCTCTATCTACTGGTCAACTGCTGCACTGCAGAGGCCTCTTCAGCAAACAGCTGCTCTCTGACAGTAACGAGAGGCATTTATTAAGGACCAGGAAATGTTCCTGAGCAAAGATTGGCAACCTTGATCAAAGAGACAGACACAGACACTGTCTGGCAGAGATAGATGTGTAGCATGCTGTGAAGAATGCAGAAGACCCAATAACATTATTTACATCATATTCCTAATTACATATTTTCATATTGTGTGGAATGGACCATAGATGTGGAGTTCTGTGACCTGTTATGTAGGGTGGCAGGTAGCCTAGTTGTTAAGAGCATTGGGCCAGTAATTTAAAGGTCGCTGGTTCGAATCCCTAAAACCGACTAGGGTTGTGCCCTTGAGCAAGGCACAACCCTAAATGCTCCAGGGTTGCTGGCTTTTTGCGTATCCCACTCCCCCTATGCAAAAATACAATTTACATTTCACACACTTGTACATGTGTGAAATAGGACAAATGTATTGCAATAAGGAGGATTTGGGTTTATTTCCTATATCATGGGCTGTTGGTAACTAGTAATCAGTGTGTCTGGTCTTTCATCTCCAGCAGACGGACACCATGAGGGGTTCTTGGTGGTAGGCCTATAGTAGTGCAATGCATGAGTTCAACCTTGGTTCCACACACATCTATAGTGTAGAGGTGAATTGAATACAGTTAGGAATGGACTGAGACCAGAAATCGCCCCGGGCATTTCTGACACCGGCCCATTTTTTTCTCTCAAGGCCCAAACACAGACCCATTAAAAAAAAAAAAACTCTATGCCCCCATTATTAGCCCAATAAATACTATTTTGTTCAAAACCCCCAATTTCAACAGGCCCAGTAGGCTAAAGATGGCCCAGCCCATCTGGCATTTGCCAGAACTGCCCTATGGCCAGTCCGTCCCTGAATACAGTGCAGGGTTGCTACCTACATTATTATAATAACAAATAAAATTACAATAAATAATTTTAAAAAACTACTGATAGGGTCCATGCATATCTGATAATGGATAGAATAGAATAGAATGTAGGTCCAATAATTCAGACATTTGTTTTATTATAGAATAGAATACAATAGAAAAATACCCTGCAGAAAAAGAAAATAATCCTTACTGTAGTTGTAAGTGGAGACAAGCCTCCTCTATAGCATCGTCACGTGACTTTCCATAGCAACGGTGAAATTGTCATCAGTTCCGCTCGAGAAGAAGTGTAGCAAGTACAGTCAGCGTTTACCAAGCCGGGCATTCGAATAGGACAGTATTCTATCGTCTGGTTCTATATCTGCATGTATTTGAGCAAGGCAGACAGTCTTCCGACCCGGAGTGCTCCGTTTATTATAGAAAACTGCATCCTGAAATCATGAGTCACCTAAACCCAGGGTAGGTGCCATTCTTTGGATATTTTCTACAGGTTGTTGTACCCTAGTGATGATAGGGGTTTTAGCGCGTCTAGTCTACAGACGCGAATGATAGGGTAGTTTACTTCTTGACAATTTTAAGACTTTATTATTCATGTTTAAAATATATATATTCATAGGCTATTCGACTCTTCGGGTTTGCTTAAAAAAAAAGCTTGGCCTTTTGAGTAAACAGGAAATATTTGTAGTGAATGGAGAGAGCGGGACGCGAACTCGGGTCACCGGGGTTAATGGCATAGCCTACACCTTACGCATGGCGCCAATAGGCTTAACTTAATTGGTGGGAATTGTAACGTGGCTCAAATACAATATAAAAGTTGTCAAGGACTTTATAGTTAATCATATTTTAGCAAATTCGGGGGGTAGCCCCACTGGAATTTAACCTTGGTCCAGCGACTGTCAACGCAACACCTTTGCCATTACGCCAAGAGATCCGAACCTCTTGACGAGATCGCAAGGTGTTGAGTTCAGGTCACTACATTACCCCTTCCTTCGGTAAAGCGTGTCACTACGCTTCTATATGCCAAGTCCCTCATGTGTACACGCCTCTCCAATGGCCTCATGGCGGTCATCCCACTTATGACACCAATGTAGCGAATTCAGAGGGTAGCCCCAATCGGGATTTTAACCCTTGTCCAGTGAATGTCAACACGTTACCTTAGCCATTACACCAAGAGATCCGAACATCTTGACAAAATCACTAGGTGTTGGGTTAAAGGGATAGTTTACCCAAATTACATATTAATTTCCTTACCCTATAAGCAGTCTATGGACAAGGTATGACAGCAATCCTTGCTTTGGTTTTGTTTACCTGGCCACTGTTTCAAATGCTAACTTTTTAGCATTTGTGGCACAAAGTCAATGGAAACAATATAAGCATTTTCACGCTACACTTTCAAATCATCTCTAAGTAACTTCATTGAGTTACAAAATATGCAAGTCAATGGGAACAATATTAGCATTTTCGCACTTCATGTCCAAATCATCCTAAAGTATCAAAAAAATATATTTAGGAAATTATTTTGTTACTTAGAGATGATTTGGACGTGAAGCGTGAAAATGCTTATATTGTTTCCATTGACTTGCATTGGATTTGTGACACTAATGTTTACAAAAAAGATGTGGCCAGATAAACAAAACCAAAGCAAGGATTGCTGTCGTACTTTGTCCATAGACTGCTTACAGGGTAAGGAAACCAATATGTCATTTTGTAATTTGGGTGAACTATCCCTTTAAGGTCGCTACAATATTATTATTATGATTAAAATCTTAGATTTTATCTAAATAATTTGGCCACTCAGAATATCTTTGTATAGGATGACAATGTATTCCCTGCTCTTGGGCATGCTCTGGTGACCCTATTCAGATGAGAAATCCGTACTGAAGGTATTTAGAGCAGGAGAGAAAGACGGGGGGCACAAAAGGGCGATTGGGTTAAGTGCGCTATCCATCCCTTAATTCCTAAGGTAATCAGACACCGGAAATAGAGCCGATAGTTGTGGGGATACTGTTGTTCCACTGACAAACGCTCTAGGAAATCAAATCTGTGTTGGAAAGAGCTAGGCAGAATTGAAGTTGAACATATCCGAAGGTAGACCTGACACCATGATAGCCTAGTTAATTACAAAAACATGGATTTTTGTTTTTTTTGTTTTTAATGGTGCAGGTGACATTGACATTTAGGCTAGATGTTGTAATGATGAAATTAAGCATAATTGTTACTTTCAGAGGTGATGCAGACTGGTGAACCACTATAATCCATTAGACAGGTATTCTCAATCCATAATACAACCCACTATAAAGGAGAACAGACAAAATCCATTAAGTTACTGATACATGGCATATTAGGCACATTAAATGGATACAGTTCGTATGATGTTTTCACACAAAAAATAAATAGCCTTTCTGTCATAATGTAATATTCTCTCTTTAGACTACTTTCAGCCTACAATAGTCTGACAGACAAACACCTTACTGGATACTTCAACAACACCCGGATCAGGAGACATCTCCAGAGAGTTGGCCTGGTACGTCAAGAACACCAGTGGTTAACGCACATCAGCAACATTCCCCTCAAAGTTTGTATTAGTTGATGATGATGTAGCTTTGGTCAAGGGCGTTACGGGTGGCTTGAAGGGTCAAGCCACACACCATGCCTTGGACCAGAGCTAATGATGATGATGGTGATTAAGCAATAAGGCACAAGATACAGTCCTAGCTAAATTCATTCTTGAGAAATTGCACTTGCTAAGAAGCTATTTTAGTTTATTTTTGACAATTTTAATTGAAAACAATCAAAGTAAGGTACCATGCTCTACCAACTGAGCTACACGGGGCCAAACATAACAAGCTAAAAACTGTGACTGACGTAACAAGAGAAAAACTGCTGATGCACAAACACATTTCGAAATTGCATCTGGTTTATTCTACTATTCTTATTCTCAATAGTAAGTTGAGACCGCGACTGAGTTCCTAAGATATATATATATATATGAAAGAGCAAGTGAAAGCTATGAAAGCTATGATCCCTTATTGATGTCACTTGTTAAATCCACTTCAATCAGTGTAGATGAAGGGGAGGAGACAGGTTAAAGAAGGATTTTTAAGCCTTGAGACAATTGAGACATTGATTGTGTATGTGTGCCATTCAGAGGGTGAATGGGAAAGTTAAAAGATTTAAGTGCCTTTGAATGGGGTATGGTAGTAGGTGCCAGGCGCACCGGTTTGTGTCAAGAACTGCAACGCTGCTGGGTTTTTCATGCTCAACAGTTTCCAGTGTGTATCAAGAATAGGACACCCAGCCAACTTGACACAACTGTGGGAAGCATTGGAGTTAATGTGGGCAAGCATTCCTGGGGAACGCTTTCGACACCTTGTAGAGTCCATGCCCCGATGACGAATTGAGGCTGTTCTGAGGGCAAAAGGGGGGGGACGACGACAACGACTCAATATTAGGAAGGTGTTCTTAATGTTTTGTGAACTCAGTGTATCTTTGTTTTGGTCGGGCTATGTCGCTTATGCCTGGAACCAGCCATGTACAGCATGTCCATGATAAGAATGTTGATGCATGATTTCGACTGGTTCAGAAAAAGTTGTCTCGTTTGGGCACGTTCACTCTATGTATGGTACTACACAGATCGAAATTCAAAAGTGAAACATTGTTTCCGAAGTTGGACTGGCAGACAGCAAGTCTTACAGTGCCTTGCAAAAGTATTCATCCCCCTTGGCGTTTTTCAATTTTTTTTGCATTACAACCATTTAAATGGATTTTTATTTGGATTTCATGTAATGGACATACACAAAATAGTCCAAATTGGTGAATTGAAATGAAAAAAATAACTTGTTTCAAAAAATTCTAAAGAATAAATAATGGAAAAGTGGTGCGTGCATATGTATTCACCCCCTTTGCTATGAAGCCCCTAAATAAGATCTGGTGCAACCATTTACCTTCAGAAGTCACATAATTAGTTAAATAAAGTCCACCTGTGTGCAATCTAAGTGTCACATGATCTGTCACATTATCTCAGTATATATACACCTGTTCTGAAAGGCCTCAGAGTCTGCAACACCACTAAGCAAGGGGCACCACCAAGCAAGCGGCACCATGAAGACCAAGGAGCTCTCCAAACAGGTCAGGAACAAAGTTGTGGAGAAGTACAGATCAGGCTTGGGTTATTAAAAAATATCCACAACTTTGAACATCCCACGGAGAACCGTTAAATCCATTATTAAAAAATTGAAAGAATATGGCACCACAACCTGCCAAGAGAGTGCCGCCCACCAAAACTCACGGACCAGGCAAGGAGGGCATTAATCAGAGAGGCAACAAAGAGACCCTACACCCAAACGAGGGCATTGCGTTCATCCACCTCTGGCCTGCTGGCTCCCCTTCCTCTGCGGAAGCATAGTTCCCGCTCAGCCCAGTCAAAACTGTTCGCTGCTCTGGCACCCCAATGGTGGAACAAGCTCCCTCACGACGCCAGGACAGCGGAGTCACTCACCACCTTCCGGAGACATTTGAAACCCCACCTCTTTAAGGAATACCTGGGATAGGATAAAGTAATCCTTCTACCCCCCCCAAAAAAAAATTTTGTAAAGTGGTTATCCCACTGGCTATAGGGTGAATGCACCAATTTGTGAGTCGCTCTGGATAAGAGCGTCTGCTAAATGACGTAAATGTGCCCTTGAGCAAGGCACTTAACCCTAATTGCTCCTGTAAGTCGCTCTGGATAAGAGCGTCTGCTAAATGACTAAAATGTAAATGTAAATGTATAACCCTGAAGGAGCTGCAAAGCTCCACAGCGGATATAGGAGTATCTGTCCATAGGACCACTTTAAGCCGTACACTCCACAGAGCTGGGCTTTATGGAAGAGTGGCCAGAAAAAAGCCATTGCTTTAAGAAAAAAATAAGCAAACACGTTTGGTGTTCGCCAAAAGCCATGTGGGAGACTCCCCAAACATATGGAAGAAGGTACTCTGGTCAGATGAGACTAAAATTGAGCTTTTTGACCATCAAGGAAAACGCTATGTCTGGCGCAAACCCAACACTCTCAACAACCCGAGAACACCATCCCCACAGTGAAGCATGGTGGTGGCAGCATCATGCTGTGGGGATGTTTTTCATCGGCAGGGACTGGGAAACTGGTCAGAATTGAAGAAATGATGGATGGCGCTAAATACAGGGAAATTCTTGAGGGAAACCTGTTTCAGTCTTCCAGAGATTTGAGACTGAGGTTCACCTTCCAGCAGGACAATGACCCTAAGCATACTGCTAAAGCAATACTCATGTGGTTTAAGGGGAAACATTGAAATGTCTTGGAAGGGCCTTGTCAAAGCCCAGACCTCAATCCAATTGAGAATCTGTGGTATGACAAAGATTGCTGTACACCAGCGGAACCCATCAAACTTGAAGGAGCTGGAGCAGTTTTGCCTTGAAGAATGGGCAAAACTCCCAGTGGCTAGATGTGCCAAGCATATAGAGACATACCCCAAGAGACTTGCAGCTGTAATTGCTGCAAAAGGTGGCTCTACAAAGTATTGACAATGGGGGGGTGAATAGTTATGCACACTCAAGTTTTCTGTTTTTTTGTCTTATTTCTTGTTTGTTTCACAAAATAGGCATGTTGTGTAAATCAAATGATACAAACTCCCCCAAAAAATCAATTTTAATTCCAGGTTGTAAGGCAAGAAAATAGGAAAAATACCAAGGAGGGTGAACCAAACTAAAGGCTGGAAGCAAGGGGAAATAATATGCGAGTTGAGATAGCAGGCATAGGTGTGTCTGTGACAGCCAATACAGCATGGCTTGGAACGCTGCTCGTCCAATCAGCATCCAGGATCCAAACAACCAGTTTTACAATGACGATTATGCCAGTGATGATGACAGAAGTGAATGGGAGACAAAATGATAAGATAGTAAAAATCTTATTTCGAGGACCGTCCTGGCTAATACTAACACTTCCTAACGTGATGTGTGATGTTCTATTAGATCACCAGGAGTGGGCGGATAGTCCCAGACAAAGAGTACAGACACAATGTGATGCAGAGAGCCCACCAGAGGCATGTGAGGGAATGCCTGGCCCAGGCCATCTTCCATAAGGTGCTGGACATGGAGGTGAGAGGGGGAGTAGGGTGAAGTTGCCCCTAGATGCTGACCTTGGGTCAATTTTGCATTCCCCACACTAGTATTTGTTTTTATATTTTATATATTTTTTTAACCTTTATTTAACCAGGGAAAGCCCATTGAGACCCAGAGACTCCTTTTCAAGGGAGACCTGGCCAAGAAGGTAGCAACAATCAATACATTACAGAATTAAAACATACAACAATACAATAAAACAACATGATCCAGCCTAAAAAAAGCATTTACACTCCTCTGTAACAGAGTCTCCCATAAAAATGTTACATTCTGGTTAAGGTTAGGATTGGGGGAGGGGAAGGCATTTCTGTTAAACATAACATATTTCTATCTGAACATTTAGTACATTGCGCCCTCCTGAACATGATCTTGTCCTAGAGACCATGATCCCACTGTTCTGATTGGTGGGTTCTGTCTGCCTCTGTGTGTAACGTAAACATTGTGCTCCTGTGTCCTTCTCATCCAGCGTCTCCATCAGATCGAGATCAAGAGGAAGTTGGAGGATTTTGCCCGGAGGGAGAGAGTGCATAAAATCAAGGTGTATCGTTTGGAAATTAATATTCTGTATAACCTGTGACTCCTTCATTTGAATTTATCGTATCAAACATAATCATATGCAAACCTATGTCTCTCATGTATTTTGGAGGGAGTCATGAGTAAAGGCATTATAACCATAGTCTTTGTCTTGGTGAAGGTGGAACGTTCCAAGAGGTACGAGGAGGAAGTAATCCATATCCTGTCTCCACGGCCGCCCACGGGCCCCAGGGTCTCCCACGCACAGCATTCTGGGCCAGAGGGGGAGCACTCTGAATCCTCTGAATCTGTGAGTGATGCCTCTGAAACTATAGCAATTAAAGCAAATGCACAACTGGGATCTCTAATAACGATTTTGATAATGATTGCTCAAGAGTCGCATTATTGTGACAAGGTAAATTCTTATTTACAATGACGGCCTACACCGGCCAAACCCGGACGACGCTGGGCCAATTGTGCGCCGCCCTATGGGACTCCCAATCACGGCCGGTTGTGATACAGCCTGGAATCAAACCAGGGGGTCTGTAGTGACACCTCAAGCACTGAGATGCAGTGCCTTAGACCGCTGCGCCACTCGCGAGCCGGATAGTTGTGACAAAGGTTCGGAAAATAAGTATCAATGTTGGCGACTATGCTGTTTGTTTTTAAACTTGATCACGTTTGATGTTTTAAGAGTTATTGTTACAAGAGTTATACACATTTAGCAAATTGAGCTGTGTTTCAACCACACAGAGGCAGCCATCTGACAATCATGGAAAATGTATTTCATTGGTAGCTATAGGCTGATGGATTTGTGTGGAGCTGATTCATGGCCTGTGCATCCCAAATGGCACTCTATTCCCTATATAGTGTACCTGGTCAAAAGTAGTGCACTATATAGGGAATAGGGTGCCATTTAGGGTGCAGACATAGCCTGTGCGTGCTGAGATAGTTGCCAGGTTGGTGTTGACATTCTAGTCAGCAGGTCTGAAGAACACTTCTCTCATGTGTTTGCTCAATGTCTCGTTTAAGAGTGTATTCAACGTGAAGTGGTAGGATTACACAAGTTTATCTCACGCTTTTGAAATGTAAGATGTGGCAGGTCTTAATGGCTGAATCAACATATGTCGAGGGGTGAACGCCTGCCTGGGTTTTTCTGGCTTTGATCGTTGTATTTACTAGAAGTTAGACGTTGTCTCTTGACGAAATCGGAAAACATACGTATCACAAGCATGTTGGGGCTTGTTCAAATCTTACTATATAGTGTTGCCAAAAATACTTCAAATATAATTAAAAGCACTTGGTTAAACATACACTGAACAAAAATATAAATGCAACATGTAAAGTGTTGGTCCCATGTTTCATGAGCTGAAAAATAAAATTCTTTACATTTTCCATATGCACAAAAACCTTATTTCTCTCAATTTCTTTCTCACAAATGTGATACATCCCTGTAAGTGAGCATTTCTTCTTTGCCAAAATAATCCATCCACCTGACAGGTGTTGCATATCAAGAAGCTGATTAAACAGCATGATCATTACACAGGTGCACCTTGTGCTGGGGACAATAAAAGGCCACTTTAAAATGTGCAGTTTTGTCACACAACACAATGCCACAGATGTCTCAAGTTTTTAGGGAGTGTGCAATTGGCATGCTGACTGCAGGAATGTCCACCAGAGCTGTTGCCAGATAATTTAATGTTAATTTCTCTAGCATAAGCTGCCTCCAACGTCGTTTTAGAGAATTTGGCAGTACGTCCAACCGGCCTCACAACCTCAGACCCTGTGTAACCACGCCAGCCCAGGACCTCCACATCCGGCTTCTTCACCTGTGGGATTGTCTGAGGGGGGATGGGGGTGCTGATGAGTTTTTCTGTCTGGAATAATGCCCTTTTGTGGAGAAAAATCAATTCTGATTGGCTGGGCCTGGCTCCCCAGTGGGTGGGCTTGGCTGCCAAGTGGGTGGGACTTGGCTGCACCCCATCCATAGATTAGGGCCTAATGAATTTATTTAAATTGACTGATTTCCTTATATGAACTCTAACTCAGTAAAATCTTTGACATTGTTGCATGTTGCATTTATATTTTTGTTCAGTATAGTTCATGTGTAGATAAGAGCATGTTTAAAATACTGAAACATTTACTATGATGAACATTAAATGTCCATCAGAAAATGAAACATTTAAAAAAACATATTCTGCTTAGAATGCATGGTTGATGTGTGTGTGTGCTGCAGCCGGGCTCCTCCCGGCCCAACACGGCTCCAGGGAAGATGCAGAGGCCGGTGCGTCTGAAGCCCATCCATAGTAACAGCACCACAGCCTCCCACAGACACACCTCCCCCTACAGGCCCCATGACTCCTCCAACGAAACGGACCAGCCTTTCAACTGCATTGTGAGACCACCAACATCGACTGTATTATTTATAACACTATAGCGCTCACACACGCACGCACGCACGCACATACACACAGACTTACGGGGCTAGCCACCAGTGGAGTCTTTAGTCCTTAGTCAGAATTCCATGCATGTTTTATTGCACTTGCTTGCCTTTGTATTCCTGGACCTGTATCCGGGCAACTTGTAATTGAAGCGTTATCACAGGAATTTTGTATTTTCTTTCCAGATGGACAGAGACTCCAGAAGACATTTGACCGCGACAGAGTTTTCCCGTGGTATATCCCCCTACCGTCTTCCAGTCATCAACAACTTTGTTACCCCAGTGCCACCTCCGACAAAGAGGAAAGAGAGGGGCGGTTTTAAGGGTACCCCCAACGGCACTTTCAGGGGACGGAGACTGCGCCCCACCACGGCCCCCAGTGGCCCCGGAATGACGGAGGTCTCTCTTTTCCTTTCTTTCTTCCTTCCTCCCTCTCTACCTCTTCAACCATAGCTCCCTCCCCCCTTCAGATCACACATGGTAGGGTGTCCACCCACTCTATAGTCTAGTGTGATCAAACGCACACTATTCTGTGGGGTGCAGGGTCGAAAAAAGTAGGTATAAAATAAATAGAGCCTGCACACTCATGAGCTCCACCATGTACCATTATTAATAAACAAACAGAGTGGGGGAAAACGTGCTTATGATATAAAATACATTTTACCAAGACAAATATGATTATTCATGTTCTGAATCATTCAGTGGGGTCTTTCTCTAACATATCATTAACATTATATGCAAAAAAGTCAGATTTCATAACCTAATACATCCGATAATAATCACCGAGCTCTGTTGACATAGTGGTGCAGGTTTCTCGTAACAACTGTTGAGGATTTTACATTTTGTGGTCGTCGTCTTCAAAATCGTTTCCGCGGGTCGCAAAAAGCTAAAATAGCATGACACGAGCTGAATTAAATGTAAAAGGCTTTGAAAATAAAAAGCTTGGTATATGCTCAGTGCTCTGTTAACATTTCACAGAGATCCGCTTAATATTAAAAGCATATACTACAATATGAAACTACTGCATGTCATGTCTCAAAATTGATATCTATCTTACCTCTATATTGTTTTATGTCCTGCGGATTCGAGAAGAAAGATGACGAGTGCAACGGGAAAGTGAGCCTGTCAGATAGACTTAATTGTTGCACAGAATCCAGCCTAGCTGACGCGATGCAATTTTCCAGATTTTTTACAACTCTTTTTCTCTGATAGAGACATGAGGTTTGGACCATTGGTTTTCTTAGAGGATTATCTACAGAATTAACATATAATTTTACCCATTGGTCAAAATATGAGTTTTTGATTGGACATTTTACACATGGGTTTTTTATTCCCTACAATAAACACACAGTGAACTGTTTTTATGCCACAACAAATCACACTTCTCTCAGATATACAATGTTCCTACACATTCAGTACAGTACATGTTTGCACAGCTGTAATTTAAGTACAGTTTGATTACAAGGGCTCTTCAGATAGGCACAGTGACTGTTAAGTCAGCTGCCCACTGCTATCATACCCCATAGAAACCATTCAGGTTTTATGGTGCTTACTTACTGTAATGTAATAATAATAAATGCAATTTAGCAGATGCTTTTATCCAGACTTACAGTCATGCGCATATACATTTTGAATGAATGGCCCCAGCGGGTACTTACTGACTTAATTCTTCCTTTGCAGTATTATAAAGGCCACAGGACAAACACATTGAAAACGAATCTGTTTTTGCTTCCAGGATTCTACTCTCCTGCGGACCTCTGTGCAGAGTAAAGTATGTGTGAGCATGGTGTTCTTTGGAAAGACGGTGCACCTGTCACATGACCTGATGGACATGAGGGATGAGGTGAAGGTGTTCCAGCAGCACTGTGGGGGAGAGAACCTGTGTGTGTACAAGGGCAGAGTCCAGGAAGGAGGTCAGTATGGGAACATGCAGGAAGGGAGGTCAGTGAGTGTGTGACAGACAGATTCAGGTCTATTCGGTCTTGCCCAATTAAAAAAAGATATATATTTTAATAGCACTTCATTTTTTGCTGCTCTCAAACCATTTGCATACCGATTGCTTAAACATCCCTTAAAATATGAAATACTACAATACAAATGATCTACTTTACCTCTATTTATTTTAGAGACGTTCCAGTTTGTGTCGCGGCGCCACCGTGGCTTCCCCTTCAGCCTGACATTCTTTCTCAACGGGCTGCAGGTGGAGCGCCTCAGCTCATGCTGTGAGTTCAAACACAGGAAGGGTTCCCGGCTAGGCGGCCGCCATGGACATTTTGGATTCTCCAGCACGGAGGGAGCCTCGCCCTGCTACAGGTAAGATACAGTAACAGCAGGATTTTCAAAGTATGTGTCACTATCTGTGAATGGAGTGGTAATGTCTAAGCAAAGATGTTATCCTGAGTGTTAGAAAATGTATATTCAATCCAAACTCTTTTTTAGCACCTCTTATCTGAATTTGTCAAGATTTTCAAACCAATAAAGCACCAATTATTATGACATCTCAGTGATACACGTTCAATGTCTGCAGTCTTATCAGGTGCACAAGGCTACAGTATGTGAGGTCCATTTTCATTTTCTAGGTGTATCATAGCCATGGGGTTAGACAAGAAGCCCACCCCTCCTCCAAAGAGAGTCAAAGAGGAAATCATAGTTACCAGCCCTCTAGACACTGGGAAGGACACTGCAGAGGTGGAGGAGGAGATGATTGGTAAACGCAGTCGCTCTCAACCAGAGCCTGAGACAACTCAGCCACAGGACATGGAAACAGAGATCAAAGAAGACATTCCACCAGAGGAGGACAAACCCAAAGATGGTACACTGAGCTACACAAATGGAGACCTGAGAGTTATATCAATATTATATTGATATTTCGGTAACACTTTACTGTAGCCGCCCTTACATGCATTTATAAAGCCTTTATAACAGCTTCATGAAGACCTAACATCCATCATAGGCAGTCATAAACATTATGAACAAGGCATAAGTTACTGATATTTTTGTGAAAATTATTAATAGATGCATAGTAGTTGCTCTGTCTACCTATCTATGGTACACGATTAAAATCATCTTAATAAGATAGTTAATCATGTTAAAAAGATGGTTATTATGCTATGGAGTCATAAGGCGCTGTTTGTTTTTCCCAACAGACTATGAAGAGGACTTTGAGGCAGACGACGAGGGGCAGGCTGAGGACGGAGAAGAGAAAGACAAGAAAAGTCCTCCTCCCTCCAGAGAAAGAGAGGGAGAGGATAGAGAGAAAGATGACCAGTCTGACAGTGAGGACGATGACAAAGATGGTTAGTTAATCATCTTGAATAATCTTGAATTATAATCAAAGTGAAATTAATAGAAGAGTATACACCCCAATCCAAATATAGCCCACTTCATCCATTCATCTCAATCCAAATATAGTCCACTTCATCCATTCATCGTAGATCTCAATCCAAATATATCCCACTTCATCCATTCATCGTAGAGCTCAATCCAAATATAGTCCACTTCATCCATTCATCGTAGATCTCAATCCAAATATAGCCCACTTCATCCATTCATTGTAGATCTTAGCTCTTCAAATGATTAATTTTCTATTCCTTTGTCTCCTGTTCACACTGTCTCCCTTGTAGAAGAGAGAAGGTCAAGGTCAGGCTCCAGCTCCTCAGGAAGTGACAGGGATGACAGTGAGGCTGAGCCCAAGGAGGACCAAGCAGTCAACCAGGCAGCTGACCTACCCAAAGACCCAGAGGAGGCTCCTCCCCAGGCTGAACAGGCAAAAGACACCCCCACCACCACCACCATAGCACCTGATCCAGACCAACCACCCACAGAGGATCCAACCACAGCCACAGAGAGCAGCTCTCCTACCCCACCCCAGACCACCTCGACTGGGGAGGAAGACACAGGGACCTTGGGGTACAGCCCTGGGGACAGTGCAGCGAGAACCACAGAGCTGGAGGTGTCAGACACCAGTGGGCTGTCAGAGAAGGAGGGGAAAGGGCATGACGATGATGGAAGTGCTGAGGCTAAGGAGGAAGACAAGGAGAGTGGGACTAAGGCGGAGGATGAGTCTACACATGAGGAGCCTGAGAGGGGTAAGTATGCACCGTCACATCCAGACTCGCCTGAGTGAGAGCTGTACCCCTCCCCTCTCTGGAGCCTTTTCCATAATCAGAGCTGTCAGTTTTGCTATATAATACATTAGTTGAGCTTTATATATTTCCATGTACACAGGCCTTTACATAAGTATCCATTGATTTAATTCTGATTATTGTGAGATAACAGGTCAGTTCGGATGGTGGAAAAGGTGATACTGTGTGTTGTTGGGGGAAACCATTTCCTGCTGCATTTTGGACCTGCCTGTCCTTTTCTCTTTCTCCTTTACACCTTGTAATAGTGATGAGAAATAAGATGGCTGTTGGAGCTAAGTGGGAACATGCTTTTTTGGTCTCATCTGTGTTTGTATTCAAATGCATGCCAGTGTTTTTGGACTTACATTTTTCTACACATTGTAATGTACAGATGTAGGATTTTAATTTGAGCCAGTTTGCTAGGGTAGGAAAATAATCCTTTAGCAACAGGAAATGTGAATTATTATGTGGATTATAATTCATGGACATTTTTGTAGTCTGAAATGTCAAAGTGGAAATTACGAACTTCAGAAGGCTATTTAAACCTCAAATACACTGGAAAGTTATCCTGCAACAGGGTGATCAAATTAAGATCCTACATCTGTAGAATGCCTCTGAGGATTTTGTATTACTTCACCATAGTTCTTCCTCAGAATTGGTTTAACAGATTTAACATTCTAAATGAACAACTTTGTACTGTATACCTGACAAATTATGTCTGAAAATACTGAGCTGACGATTGTGAATGTCTGTTTTGGGTTTGCTCTCCTGTGTTCTTTGTTACGTTGATGTTATTTTGGCCAACACAAAATCACTCAATGATTATACTGTGCTTTCTTGTTTGTTTGGGCCCATGAACTTTATCTCTGTATTGCTTTTTGCTTGTTTATTTAGCAGGGTAGCGTTTTTCGTCATGAATCTTGTTTTGGAGGCAGCTCTGCAGTGTGGTCACTAGCTGGCACGGCCACAAACTCATAAAATCAGATTTGAAACCTAACCTTAACCATAACTTTAACCACACTGCTAACCCTAATGCCTAAAACCCTAACCTTAAATTAAGACCAAAAAGCACATTTCTGTTTTCATGAATTTGTACAATATGGTCAATTTTGAAATCGCCAGATTCATAACAATAAACATCAACCTGCAATTATTTCATGCATGCTGAACATCTGAATGTGATTTCCATTATACTATTCGGCTTCAATTGGCTAGTGTAAATATTAAAATGAGTCTCTCTCTGAAATGAAGTTTCATTTTACTTTGTTCTGTCTAATGTCCAGTCATTGCTTTCAGTTAATTTTGTTTTAACGGCTCCTCATGATGTTCTATTTGTAAATGATTATATTGCTTATGTTTGTTGACATGTAAAGTGCATTCATTGCATGCTTCACGTATCTGTCTCCTTCCCACGCCAAACCCAAGCCAAGTCTGTGCAGGAGAAACTAGCAGAGGCCATTTTGAGGGAGGCTCAGAGTCACTCAGAGCCAGAGCTGAGTGACACCAGCACTGAGACAGAGGAAGACCCCACTGAGAAAACCCAACAACAGGACACCATTGGTAAAAGCTCCAGTTATTTGTCATTAACGCCTGTGCATTATCTTTAGTGTGTGAGAAAATGTCATTGGTCACTCACCTACCGCCTATTTCTTCTGCAGGTCCAGAACCAGAGAAAGCCGTGGCTTTTACTCTGCAGCATCAGATCAGTACAGAGGAAGTGAAGTGTGAGGAAAGTTCAGTCAGTGCACAGGAAATGACCTCACAGAGTGCTGCCGAGGAACAAGAAGTCAGGACTGAGCTGAAGAAAGAGGAGGAAGATGGTGCACTGGAGTCTGAACATAACACTGAAGAGGCCAGTGGTGTGACAGAGGAGAAAGAGGAGGATCCAAAAGCCAGTCCAGAGACGGATGATGAAGAAGATACAGACAGCAAAGTAGAAACAGAGGGGAAAGAAGAGGGTGAAGAAACTGAGGACAACAAAGAAGAAGATGAGGCTGTGGAACTTCAGGTGGATGAGCCAGCTAAAGCAAGTGATTCTGTAACTAGTAAAGTAAAGCAGCAGGAAGAGAAAACCACAGTGGAGCCTGACATACCACCTAGTGAGCCAGACAAAGAGGAAGAGGAGATGAAAAGCACTAAAGATGATGAGTCATCTGCACCAGAAGAACCAGAGAGCAATAATGAGATAGAAACAGCTGTGACCGGTGAGGCAGGGACTGAGGTGGCAGAGAGGGAAGCAGTAGAGATGAAAGCAGAGCCCATAACGGATTCAGAGTCCCATAGCCATAAAGAGACGTCTATAACTGACAAAGACAGGCAGGGAGATGAGAAGGAGGACACGGTTGGAGGCACAGAGACAGAAGTCACAGCAGATAATTCAAGCAGCGTGTCAGAGAAAAGTGGAGATACCACTGTCTGTGCTGAAAAGACAGCAGAGGGAGCTGAGAAGAGTGAGGATGCACCTGGAGAAACAGAAGACAAACCTGAGAGTGACACAGGGGAGGCTATGAAGGAAGACAGACCAGAAAAAGAAGCTGGTAAGGATGAAGTTGGAGGAGAAACTACTGCAGAGGATAAGGCAAGTGATAAGGTAGAAAATGATATTCCCCAAACTGAAGAAGGGGAAGTAAAGGATGGTGAAAAGATTGGAAATGTTAAGAAAGAAGAAAAGGAAGAGACTGAGGAAGAAAAGACTGGAGAAGCTAAGAGAGATGAAGAGAAAGTTAGTGAGGGTAAGGTAGACGAAAGTGAGAAAGATGGGGAGGATAACACAGAAGAGAGGACACAGGGTGGAGACAATGCTGAGGGGAATAAGGCAGAGGGGGGAGAAAAAGATGACGACAAAAAGTCAGCAGAAGTAGAAGATAAGGTGGAGTGTGAAGAGAAGGTTGGACAGGCAGAAAAGGAAGACAATGATGGAGAAGAAATTGTCAAAGAAGAGGGCAAGCTAGAAAGTGGGGAAATGGTTGAAGAAAGTAAAGCAGCGAAAGTATCCGAGCATGAAACAGGAGAGAAAGAGGGAGAGGAAGTAGTTGATGATAATGTTGTGGATGCAGAGGAAGCCAGTGAACTTAAAGCAGGGGAAGGAGAAAACATGACAACAACTGAGGTCAAAGCTCAAGAGACTGAGATCAAAGACAATGTTCTAGAATCTGTAAGTGATGCGGACGAGAACGATGAATCTGATAAAGAGAGTGGCTCAGCTCCAATTGCTGGAGACAGCACTGCGGCCAGAGATGAGACCCTAGTCAGCAGGAAAGAAACAGAGAAAAAGGACAGTGAGGTAGATGCTGAGAATGGAGAGACAGCTGCAGCCTCTGAAGTTCAGAGTGACACCGCAAGAGAGGAGACAGAGTCCACAAACCAAGATACCCAAGGCAAAAACGATACAGGAGAGGACAAGGCTAATGAAAAGGACATGGAGGCAGAAACAAAGACAGATGACCTAAACAAGGTGGAGACAGAGGAAGATGCTAAAGACCAGGAAGAGGCAAATGACAAATGTGAAAATACCAAAGTAGATCAGGATGCAGACACAGAGGACAAAGAATCTAAGGCTGAGGAAGCTAACAGAGATAGCCATGCTGGTTCACATGTAGGAGACCCAGAGTCTGTTAACACTGGGGCTGAATCCAAAGAAGAGGCTATGTCAGAGAATGCTGAGAAGGTAACTAAGAATGTCAAGGAGATAGAGGAATCTGTAGAGTCTCAAGAGCAGTCTGAACGAAAAACTCAGTCAAAGGACGGAATTGGAGATGCTACACTTGAGAGTGAAGATAAGAACCCAGATACAAGCACAGAGAACTTGGATGATGGCAAAGAGAAAGTTAATGATGGTACTACAGAGGTGATTGTTGTTTCTGAAGAGTCACAAGCTCAAGCTTCAGAACCCAGAGCTATGGAGTTAGAAGATACTACAGAGACTGAATCAGATCTGATGGAAATAGAACATAAAAGGGAAGAGGAATCCACAGAAGGGGTAAGCAAGCCATCTGAAGAAGGAGCCAGCGTTGTGCTCAAACATCAGTCAGAAACACCACGAAAAGAAAGCAGTGCATCACGTAAAGAAGCGAATGTACTTGAGGAAAGTGTTAAAGCTGAGGACCATGATGTAACTCCAGAGACCTTGGAGAAAGAAGACAATAGGGATCTTGTAACTAACTGGGTGAACGTACATCAATCCTCAAAGTTCTTCGAGACATTTATAGAGCCCCTAGATGACTTTACTTCTGACAATGCTACCAGTGAGTCTAATTCGGATGCCAGGGCTATAGAGCCAACACACGTGACTGAACTTTCTAGACCAGAGAGACCTACTAAAACGGCAAAGACACCAGACCTGAAACCTGACGATCATGATGCCAATGCCTCAGAGAAGAGTGCAGCCGTTGGAGGCGGAGGTGACACCAGTGTTGAGAGTGTAGTTACAGAACTTAAAGAGGCAGCCCCATCAACAGAATATGAAAATGAGTCAAACAGTAATAAGGTGGAAGTGATCCAATCAGATCTCAGGAGTACTCACTCAAGAGACGATGAACCCAGTGAAACTGGGCCAACCAAAGACTCTCTCGAGGCGAAAGAAGAAACAGAAGTCACTCTCTTCACACTCTCTACTGAACTTGAACACAGCAGCAGAGAAGATACAGCTGGGCCACAGGAGGAGGGTCAGAGTTCTTCAGAGGATCTCAAAGGAACAACAGGGATGTCTGAGGATGACAAGGACAAAGGTACGACAATGCAGGGAGAAACTGATCTGACAGAAATGTCCAAAACTGACGTTGAAAGTATACAGGGCTCTAACCATTCAGCTGCCAGTGGCAGGCCTGGAAATATCAGTGAGAATCCAGCAGAGACTGAAGAAACCAAAGACAAGTCTGGGTTGGACGAGCAACAAACAACAATGGAAGAGATAACTGTCCTGACAATGCTTTCCAAAAATGGAGATGAAACACAGGAGCAGTCTGGGAGTCCAGAGAATCACTCTGAATCTGGCACAACATCAAGAGAACCAGAAGACACCAAAGATACAAAGGAACCGAAAGAGCAAGAGGCTGCAGAGGTTACAGAAATAACAGAGCTAAGAGTCATTTCTAAATCTGAGAATGAGAGCCAGGAAGACTCCCAAAGTGTACAGCTCCATTCTAAACAACTGGATGGAAGCAGGAGTGGAGACAAAGAAGATCTACAGCTGATTGACCAGCTGAGCACCTGCTCAGTGGAAGATTCTTCACTGTTTGGCCACACCTCGTACCCTCTGTTGACAACTGCACCGACTGACAGTAACTATTAGAAAGCAACAGACTGGCACAAGGGTAAGCTGCACATTTATTCAATTTCTAAATATCTGAGATAAGTTGATATCTGAAAAAGAAAGTAAGATAACACATAGGCCTATTATTTTGAATGACGTTTGCTCTATCTATATTATAAAGCACATGAGACAATCAGATGACTGCAGGATGACCTGGAAGGATATTCTTCGACATCACATTCTTTCCAGAGTTGCATTATCGTGAGATGATATTGCTGTAATGGTTCTCATGAGATGACACTGCTATAACAGTTGCTCCACAATTGTGAATACATGTTTGAGTTTACTAAGAGCTTTAATGATTTCCCCCTTTTTTTTCATGAAAATGAGTGTCTTTTATAAAGGTTTTGATAGTAGCATAGATGTTTACAACCATCCCTTTTTGGGGACAAACAGTGAGGCCTTGTCTGTTGGAGGTATCAAGCACAGGTGCTGTCTCCAGCTCCCTGTAAACAGATACCCCTCAATTAACACTGCACAAATAAATAAATAATTCATAGTCGTTAAGCCATGTGCAGGTCAGCTTGCCCCAAAGCACCTTAACACACTTCGCAGGGTATGGTTGTGTTATGATTGGTTTGGAGAGAGAAAAAAAAACACTCCCGGCCACCACTGATTTAAAGCACTACAACACTTTCGCGTCGATGACAGAGACCTTATTGGATTATAGTTTGGCACTGGAGAGGAAATACAGTTGGCTCTTTATACTGGATGTATAAGCTTAATTATACAGATAATGTTAGTTATTTATATACAGAAAGAAGATTTATGAGATAGATTTCCATATTTTACATTGTGATAACTTTCCAGAGATTTGTTTAACTTTATCTGTACTGTATATACGACCTGTTGTCACAAATTGTATCCCTGCATTTCTGTGCAATTTCACCAATTTCAATTCTAAGTAATTACATTTGAATTACATTCACCCAATTCATTTGAAAACATTGTATGTCATACATAAAACATACAATTAATGCCTACACAACTACACATTCAGTAATAAAAGTTGGAGAAATTGTAAAATGTCCTATGTAGGAAACGATTTGTGTCAAAATATGTTGCTGCTAACACATCTAATACCTGTACTTCTATTATTCGATCATTTCTTTCTTCAGTTGCCATTCATTATGAATCCTGTATTTAATAATAAATAATAAGATGTTTATTGTCACAAACACCGAATAGGTGCAGTGACATTTGTTGTTTTACAGGGTCAGCCATAGTAGTACGGCACCCCTGGAGCAAATTAGGGTTAAGTGCCTTGCTCAAGGGCACAGCGACAGATTTTTCAACTTGTCGGCTCGGGTATTCAAACCAGCGCCCTTGCAGTTACTGGCCCAACGCTCTAACCACTAGGCTACCTGCCACCTAGTTTGGCATAGTTTGGTTAGGATTCTTCTTGTTTACGTATAAATTGTTTACGTATATATTATATCAATGTCAAATCATCTAGAATGAAACTCAATGTGATTTCACTATTTTATTGAAAATAAAAAACACAAATTGACTGAGCATTCTGAGGCTGAAATATGGTTTTACTGAATAGACTATGCAGGTGCTATACTATACTATTCTATTCTCAAAACCTCAAAAATGACTAAATATTTACAAGATATAAAAACCACATAAAATCTATTCAAACAGTTCAACACCATAAACAGAGAGAACTTAGTAGATAGCTTTAGGAATACACATAACGATATAGCTAATTCTTCTTTTAGCCAAAGTGAACACTCAATAGATAAACCAATATGTCTACAGTAAGGGAAAAAAGTATTTGATCCCCTGCTGATTTTGTACGTTTGCCCACTGACAAAGAAATGATCAGTCTATAATTTTAATGGTAGGGTTATTTGAACAGTGGGAGACAGAATAACAACAAAAAAATCCAGAAAAACGCATGTCAAAAATGTTATAAATTGATTTGCATTTTAATGAGGGAAATAAGTATTTGACCCCCTCTCAATCAGAAAGATTTCTGGCTCCCAGGTGTCTTTCATACAGGTAACAAGCTGAGATTAGGAGCACTCCCCCCAGCAGGGGATCAAATACTTTTTTCCCTCACTGTATGTGATATACTTATAAATAAGGTTATGGCTTTGTGAACTACAGTAATAGTGCATATAGTAGAGCTGGAAGACTTCCTATTTTTGTTAGTTAGTGCTGTCTTCGAAGCTGCCGTTGATGCTGCAGTTGGAGTGGATGCGCATGGTGCTCATAGGTTCTGACATGTACCCAGAGGGAGAGAGGACACAGACGTCAGGGATTAGGGGTCACGGGTGACCACCAAAATCGAAAGCCATTTCCCTTCCCAACACACACAAACACCAGCTGTACATTCTACCCAACTGGCTGTACTCCATTTCAAACAACGAAGTTCTATAATAAAGTAAAGGCTAGATAAGTATATTCATTACTATGCTTCTTACCATTTCGGTCAATAGGTGGAAACGGCATATTCCTCCTGAGTTCATCCAGAGATGGACCTTGGGAATCATGTCATCCTCGCTAAAAAATAAAAAATATATGAATTGTTATAAGGTTGTAATGTAATGCCCACTCTAGAATGCCCTTCTAGCCAATCAGAAACGAGTATTCAACAATGCCGTGGTAAAAATAATAAATAACCCCTACTACACCACTTACTTTAAAGCTGAGTTGCGCTAAAGGTGAAACAGTGCCACTGGTTGCCCCAGGTGCATTTGTTATTGTTTTTGTTTCGTTTATCAAATGGAGGAGATGTGCATCCAGTGGCGTGGTAAAATCTTAGTACATACTCTGCTGTTCTATCGTACGTGCAATGATGTGCAATGATGTCCGAGGAAAATAAAACAGTGTTCGTTGTTTGAAGTCTTTGTTGTTGTAATATCGCAAACGGACGTGGCGGTTTCACCGCAACGGATTCCAACTTTAAGGAACTTAAAACGACAATCTGCATCATAGGGTTGGGGCATATTTCGTATATGCTCCCCAATGAAAGATCAATTAGGTTGAGTTAGATGAGGCAGGTATAAAAACATCTCTGATGTCCTCTGATGAATCTAGCATGACCCCCTGTGTGACGGTAACATGACAGCCCAGGACCTAGTAACCACACTTTCTCACTTCCACATTGAGTATATACAAAATGTATGAAACTTTTGATCTACTGCCAGGACATTTCTAACCCACAGACACTTCAGCAGTAGAGCATACATACACAAATCCAACTCCAGTTACAGTGTCCCTGGAGACCGTTGCCAGGCTCACTCCTCTCTATTCCCTTCTCTCTCCACACACAAACACACACACACACACACACACACACACACACACACACACACACAGGCTTACGGGGCTGGCCACCAGTGGAGTCTTTAGTCCTTAGACAGAATTCCATGCATGTTTTATTGCATTTGCTTGCCTTTGTTTTCCCTGACCCGTAACTGGGCAACTCCACCTCTAACTGTTGCAGTAAATTGTCTCTAGTGTTGTACACGTTACTGCTCAAACAAGGGGTCAAGGCGAGTGCTATAGCTACAACAAAGCCCAATTTTATCATTACAGGCCCAGACATGACGTCCATGGAATTCCTACTGGGACTGAACTTTACACTCAACTTGGTTAGGCCTAGCAATCAAGTTTATTTTGCACTGCATGTTTAGGAGACTATGATATCCTAGCCTGGTCCCAGATAAGTTTGTGCTGTGCAGTCAACACCTATGGTCATTATCAATGCCAGGCGACGACAGATCTAGGATCAAAATATTAATGCCCTACCTCTGAGTCCAGACAGCGTAGGCGTGGGCGTTGAGTGCGTACTCCAGCTTAAAGCGGGAGCGGAGGGCAGCCACGTGACTCCGACCAGGACTGCCCCTCGCCAGGCAGTCAGAGGAGCCCGAGGGGGACAGGGACCCGCTGCTGTTCAACCCGCTGCTGTTCAACTGTGGATCACAAACACAAAAAAGCACACACAAATATGACATTATCACCAACAAGTATCATATCATATGGACAGACAGAAAGGAATCAGTGAACTTCTGAAAATGTAAACAGCATGCATCTATGTTTATTCCCCACTGATTTAGATTTGACTGTAGAAAGCTTTTTGTATGTTTGTGGATAGCCAAGCAGTAACTCCATACTTCAACATTGCATTGGTATTCCTCTAGTGTGGCCAGCACCTCAGAGAACTCAGGTCTATCCTGATTCAGAGGAGATGAAGCAACATTAAATCACCTCATAACATTAAACAACTCTCAACAGAACAAAGACACACACACACACACCTGTGCTCTCAGTCGGTCTATGTGGTCATTTGGATCTACCCACGCATGAATCAAAGGTGAACTCTGCTTCAAAAGCAGGCTTTAGATCTCCTACTTCACTGTAAGAGAACTAACACAGACCAGAGTAGAGGTACTCAATAATACATTACATTCACAGTGGCCATGATCTGTGTGCTGTTTTCATTGAACAAACCCATTACATTAAAAAAGTATCCAAATTGTGCTTCTTGGGAGTGGCTATTATTAAAATGCACAATATTCATCAACCTTATCAACATTTTAAACATGAAAGTCAAAAATAGACAACTGTGGAAACATATAACTGCTGGGACCATTTGTACATGGCGACCTAGAAAAATTGGTGCATGTTGATTCTGCCCCCAACTGGACCTTAAATGTAAGCACACGGCCTTTGGCACAGTTTCGGATTGGGTAAACTGGGACACTCAGGCCCTAACAAGAGATGGTAACTACGGTTGAGATCATGAGAGCAGAGCTGCTGATAACAGCACCACAGCACAACATTTCAGTCCAGAGAGACGGTTGTCTGGCAACCCAGTCCTGCAAACAGAAGAACCAGGACCCTGGACCCTGGAGATAAGAGATGAATGCCACAACCTGCCCACAACAGGTAATGAGGGGGTAATAAGCTATGCCACGTCTTGCGGCTTCGTCACAGCCTGGCTCTATGGGATGGCCATGCGGTTCATGAGTACCTGTAGATTGTGTGGCTGTGTGGAGTCATGCAACAACAGCACCTGGGGAATACAGTTCCATTAATTATAGGTTTCATGATACATTCTAAGCCCCTCTGCTAGCATCTGACCTCAGCATTGACTCTGGTTGAAACACCTCTACAGGTCTATACAAGTACAGTAAACTTAGCCCACATGAATTTAGCATACTTTAGCGCATGAATTTAGCATACTTAGCACATTAAATTAGTTCACACATGAACTTAGTATAGTTACAGGTAGCCTATAGGTTAGAGCATTGGGACAGTAACCAAAAGGTTCCTGGTTCAAACACCTGAGCTGACAAGGTGAGCAAGCCCTTGAGAAAAGTGCTTAACCCTGGTGGGGTTGGAAAGTAATAAAGGGAAATATATTTTTAAAAGGATATGTATGTGTATATATATATTTGCGCGAAAAAAAACAACATATGGGGGATTGGAAGTGATGCAGACAATTACATTGATGGAAGTAACAATCTATCAGCAATATTAAAGCTGATCTACCCCCCCACCCCAAAAAAAGAAGCTCTTAACCCTAATTTGTTCCAGGTGTGCCGTACTACTATGGCTAACCCTGTAAAACAACACATTTCACTGCACCTATCTGGTGTATGTGACAATATATATTTGTTTAGCTCATATGAACATAGCATACTTAGCACATGAACTAAGCTCACTTAAGTTTAGGTCATTTCACACTCTGAAATCAAGGGGCTATCTATTGTAAGAGGACAATAATCTCTGGACAGACGTTTCAGGTCCCTCATTAGCATGGCAGAGATGGGTTTGGGGATAGAGTAGCCAATAGGAGGCCGGATGTGGTGCTGCAGCTGTGATGAGGAGAGGAAAAATCACATTCTAACTTAATTCCAACATATGTAACATGGTTGGAACAATTCAATACTTACTCATTGATTCATATTCTCCCAATACAGTATCAGATTGGTGTGTTTGTATTCATGCAGGGATTACCAGGTTTCAGGTGGGCAAAGGGAATCTCTCCGGTGAGCAGCTCCCACAGACACAGGGCATAGCTGAACATGTCTGCCTTGACAGTGTAGCAGGTACACTGAGTGAATATCTCTGGGGCCATCCAGCGCAGGTTCAATTACCAATGCAAAACACTCTGGCTACCAAGGTTCTTCAGCAAAGGCTTCACCCCAGGGAGCATAACACACACACACACAACACACATAGCATCTGAGCTGAAAACCGCAGACCTAGCATTATCCCCAATGATGACACAGCAAATCTAGACCCATTCTGCCTGAGTGCAGTTTTCTCCAGGTCCTAATACACATTACGTAGTAATTTATAGTATGGTGAATAAGGAAGTTGGACTAGCCCCAGGCTGCTTGGTCATATTGTCCACAACCTCAGATAACAGGAACATGGATTCTGAAGAGAGAAAAAAAGGGTTAATGATCTTGATAATGTCAATGACTAATTAACTATAGGAAATAGCTATTTTACTGTACTCTGTCTTCATTATACTATAAAAATGTAATGTAACTGCTTACCTCCAAAGTTAGCCACCCCGTCATGTCCATCCTCATTGAGTAGAATGTTGTGACTAGAAATGGCAAATATCATCATAAGCTGAATAACTCATAACAGTTCATTTCATATAGTCACAACAGAAGCTCACTACCAATGCTACTAAATGTGACCCCCCCGCCCGTCCCCCCACCCCACCCCACACACAGTGATCCCCACCCTCCACATTGACCTGTTGTGGTCCCTGTGGATGATGGGCTGGGTGAGGTTGTGCAGGTACTCCATGCCCTTGGCCACATCGATGGCGATGATGAGCTTGGTCGATGATCCTGTCCATTGACACATCATTACACATCATTAGAGGAGCAACAGCAACACTTAGCAACACAGATCGATGCTCCCTGGCCCTGCCAATCAACTGATACCACTTTACACAGCAGTAGATCAATGAACCAGCTCATAGACTGTTAGACTTCATCTAGACGCAGAGTAACACTTAGTATAGATCAATGATGGGAAAGACTGATGTAGAGACAGTACTAAGAAATGACACTTGAAACAGTTACTATGGAGGCAGACAGTAGTCATTGTGGAATTATAATGCATAGCCTACCTTTATCATGATACACACGTTTTCAGCCGGGCACTGTGAATGACTTTGTTTTTCATTGCTAGCACCATTTGTGGTACAGGTATCCCTTATTTTAAGGTATACATATTAGCCACTAATGAGACCTTTATTATGTCTTATTAGCCATATATTAGGCATTAATTAAGTATTTAAAAAATTGTAAACCTCCACAAGTCTGGTTCATCCTTGGGAGCAATTTCCAAACGCCTGAAGGTACCATGTGCCACGTGGACATAACTGAAAAAGCGTGTGCGAGCAAGGAGGCCTACAAACCTGACTCAGTTACACCAGCTCTGTCAGGAGGAATGGGCCAAAATTCACCCAACTTATTGTGGGAAGCTTGTAGAAGGCTACCCGAAACATTTGACCCAAGTTAAACAATTTAAAGGCAATGCTACCAAATACTAATTGAGTGTATGTAAACTTCTGACCCACTGGGAATGTGGTGAAAGAAATAAAAGCTGAAATAAATCATTGTCTCTACTATTATTCTGACATTTCACATTCTTAAAATAAAGTGGTGATCCTAACTGACCTAAGACAGGGAATTTTTACTCTGATTAAATGTCAGGAATTGTGAAAAACAGAGTTCAAATGTATTTGGCTAAGGTGTATGTAAACTTCCGACTTCAACTGTATATATATATATATATATATATATACACTACCAGTCAAAAGTTTGGACACTGTCACGGTTTCGGCCGAGACTGCTCCTCCTCCTGGTTCGGGCAGGCTTCGGCGTTCGCCGTCCCCGGAGTACTAGCTGCCACCGTTGAATGTTTCGTGGTGTGATTGCTTTGGTCTGTCTTGTACACCTGTGTCTGTTTGTGTTCTGATTACGTGTCCTACAAGTTCCCTGTTTTGTATTGGTTAGATTGTGTGTTGTTGTCTGCCTGTATTTCGGAGCTGCGTGTTGACGCTCTGTTTGTTTGTTTAGTGTTTACGCATGGTTTACGTATTCACTCGCCTCTGTTTGTTTCGAGGCCGTGTATTGTATTTTTGCACT
This sequence comes from Coregonus clupeaformis, assembly GCF_020615455.1. Classification (NCBI taxonomy): domain Eukaryota; kingdom Metazoa; phylum Chordata; class Actinopteri; order Salmoniformes; family Salmonidae; genus Coregonus; species Coregonus clupeaformis. The sequence goes on along the minus strand of NC_059211.1, from coordinate 14,285,203 downwards.
TTTGAATAGTAAAGTCTGTTGGACGAAGCCTCTGTGTCCTGCGCCTGACTCCTCCACCACATCCACATCGGTTCTTCTGACAGAACAACACACCAACCATGGAGTCAGCAGGAGCAGCTGCGACACCCAAGTCGCTGGAGGAACGGATCAGCTATCAGGACACCATGATCCGGCAACTTGGGTCCGCCATGGACGAGGTGTCCAACACTCTGCGCCGGTTGGTTACTGGGGAGGTGCCCACGTCTTCTTACACCATCCCATCACCAACGGCCAGTCCTCCTCTCTCAGCACCGGAACCCAGGGGCATTCGGCTCTCGCTCCTGAGGGCATATGACGGTTCTGCAGCCGGGTGTCAGGGGTTCCTCCTGCAGGTGGAACTTTACCTGGCTACTCTACACCCAGCGCCCTCGGGATACGAGAGCGTCTCCGCCTCATCTCCTGTCTATCCGGCAAGGCGTTGGGTGGGCCAACGCCGAATGGAGGGGAATAGACGCCGCTACCATCACCTACGCGGAGTTCTCCCGCCGCTTCAGGGCTGTCTTCGATTACCCACCTGAGGGAAAGGCGGCGGGGGGAGCGTCTGTTCCACCTCCGACAGGGGGAAGAGGAGCGCACAGGAGTTCGCCCTGGAGTTCCGGACTCTAGCGGTGGATGCGGGGGTGGAAATGAGAGGGCCCTCATCGACCATTACCGGTGTAGCCTACGAGAGGACGCTCGTCGTGAGCTGGCCTGCAGGGACACCAACCTATCCTTCGACCAGTTGGTGGACATCTCCATCCGTCTCGACACCCTGCTGGCTACCCGCGGACGTCCCGAGTGGGGGGTCGTTCCATCCACCCTCCAGCACCTCCGAGCCGATTCCCATGGAGCTCGGGGGTGCTGGGCGCCAGAGAGAGGAGGAGAGAGAACCAGAGGGGGCCATCCCCTGCACCAACTGTGGCCGTGGAGGACACACCGCGGCCAGGTGCTGGGGAGGGTCTCCTGGGAGAGGGGACAACAGGTCACGCACTGGGGAGTCATTTCAGGTGAGTAGGCGCCCCCACTTACCCAGAGCTCTCTGTTGGTCACATGAGTATTCCTGTGAGATTTCCACAGGTGGCACCTCATTCCCAGCATAAGGCGCTAGTAGATTCAGGCGCAGCTGGGAATTTTATTGATCGTGCATTTTGTTATAGGTTAGGAATTCCCCTTCGGCCGGTAGAAGCCCCCTTTCCTGTCCACGCCCTAGACAGCCGGCAGTTGGGGTCGGGGCTGATCAGAGAAGTCACAGCACCACTTAAGATGACGACGCAGGGGGTCATGAGGAGATCATTCAGTTTTATCTGATTGACTCTCCTGCGTACCCCCGTGGTGCTGGGGCTTCCCTGGTTAAGCGCCCATGATCCTACCATCTGCGTGGCAACAGAGGGCTCTTATGGAGTGGTCTGCCCAGTGTGTAGGGAAATGTCTAGGTGTTTCCTTAGGGCGACCTCGGTTGAGAGTCCGAACCAAGTGCCCGCAATGCGCATTCCCCCTGAGTATGAGGACTTAGCACTTGTGTTCAGCAAAACGAGGGCAACACGGCTACCACCTCATAGACAGGGGACTGTGCGATAAATCTCCAAACAGGAGCGGCACTTCCGCGGAGCCGTGTGTATCCCTGTCTCAAGAGGGAGACTGCGGCTATGGAGACTCCATAGCCGAGTCCTTGGCACAGGGACATACGGTCCTCCACTTCCCGGTTTCCTCGAGTTTCTTCTTTGTGAAGAAGAAGGACGGGGGTTTGCGCCCGTGTATTGATTACCGTAGTCTCAATCAGATCACGGTTAAGTACAGTTACCCTCTTCCACTGATTGCGACTATGACGGAATCATTACGCAGAGCGCAGTTCTTCACAAAGTTGGATCTCAGGAGCGCGCACAATCCGGTGCGCATTAGGGAGGGGGGATGAATGGAAAACGGCATTTAGCACCACCTCGGGTCATTACGAGTATCTCGTCATGCCATACGGGTTAATGAATGCTCCTTCAGTCTTCCAATCCTTTGTTGACGAGATTTTCCGGGACATGCATGGGCAGGGTGTGGTAGTGTACATCGACGACATCCTAGTGTACTCTTCTACACGAGCCGAGCATGTAGCCCTGGTGCGCCGAGTGTTGAGAAGACTGTTGGAGCATGACTTGTATGTCAAGGCAGAGAAATGCCTGTTCTTCCAGGAGTCCGTCTCCTTCTTGGGTTATCGGTTGTCCGCGTCTGGTGTGGAGATAGAGGTAGACCTGTAGTCGGCCGTGCGTAATTGGCAAACTCCAACCACTGTAAAAGAGGTGCAGCAGTTCTTGGGTTTTGCTAATTACTACCGGAGGTTTATCCGGGGCTTTGGACAGGTTGCAGCTCCCATTACGTCCCTGCTAAAGGGGTCCGGTTCGTTGCAGTGGTCAGCTGAGGCGGACAGGGCATTTGTCAAACTGAAGAACCTGTTCACCTCGGCCCCGGTGCTGGCGCATCCGGATCCCTCTTTACCATTCCAAGTAGAGGTAGACGCGTCCGAGACCGGTATTGGGGCAGTCCTGTCACAACGGTCCGGCACGCCACCCAAGCTCCGCCCCTGTCGTTCTACTCCAAGAAGCTCAGCTCGGGCGGAGCGCAATTATGACGTTGGGGACAGGGAGCTGTTAGCTGTAGTCCAGGCCCTAAAGGTGTGGAGGCATTGGCTTGAGGGGGCTCAACACCCTTTCCTCATTCTGACTGATCACCGTAACCTGGAGTACATCCGGGCAGCTAGGAGATTGAACCCTCGTCAGGCTAGGTGGAACATGTTCCTGACCCGGTTTGTTTTTAAGATCACATACATCCCAGGGTCCCAGAACGGTAAGGCAGACGCCCTGTCCCGGCGGTATGGACACAGAGGAGAGGCCATTGAGCCTACTTCCATACTGCCGGAGTCTTGTCTGGTGGCTCCGGTGGTATGGGAGGTCGATGGAAATCGAGCGGGCACTGCGTACCGATCCTACTCCCCGAGTGTCCTGTGGGGGCGGACGTACGTTCCGCTCGAGGTTCGTGATCGTCTTATTTATTGGGCTCATACATCACCCTCCTCTGGACATCCAGGTATTGGCCGGACAGTGCACTGCCTTAGCGTGAAATACTGGTGGCCAACGTTAGCTAAGGATGTGAGGGTTTATGTCTCCTCCTGCTCGGTGTGCGCCCAGTGTAAGGCGCCTAGACATTTGCCCAGGGGTAAGTTACATCCCCTGCCCGTTCCACAACGACCATGGTCCCACCTCTCTGTGGATTTTGTAACCGACCTACCCCCTTCCCAGGGGAATACCACCATTTTGGTCGTTGTGGATCGGTTCTCCAAGGCCTGTCGTCTCCTCCCAATGCCGGGTCTCCCTACTGCCCTACAGACCGCCGAGGCCCTATTTACCCACGTTCCGGCCTATGGGGTCCCCGAGGATATTGTGTCTGACCGAGGTACCCAGTTCACCGCCAGAGTCTGGGGGCGTTCATGGAACGCTTGGGGGTCTCGGTGAGCCTTACCTCGGGGTACCACCCAGAGAGCAATGGGCAGGTTGAACGAGTCAACCAGGATGTGGGTAGGTTTCTGAGGTCCTATTGCCGGGACCGGCCGGAGGAGTGGTCTAGGTATATCCCCTAGGCACAGATGGCCCAGAACTCTCTCCGCCACTCCTCCACCAATTTAACACCTTTCCAGTGTGTTTTAGGGTATCAGCCGGTCCTGGCACCGTGGCACGAGAGCCAGATCGAGCCCCCTGCGGTGGACGAGTGGATTCGGCGCTCGGAGGAGACATGGGACGCTGCCCATGTCCATCTGCAGCGGGCCATCCGTCAACAAAAGGCGAGCGCCGATCGCCACCGCAGTGAGGGACCGGTGTACGCACCGGGAGATCGAGTCTGGCTCTCGACTCGAAACCTGCCCCTCCGCCTGCCCTGCCGGAAGCTGGGTCGGGCGGTTTGTGGGGCCCTTTAAAGTCCTGAGAAGATTGAACGAGGTGTGTTACAGGTTACAACTGCCTATTGAGTACAAGAATATTAACCCCTCGTTCCATGTGTCTCTTCTCAGGCCGGTGGTAGCTGGCCCACTCCAAGAAGATGAGATAGGAGAGACCCCTCCGCCCCCTTTGGACATCGAGGGGCCCCGGCGTACAGGGTCCGGACCATCTTGGACTCGAGGCGCCGGATAAGTGGTCTCCAGTATCTCGTGGAGTGGGAGGGGTACGGTCCGGAGGAACGGTGCTGGGTGCCTAGGAGGGACATCCTAGATCCATCCCTCCTGACTGAGTTCCACCGTGGGCATCCCACGCGCCCGGGTCCGCGTCCTCCTGGCCGATCCCCGAGGTCGGGTCGGCGCACGGCTGGAGCCGCGCGTCAAGGGGGGGTACTGTCACGGTTTCGGCCGAGACTGCTCCTCCTCCTGGTTCGGGCAGGCTTCGGGCGTTCGCCGCCCCGGAGTACTAGCTGCCACCGTTGAATGTTTCGTGGTGTGATTGCTTTGGTCTGTCTTGTACACCTGTGTCTGTTTGTGTTCTGATTACGTGTCCTATAAGTTCCCTGTTTTGTATTGGTTAGATTGTGTGTTGTTGTCTGCCTGTATTTCGGAGCTGCGTGTTGACGCTCTGTTTGTTTGTTTAGTGTTTACGCATGGTTTACGTATTCACTCGCCTCTGTTTGTTTCGAGGCCGTGTATTGTATTTTTGCACTTTTGAATAGTAAAGTCTGTTGGACGAAGCCTCTGTGTCCTGCGCCTGACTCCTCCACCACATCCACATCGGTTCTTCTGACAGACACACCTACTCATTCAAAGGTTTTTCTTTATTTTTACTATTTTCTACATTGTACAATAGTAGTGAAGACAGCAAAACTATGAAATAACACATGTGGAATCATGTAGTATCCAAAAAAGTGTTGAACAAATCAAAATATATTTTATAATTGAGTTTCTTCAAAGTAGCCCCCTTTGCTTGATGACAGCTCTCTTGGCATGATGCACACTCTTGGCATTCTCTCAACCAGCTTCATGAGGTCGTCACCTGGAATGCATTTCAATTAATGTGTGCCTTCTTAAAAGTTAATTTGTGGAATTGATTTTCTTCTTAATGCGTTTGAGCCAATCAGTTGTGTTGTGACTAGGTAGAGGTGGTATACAGAAGATAGCCCTATTTGGTAAAAGACCAAGTCCATATTATGGCAAGAACAACTCAATAAGCAAAGAGAAATGACAGTCCATCATTAGGTCAGTCAATACGGATCATTTCAAGAACTTTGAAAGTTTATTCAAGTGCAGTTGCAAAAACCATCAAGTACTATGATGAAACTGGCTCTCATGAGGACCGCCACAGGAAAGGAAGACCCAGAGTCACCTCTGCTGCAGAGGATAAGTTAATTAGAGTTACCAGCCTCAGAAATTGCAGCCCAGATAAATGCTTCACAGAGTTGAAGTAACAGACACATCTCAACATCAACTGTTCAGAGGAGACTGTGTGAATCAGGCCTTCATGGTCGAATTGCTGCAAAGAAACCACTACTAAAGGACACCAATAATAAGAAGAGACTTGCTTGGGCCAAGAAACACAAGCAATGGACATTAGACCGGTGGAAATGTGTCCTTTGGTCTGGAGTCCAAATTGGAGATTTTTGGTTCCAACCGCCGTGACTTTGTGAGACGCAGTGTGGGTGAATGGATGATCTCCACATGTGTAGTTCCCCCCGTGAAGCATGGAGGAGGAGGTGTTATGGTGTGGAGGTGCTTTGCTGGTGACACTGTCTGTGATTTATTTAGAATTCAAGGCACACTTAACCAGCATGGCTACCACAGCATTCTGCAGCGATACGCCATCCCATCTGGTTTGGGCTTAGTGGGACTATCATTTGTTTTTCAACAGGACAATGACCCAACACACCTCCAGGCTATGTAAGGGCCATTTGACCAAGATGGAGAGTGATGGAGTGCTGACTCACCTAATGATGAAGATGAAGCCATAGGCTACTCACGGTGATGGCCGATGAGCTTGTCATGGCAATAGCCTATCTCAAGATTTGTTGAGATTTTTTTTTTTATATTGGCAGATTGGTCTTCTCTTTTCAGCAGTAGGCATTTGCTTTCCAAATGGTATGTTTTTCCCTTGATTGTATTTTGAAATCTACAAAAGTCAAACTGACAGCCGCAACCAACCATAGAAATACACTGCTCAAAAAAATTAAGGGAACACTAAAATAACACATCCTAGATCTGAATGAATTAAATAATCTTATTAAATACTTTTTTCTTTACATAGTTGAATGTGCTGACAACAAAATCACACAAAAATTATCAATGGAAATCAAATGTATCAACCCATGGAGGTCTGGATTTGGAGTCACCCTCAAAATTAAAGTGGTGAACCACACTACAGGCTGATCCAACTTTGATGTAATGTCCTTAAAACAAGTCAAAATGAGGCTCAGTAGTGTGTGTGGCCTCCACGTGCCTGTATGACCTCCCTACAACGCCTGGGCATACTCCTGATGAGGTGGCGGATGGTCTCCTGAGGGATCTCCTCCCAGACCTGGACTAAAGCATCCGCCAACTCCTGGACAGTCTGTGGTGCAACGTGGCGTTGGTAGATGGAGCGAGACATGATGTCCCAGATGTGCTCAATTGGATTCAGGTCTGGGGAACGGGCGGGCCAGTCCATAGCATCAATGCCTTCCTCTTGCAGGAACTGCTGACACACTCCAGCCACATGAGGTCTAGCATTGTCTTGCATTAGGAGGAACCCAGGGCCAACCGCACCAGCATATGGTCTCACAAGGGTTCTGAGGATCTCATCTCGGTACCTAATGGCAGTCAGGCTACCTCTAGCGAGAGCACATGGAGGGCTGTGCGGCCCCCCAAAGAAATGCCACCCCACACCATGACTGACCCACCGCCAAACCGGTCATGCTGGAGGATGTTGCAGGCAGCAGAACGTTCTCCACGGCATCTCCAGACTCTGTCACGTCTGTCACATGTGCTCAGTGTGAACCTGCTTTCATCTGTGAAGAGCACAGGGCGCCAGTGGCGAATTTGCCAATCTTGGTGTTCTCTGGCAAATGCCAAACGTCCTCCACGGTGTTGGGCTGTAAGCACAACCCCCACCTGTGGACGTCGGGCCCTCATACCACCCTCATGGAGTCTGTTTCTGACCGTTTGAGCAGACACATGCACATTTGTGGCCTGCTGGAGGTCATTTTGCAGGGCTCTGGCAGTGCTCCTCCTGCTCCTCCTTGCACAAATGTGGAGGTAGCAGTCCTGCTGCTGGGTTGTTTTCCTCCTACGGCCTCCTCCACGTCTCCTGATGTACTGGCCTGTCTCCTGGTAGCGCCTCCATGCTCTGGACACTACGCTGACAGACACAGCAAACCTTCTTGCCACAGCTCGCATTGATGTGCCATCCTGGAAGAGCTGCACTACATGAGCCACTTGTGTGGGCTGTAGACTCCGTCTCATGCTACCACTTTTTTTGAGCAGTGTATAATCTATAGATGGCAGTTCCCATTCAAGTCAGGACTGGCATACATTGCTAGTGTACCCATGAATTTAAAAGTCAAATTGCCAGGGTAAGAGGTTACAAATCCGTTCTATGGATTATATGTCTATGGCCACAACGCAACAAGCTGTAGCCTATATTTGGCGCACATGTTGCCCAAACTGCGGCCTTCCAGACTGTAGGCATACCGGCAACTGCCAGAATAAAGGAAACACTTTAGTAAATGAGGGATACAAAGTATATGTTATGGTGTTGGGTGCATTTTCCTGGCATGGTTTAGGTTCACTTGTAGAATCTATGCCAAGGCTTGTTGAAGCTGTTCTGGCAGCTGGTGGTGGCCCAACACCCTTTTAAGACACTTTATGTTTGTGTTTCCTTAATTTTGGCAGATTCACTGTTATTTTTTTTATAAACTATTGATCCCCTGTGGCTAAATTATGCTCTCTGGTGTATTTTGAACATTGAGAGCGGGCTCCTGTGGTTGGATAAAAAATTATAATAATACAAAAATATAATTATTAGTATTGTTTTCTTTTTTTATGCCTCTTAGGCCCACTACGGGCTTGGGCCCAGACCATGACCAGTTACATTTATTTATTATGCAGTCTACACTTGAGAGTGGGCTCCTAAATCTTCCTGTGGTTGGCGGTTGCAGTAAAAAATATATAAAATATATACTACATATGTAAAATATACTGTACATATAATATATGCAGTATATATTTCCTTTATTATGTATATTTTTTCTTTACTGTATTTTTTTGCTGCCTCTTGGTGCTTCATAAATTTGCATGAGTGGATTATTTACCAGGATTAGGGTCTCTAAGCTTTGCAGGCCAAAGAAACTGTTGGGAGATCTTGTTATCCGCTAGGTCTAGGAATCCCAATTCACCAAGTCCCGTAAATGTAAAGTGAACAATAGTCGTGATTTGATTGCATCTTAAATGCAGCCATTTCAGATTTATCAAGCAACAGAAGTGCTCTGAGGTGATGTTTGCTAAAGGATAGTCTTGAAACAAAAGCCTCTTCAACCATGTGACAGGAATCGTCTGAGTGTCACAAAGCAAATTTCACTCAGGGGGCTCAGAGGGGATATCATTGAAATCTTGTTGGTGAGATTCTTCAAATAATGGATCAAGCTCAGATTAACACTGGCCTTAACACCATCAGGAAAACTTATGCTGAGTACCTGAACCCCCTGACAGTTTCTTACTGCTGATGTTGAGTAGTTCCCAATTTCATGGTTTCATAAATCAAGTTGTGATTGAAAGTCTCAACACTGTTTCACAAACAGACTCAAAGGAAATGCTAATTGAAAGAGAAAAAACCCAGTTTGTTTATACCGGACTGCAAAAGATGTGTCTGTAGCTCATTTGGCAAAGTGAGCGATGAGATGTTTTCAAAGCATCTGAATGCTATTTTTTCTAACAGGCATGCATTACGGAAAGAAATAATCACTTCTTGAAGACGATAGAAACCTATCGAGGAAGCTCGAGAACAGCTCTGTTGGTGTCAGAGCAGGTCTGGTGCCTATCCCATCTGAATTAAAGTCCAGGGTTGTCAATGACTGTGACATATTGACGATCCTACATAGCAAATGAGACACAAACGTCTAGATTAACACACAAAAAGCTTATTTCTCTCAAATTTTGTGCACAAATTTGTTTACATCCCTGTTAGTGAGCATTTCTCATTTGTCAAGATAATCCATCCACCTGACAGGTGTGCATATCAAGAAGCTGATTAAACAGCATGATCCTTACACAGGTGAACCTTGTGTTGGGGACAATAAAAGGCCACTCTAAAATGTGCAGTTGTGTCACACAACACAATGCCACAGATGTTTCAAGTTTTGTGGGAGTGTGCAATTGGCATGCTGACTGCAGGAATGTCCACCAGAGCTGTTGCCAGAGAATTGAATGTTCATTTCTCTACCATAAGCCACCTCCAACGTCGTTTTAGAGAATTTGGCAGTACATCCAACCAGCCTCATAACCGCAGACCACGTATAACCATGCCAGCCCAGGACCTCCACATCCGGCTTCTTCACCTGCTGGATCGTCTGAGACCAGCCACCCGGACAGCTGATGAAACTGTAGGTTTGCACAAACAAAGAATTTCTGCACCGTCTCAGGGAAGCTCATCTGCATGCTCGTCGTCCTCACCAGGTTCTTGACCTGACTGCAGTTCTGCATCTTAACCAACTTCAGTGGACAAATGCTCAGCTTCGATGGCCACTGGCACACTGGAGAAGTGTGCTCCTCACGGATGAATCCCAGTTTCAACTGTACCCGGCAGGTGGCAGATAGCGTGTATGGAGTTGTGTGGGCGAGCGGTTTGCTGATGTCAACGTGAACAGAGTGCCCCATGGTGGCAGTGGGGTTATGGTATGGACAGGCATAAGCTACGGACAACTAACACAATTGCATTGTATTGATGGCAATTTGAATGCACAGAGATACCGTGACGAGATCCTGAGGCCCATTGTCGTGCCATTCATCCGCCGCCATCACTTCAAGTTTCAACATGATAATGCACGGACACATGTCACAAGGATCTGTACACAATTCCTGGAAGCTGAAAATGTCCCAGTTCTTCCATGGCCTGCATACTCAGACATGCCACCCATTAAAACATTTTTGGATGCTCTGGATCGATATGTACGACAGCGTGTTCCAGTTCCCGCCAATATCCAGCAACTTCGCACAGCCATTGAAGAGGAGTGGGACAACATTCCACAGGCCACAATCAACAGCCTGATCAACTCTATGCGAAGGAGTTGTGTCGCGCTGCATGAGGCAAATGGTGGTCACACCAGATACTGACTGGCTTCATTTTTAAGGTATCTGTGACCAACAGATGCATTTCTGTATTCCCAGTCATGTGAAATCCATAGATTAGGGCCTAATGACTGATTTCCTTATATGAACTGTAACTCAGTAAAATCATAGAAATTGTTGCAGTTGCGTTTATATTTTTGTTCAGTGTAGTGGAGTAAAAGTTGTCAAAAATATAAATAGTAAAGATACCACAAAACACTACATAAGTAGTACTTCAAAGTATTTATACTTAAGTACTTTACACAACTGCTAGTAGTATTTATTATATTTGTGAAGCCAAAAACAATGCTAAACAATGTTAGGGATGTAACCCGTAGCTACCTTTTGATGGCAACAACCTTGTTCTTACACTTGCGTCTATATACCTTTCCAAAGGACCCTGTGGGTAGAAAATATATTCATATGATATATATAATATATTCATATTCAAATGAGGAGATAGACAGATGGATCAGGGGGAAAAGAGAGAATGTCCACCTGGGAGTGATGAGGATTCCTGTGCCACCGCCGCGCTGACCAGATGCTCTCGGGGTATGCGAGAACACATGATCAGATGAGGAAAGAGCAGTAGGAGTACAAGTGTTTTCTGTGGTAATCCATGTTTCCGTCAGCACCAAGAAGTCGAGGGACTGGAGGGTAGCATAGGCTGAGATGAACTCTGCCTTGTTGGCCGCAGAACGGCAGTTCCAGAGGCTGCCGGAGACATGGAACTCCACGTGTGTCGTGCGCGCAGGGACCACCAGATTAGAGTGGCAGCAGCCACACGGTGTGAAGCGTTTGTATGGCCTGTGCAGAGAGGAGAGAACAGGGATAGACAGACACATAGTTGACAGGCTACAGAAAAGGCTACAATAATGCAAAAGAGATCGGAATAAAATTAACTAAACATCTGGGGAGCGAGAGAGCGGGGCATCCCTCACTTACCTTTCACTGAAACACTCAAATATAACTCTCCCAACTTCCACTTTAGAAATTATAATTGTTGTAGACTACAGCGGTTCAATGTTTTCTAGGAATAGACTCTAACTTAGTTTATTCAGCTAACTTGGTACAGTATTCTTCCGTGAAAACCGCCCAGGGCACCGTATCCTATGACGCCATAGCTAACTAGCATGCTAGCATCCAATAACACACGGTTTAGCACCAAAACCTGGTTACAACAAACTACCAATAGTGTGTTAACACACTAAACAGATCATTCGTGTCCGTGTCTAGTTCCTTTCATAACGCAGAAATAATTAAACATTGGCTAGCTAGCACAAAGTCAGTCATGCTAGCTACACAAGTGGACTACACATCTCGAATGTTCAGAAAGTGAAGCTTTACGTTGCAAAATTCTCATTGACTAAAATTATATTGTATTTAGTTGCTACAGTACTGCTAGCTGGTAGTGTTGGCTAGCTAGCAATGGCTGCGGTGTTGACTTTATTTGAAAAACGATGTCGCTGCAAACGAATGTAGCTGGCTAAAATGATACTGTATTTAGTTGCTACAGTACTGCTAGCTGGTAGTGTTGGCTAGCTAGAAATGGCTGCGGTGTTGACTTTGTTTGAAAAACGAATGTAGCTGGCTAGCTAACCTCGATAGTTTCTCTCTACTACACCTTTATCTTTGATACAAAGACAACTATGTAGCTAGCTAACATTACACTAATCAAATCGTTCCATTGTAATGTAATGTGTGTCATATTACCTGCGGAGTGAAGTACAGCATGACTACTCACTCCAACTCCAAACATGTTAAGAAAAACAGTATACACTCTTAGAAATAAGGGTACGGTTAATGTACAATATTGTTCCCTGGGGTTGTTCCCTGAGGTACATGTGTGGATAAATAGTATGGTAAATTTTTGTACTCAATATTTTGAATTGAAAGGTACAATAATCACACTCTAACTTAAACAAAAGGGGTATGGTATGAAGAAGGTACATTTCTGTTTACCAGGGTACAAATATATTTTGTGTTCCCTCAATACCCACCATAAGGTACAATGATGGATTTGTTGCCACATAAAAGGAACTAAGGGCTTTGTCACTGGGGTGGTATCAATTATGTATATATATAGATGACAGACAGGGGGCGCTCACCTTATAGCCAGTGGGAACTCACCATTGTAAAAAATATTTTGGAAGCTATAGAAATGCATTTATTAATGTCTACATTTGTTTTTGCCATGTTTATTATATTATAGACAATTTAAAGCATACTTAAAAAATATTTTAAAATATATACAAATATTTTCTTGAAAGTATAATATTTATGAAAGGTCTAATGTTACTGTCCCCACTACAACAACAAAACAATGTAATTTTGTCCTTGAAACATTTAATTGAAATACTGTACAATTCTTCTGGGGAGTGCCAAAATAGCCGACCGGTGGCTCCAAAGCCTCTCATTTGCCAATACATAGCATCAGCAATACAGGGTTTATATACAGTGCATTCGGAAAGTATTCAGACCCCTTGACTTTTTCAAAATGTTGTTTTATTCTAAAATTGATTATATTGTTTTTTTCCCCTCAACAATCCACAATACACCATAATGACAAAGCAAAAACAGGTTTTTATAAATGTTGCTAATTTATTACAAATACAAAACTGAAATATCACATTTGCATAAGTATTCAGACACTTTACTCAGTACTTTGTTGAAGCACCTTTGGCAGCAATTACAGCCTTGAGTCTTCTTGGGAATGACGCTACAAGCTTGGCAGACCTGTATTTGGGGAGTTTCTCCCATTCTTCTCTGCAGACCTCTCAAGCTCTGTCAGGTTGGATGGGGAGTGTCGCTACACAGCTATTATCAGGTCTCTCCAGAGATGTTAGATCGGGTTAAAGTCCGGGCACTTGTCCTGAAGCCGCTCCTGCATTGCCTTGGAAGTGTGCTTAGGGTCATTGTCCTGTTGGAAGGTGAACCTTCGCCCCGGTCTGAGGTCCTGAGCACTCTGTAGCAGGTTTTCATCAAGGATCTCTCTGTACTTTGCTCCGTTCATCTATCCCTCCATCCTGACTAGTCTCCCAGTCCCTGCCGCTGAAAAACATCCCCACAGTATGATGCTGCCACCACCATGCTTCACCGTAGGGATGGTGCCAGGTTTCCTCCAGACGTGACGCCTGGCATTCAGGCCAAAGAGTTCAATCTTGGTTTCATCAGACCAGAGAATCTTGTTTCTCATGGTGAGAGTCCTTTAGGTGCCTTTTGGCAAACTCCAAGCGGGCTGTCATGGGCCTTTTACTGAGGAGTGGCTTCCGTCTGCTCACATTCTGGCCACTCTACCATAAAGGCCTGATTGGTTGAGTGCTGCAGAGATGGTTTCCTTTTGGAAGGTTCTCCCATCTCCACAGAGGAACTCTGGAGCTCTGTCAGCGTGACCATCGGGTACTTAGTCACCTCCCTGACCAAGGCCCTTCTCCCCCGATTGCTCAGTTTGGACGGGCTGCCAGCTCTAGGAAGAGTCTTGGTGGTTCCAAACTTCTTCCATTTAAGAATGATGGAGGCCACTGTGCTCTTGGGGACCTGACATTTTTTGGTATCCTTCCCCAGATCTGTGCCTCGACACAATCCTGTCTCGGAGCTCTATGGACAATTCCTTCGACCTCATGGCTTGGTTTTTGCTCTGACAAGCACTGTCAACTGTGGGACCTTATATAGACTGGTGTGTGCCTTTCCAAATCATGTCCAATAAATTTAATTTACCACAGGTGGACTCCAATCAAGTTGTAGAAACATCTCAAGGATGATCAATCGAAACAGGATGCACCTGAGCTCAATTTCAAGTCTCATAGCAATACTTAAGTAAATAAAGTACTTCTGTTTTTTTATTTTTAATACATTTGCTAAAATTTCTAAAAACTGTTTTTGCTTTGTCATTATTGGGTATTGCGTGTAGATTGATGAGGGAGAATAAATCTATTTATTCAATTTTAGGGTAAGGCTGTAACGTAACAAAATGTGGAAAAGGTCAACGGGTCTGAATACTTTCCGAATGCACTGTACATCATTGGGTGGTACCCCAAAAAGGTACATTTGCACCATAATCATTATCTTACAGTATTTCCCAGCATGCTCTACTGCAGGTTTAATTTTTAGAATTGTTTTTAATATCTGCGTTTTTGCATGTGCATTGATTGATTAATCTTATGCTACACAAAGATAAATAAAAATGTGTAAACTAATCCAATCAGTTAGTTACATTTTTTGCACATGTTACTGAAATGGTTGTTCCAGTTTAAATGGCTTAGGTATTCTCCTCACAATGTTCCTAACCCTGGCAGTCATTATGAATGCAGGTTGCGGGTGAATAAAACATTTAAATGGTTGGATATCCTAACTCTAGCTGGATTCCATTTATTATATCATTTTGCAAGCCAGAGTAATGGTACATTTCTGGAAGCATTTTCTGGTTTTCCAGCAATCCCGGTTGGAAAATTTCAGTTAATTATTTTTGGCCACACGTCAGTGGAAGTGTTGTACCAGTTTAAGTGGTTTATGGTAGAGGTACATTGTACCTGTGGACTACAGCATATGAAATAAAGGTACTATCTAAGGTATGAACTGTGGTACTATTATGTACCTTTAACTAAAAGTACAAAGGATGACCTTACAGGGTAACACCCCAGTGACAAGCAGTTGTACCCCTTTAAGAATAAATCAAAAAATTATTTTGGAGAGTGTAGGGTTGAATATGTCTGTAATACCTGAACCAATGATCTCATTGAAGTCAAGGTCAGAGAGCTGCAGTTGGAAGATTCAGTGGAGGCTGGCCCAGAGGAGAACATCTGCCTTTTGAGCAAGACATTTGTCGAAAACGCACAATTAACAGGTAGGCTGAACTAGAAAAAAAGAAAAGCAGATTAGCTTGGTGTTTACTATATTGATTACCAGAGAATAATTAGGAGACACACTCTAATGAGTGACATAGCAAAAAGTAACCATTGAGTTTCAGCCAGCTTTTTTTTACATTGGCTTGTTGTTTTATTTAGGAGACACTCTCTAATAAGTCCCATAGCAACAGTAACCAGTGAACCAGTGAGTGTGTCATTGTCAGCTGACAGTGATGTGAAGTGCTGCTGGGATGATGCAGGATGCAGTGTGTATACGTGTATGTGCATGTGTATATGTGTGTGTGTATCAGCTGAAGTGCTGGGGTGATGCAGGATGTAGCGTGTCATTTGTTTCACTCCACTAGTACCTTTAGTCATGCTTTTGATCTTGCCCAGGGGGGACAGCACAGACACGTAGGACCCATCTGAAAGAGTAGTGACAAGATAAACAGGATGTTCACTGAAACACCCATGTTTCTGCTCAAACTATGCTCAACATTAGTCTGATCCCAGATCTGTCTGTGCTATCACAAGGAGTTGTCAAGAGAGCAGAAACAGACTGGCGACAAGGCTAGCTCAACATCTATTCCTTTGTAGAAAATGACATATTTACTTCTGTTGTATCAATAGTCTTGGTAAGGTGTTATCTTAGACTTAAACATTAATAATCTTAATAGGCAACATCCTCTCCTTTGTAGGGCTCACCAACAGATATATAGCATCAGATATACATTATATGTACTACATGACCAAAAATATGTGGACACCTGTTCCCGTGTAGCTCAGTCGGCAGAGCATGGCTCTTGCAATGCCAGGGTTGTGGGTTCGATTCCCACGGGGGACCAGTATGAAAAAAAGTTTTAAAATGTATGCACTCACTACTGTAAGTCGCTCTGGATAAGAGTGTCTGCTAAATGACTAAAATAAATAAAAAACCTGCTCGTGGAACATCTCATTCCAAAATCATGGGCATTAATATGGAGTTGGTCCCACCTCTTTGCTGCTATAACAGCCTCCACTCTTCTGGGAAGGCTTTTCACTAGATGTTGGAACATTTCTGCAGGGACTTGCCTCCATTCAGCCACAAGAGCTGATGTTGGGCGATTAGGCCCGGCTCGCAGTCGGCATTCCAATTCATCCCAAAGGTGTTCGGTGGGGTTGAGGTCTGGACTCTGTGCAGGCCAGTCAAGTTCTTCTACAATGATCTCGGCAAAGCATTTCTGTATGGACCTCGCTTTGTGCACGAGGGCATTGTCATGCTGAAACAGGAAAGGGCCTTCCTCAAACTGTTGCCACAAAGTTGGAAGCACAGAATCGTCTAGAATGTCATTGTATGCTGTAGCGTTAAGATTTCCCTTCACTGGAAGTAAGGGGCCTTGCCCGAACCATGAAAAACAGCCCCAGACCATTATTCCTCCTCCATCAAACTTTACAGTTGGCACTATGCATTCGGACAGGTAGCGTTCTCCTGGCATCCGCCAAACCACAAATTCGTCCATCGGACTGCCAGATGGTGAAGATTGAGTCATCACTACAGAGAACGCGTTTCCACTGCTCCAGAGTCCAATGGCAGCGAGCTTTACACCACTCCAGCCGACACTTGGCATTGCGCATGGTGATCTTAGGCTTGTGTGCGGCTGGTCGGCCATGGAAACCCATTTAATGAAGCTCCCAACGAACAGTGCTTGTGCTGACGTTTCTTCCAGAGGCAGTTTGGAACTCGGTATTAAGTGTTGCAACAGAGGACAGACAATTCTTACGCGCTTCAGCTCTCGACGGTCCTGTTCTGTGAGCTTGTGTGGCCTACCACTTCACGACTGAGCCGTTGTTGCTCCTAAATGTTTCTACTTCACAATAACAGCACTTACAGTTGACCGGGGCAGCTCTAGCAGGGCAGAAATTTGACGAACTGACTTGTTGGAAAGGTGGCATCCTATGACGGTGTCACGTTGAAAGTCACTCAACTCTTCAGTAAGGCCATTCTACTGCCAATGTTTGTCTATTGAGATTGCATGGCTGTGTGCTCGATTTTATACACCAGGTGTGGCTGAAATAGCCGAATCCACTAATTTGAAGGGGTGTCCACATACTTTTGTATATATAGTGTAAATCATCAGATAGAGAACATTAGTCAGTCAGTGAATATCTTTGGCCCGAGATGGGGTTTGATGTCAGAGTACCCCAGTGATCCCGTTCTCCTCCACTCATCTCCTCCAGGCTGGGAGTACTCATTGCAAGGGGAGTCATCCAGGGGATGCTTGTAGTGTTTGAGCAGAGTGTTTGCATGACAATGAGTGACAAGGAGTTGACATGATAGCACAAACAGATCAGGGACCTGGCTAAATCTGTACTGCTGATCCCCTGAAACCCCAGGACTGGACACACTCTAGGCATTTTAGCAGGAGTGCAAAATAATGTGTGATATTTGATGTGACTCCATCATGTGGTAACACCATGAAATTACTCCATGCATCACATTCACTGTATGAAAAGGCCAATGGATAGAATAATTCTTATAAAACTTACAGCAAATTGCAATTCATTACTCACTATGGAAACAAGGGAGAAAACATTGAATTAACTTGTTAAACATATTATATGTCCAATTAATGCATTAATACAGTTGAAGTCGGAAGTTTACATACACCTTAGCCAAATACATTTAAACTCAGTTTTTCACAATTCCTGACATTTAATCCTAGTAAAGATTCCCTGTCTTAGGTCAGTTAGGATCACCACTTTATTTTAAGAATGTGAAATGTCAGAATAATAGTAGAGAAAATGATTTATTTCAGCTTTTATTTATTTCATCACATTCCCAGTGGGTCAGAAGTTTACATACACTCAATTAGTATTTGGTAGCATTGCCTTTAAATTGTTTAACTTGGGTCAAACGGTTCGGGTAGCATTCCATAAGCTTCCCACAATAAGTTGGGTGAATTTTGGCCCATTCCTTCTGACAGAGCTGGTGTAACTGAGTCAGGTTTGTAGGCCTGCTTGCTCACACACGATTTTTCAGTTCTGCCCACAAATGTTCTATAGGATTGAGGTCAGGGCTTTGTGATGGCCACTCCAATACCTTGACTTTGTTGTCCTTAAGCCATTTTGCCACAACTTTGGAAGTATGCTTGGGGTCATTGTCCATTTGGAAGACCCATTTGCGACCAAGCTTTAACTTCCTGACTAATGTCTTGAGATGTTGCTTCAATATATCCACATCATTTTCTTTCCTCATGATGCCATCTATTTTGTGAAGTGCTCCAGTCCTTCCTGTAGCAAAGCACCCCCACAGCATGATGCTGCCACCCCCGTGCTTCACAGTTGGGATGGTGTTCTTCGGTTTGCAAGCCGTCCCCTTTTTCCTCCAAACATAACGATGGTCATTATGGCCAAACAGTTCTATTTTTGTTTCATCAGACCAGAGGACATTTCTCCAAAAAGTATGATCTTTGTCCCCATGTGCAGTTGTAAACCATAGTCTGGCTTTTTTATGGCGGTTTTGGAGCAGTGGCTTCTTCATTGCTGAGCGGCCTTTCAGGTTATGTCGATATAGGACTCGTTGTACTGTGGATATAGATACTTTTGTACCTGTTTCCTCCAGCATCTTCACAAGGTCCTTTGCTGTTATTCTGGTATTGATTTGCACTTTTCACACCAAAGTACGTTCATCTCTAGGAGACAGAACGCGTCTCCTTCCTGAGTGGTATGACGGCTGCGTGGTCCCATGCAGTTTATACTTGCGTACTATTGTTTGTACAGATGAACGTGGTACCTTCAGGCGTTTGGAAATTGCTCCCAAGGATGAACCAGACTTGTGGAGGTCTACAATTTCTTTTCTGAGGTCTTGGCTGATTTCTTTTGATTTTCCCATGATGTCAAGCAAAGAGGCACGGAGTGTGAAGGTAGGCCTTGAAATACATCCACAGGTACACATCCACAAATACATCCACAGGTACAATATTAATTGACTCAAATGATGTCAATTAGCCTATCAGAAGCTTCTAAAGCCATGCCATCATTTTCTGGAATTTTCCAAGCTGTTTAACGGCACAGTCAACTTAGTGTATGTAAACTTCTGACCCACTGGAATTGTGATACAGTGAATTATAAGTGAAATAATCAGTCTGTAAACAATTGTTGGAAAAATTACTTGTGTCATGCATAAAGTAGATGTCCTAACCGACTTGCCAAAACTATAGTTTGTTCACAAGAAATAAAGAGGCTTTTTCTTCAACAGTAAATTGACCATGCATCGAATCATTTTATTTTATTTTCCAAGCTGTTTAAAGGCACAGTCAACTTAGTGTATGTAAACTCTCTGTCCAGTAATTTAAGTTCACCTTCTGGAAAGCTTCATTAGAGCTGAGCCATACAAATACAACATACTCTAAGTCGAGTGTAAAAATGTGTAATACCAATAGCTATTACACTGTACTTTACACCATAATAAGGACACTAATGTAAATCAGGATATATAATGAACATAGAAGCAGCAGCGTATGTGGAGAGTGTGAAAGAGTGTGAAAGTGTGAAAGTGTGAGTGTGTGTGTGGCGTCAATATTCATGTGTGTGTCTGTGTTTTGTGAGTGTTAGCGTATGTAGTGTATTTGTGTGTGTGTCTTTGTGTGTTGGAGTGTCAGTGTAATATGTGTAAGTAGAGCAGTGAGTGTAAATACAGTGCATTCGGAAAGTATTCAGACCCCCCGACTTTTTCCACTGTTACGTTACAGCCTTATTTTTAAATTGATGAAATAAAACATTTCCCTCATCACTCTACACACAATACCCCATAATGACAAAGCAAAAACAGGTCTTTGGACATTTTTGCAAATGTATTAAAAATAAAAAACAGAAATAGCTTATTTACAGTTGAAGTCGGAAGTTTACATACACTTAGGTTGGAGTCATTAAAACTCGTTTTTCAACCACTCCACAAATTTATTGTTAACAAACTATAGTTTTGGAAAGTCGGTTAGGACATCTACTTTGTGCATGACACAAGTAATCTTTCCAACAATTGTTTACAGACAGATTATTTCACTTATAATTGTCACGATCGTCATACAGAGTGGACCAATGCGCAGCGCGATAAGTGAACATACTTTATTTATTTCACCACACGAAACAAAACAACAAAACGATAACGTGAAGTCCTTGGTTACCTACACAAACCAACACGGAACAAGATCCCACAATACACTACTGCCAAACGGCTGCCTAAGTATGGTTCCCAATCAGAGACAACAAGCAACAGCTGATCCACCCCGGCCAACATAGCTACACATGAACTAGAACTTAAACACAGAACACAAACACATAGAAACTACACACCCTGGCTCAACATAACAGAGTCCTAGAGCCAGGGCGTGACAGTACCCCCCCCCAAAGGCGCGGACTGCGACCGCGCCAAACATAAACCGAACAGGGGAGGGCCGGGTGGGCATTCCTCCTCGGAGGCGGATCCGGCTCCGGGCGTGACCACCACCCTCTAATAACCCCCCCGTAGTGCCCCTGGTCTGGTCTGGAGCTGGACTGGACATCGGTGGAGCGGATTGCTTAGGCTCCGGTGTGGAGCAGCTGACCGGTACCTGACCAGGCACCGGTGAAACGGGCACGGGCTGTGCCGGGACTGACGACGCCGCACCACAGGCTTGGTGCGGGGAGCAGGAATGGGCCGGACCGGGCTGACGACGCGCACCATTGGCTTGGTGCGCGGGAGCAGGGACGACCGAACCAGGCTGACAAAGCGCACCACTGGCTTGGTGCGGGGAGCAGGAACAGGCCGGACCGGGATGACGACGCGCACCCCTGGCTTGGTGCGGGGAGCAGGAACGGGCCGGACGGGCTGACGACGCGCACCACAGGCTTGGTGCGGGAGCAGGAACGGGCCGGACCGGGCTGACGATGCGCACCATAGGCTTGGTGCGGGGAGCAGGAACAAGCCGGGTCGGGCTGGCGACACGCACCATAGGCTTGGTGCGGGGAGCAGGGACAGGCCGGGCCGGGCTG
The DNA here is from genome assembly GCF_020615455.1 of Coregonus clupeaformis. Classification (NCBI taxonomy): domain Eukaryota; kingdom Metazoa; phylum Chordata; class Actinopteri; order Salmoniformes; family Salmonidae; genus Coregonus; species Coregonus clupeaformis. The sequence continues at coordinate 14,264,023 of NC_059211.1, read as the reverse complement.
GCAACGCACCATTGGCTTGGTGCGGGGAGCAGGAACAGGCCGGGCCGAGCGCGACGCGCACCAAGGCTTGGTGCGAGTGGCAGGAACAGGCCAGGCCGGGCTGGCGACGCGCACCGTAGGCTTGGTGCGGGGGCAGGAACAGGCCGGGTCGGGTGGCGACGCGCACCATAGGCTTGGTGCGGGGAGCAGGGACAGGCCGGGCCGGGCTGGCAACGCGCACCATTGGCTTGGTGCGGGGAGCAGGAACAGGCCGGGCCGGGCTTGCGACGCGCACCATAGGCTTGGTGCGAGTGGCAGGAACAGGCCGGGCCGGGCTGGCGACGCGCACCGTAGGCTTGGTGCGAGGGGCAGGAACAGGCCGGGCCGGGCTGGTGACGCGCACCATAGGCTTGGTGCGGGGAGCAGGAAAAGGCCGGGCCGGGCTGGCGACGTGCACCATAGGCTTGGTGCGGGAGCAGGAACAGGCCGGGCCGGGCTGGCGACGCGCACCATTGGCTTGGTGCGGGGAGCAGGAACAGGCCGGGCCGGGCTGGCGACGCGCACCGTAGGCTTGGTGCGAGTGGCAGGAACAGGCCGGGCCGGGCTGGCGACGCGCACCATAGGCTTGGTGCGGGGAGCAGGAACAGGCCGGGCCGGCTGGCGACACGCACCATAGGCTTGGTGCGGGGAGCAGGAACAGGCCGGGCCGGGCTGGCGACGCGCACCATTGGCTTGGTGCGGGGAGCAGGAACAGGCCGGGCCGGGCTGGCGACGCGCACCGTAGGCTTGGTGCGAGGGGCAGGAACAGGCCGGGCCAGGCTGGCGACGCGCACCGTAGGCTTGGTGCGAGGGACAGGAACAGGCCGGACCGTACTGGGAACACACACCACTGGCCTTACACGGGGATCAGGAACGGGCCGGACCGGACTGGCAACACACCTCAGTACCTCTCGCCGTGCCTCTACATCTTCCTTCCCTCTTCTCACCAATGGCTCCCGTAACCCAGTGGCCTTCTCTCCTTGTCCACGAACTCGCCCCTTATCTGCCTCCAGCAGCCCCGTCGTCCATGCCATGTGCCCCCCCCAAAACATTTCTTGGGGGTGCCTCTCGCCGGTCCGACGCGGCCCGGTTGACGCCGCTGCTCCTCTCTCCGGCGCGCCTCCACCGTCTCCTCCCACGGACGGCGATCCATCCCGGCCTGGATTTCCTCCCAAGTCCAGGACCCCTGCCCGTCCAATATCTGCTCCCACGTCCAGGCTGTCTGCTCCTGGGCACGCTGCTTGGTCCTGTATTGGTGGGATCTTCTGTCACGATCGTCATACAGAGTGGACCAATGCGCAGCGCGATAAGTGAACATACTTTATTTATTTCACCACACGAAACAAAACAACAAAACGATAACGTGAAGTCCTTGGTTACCTACACAAACCAACACGGAACAAGATCCCACAATACACTACTGCCAAACGGCTGCCTAAGTATGGGTCCCAATCAGAGACAACAAGCAACAGCTGATCCACGTTGCCTCTGATTGAGAACCACCCCGGCCAACATAGCTACACATGAACTAGAACTTAAACACAGAACACAAACACATAGAAACTACACACCCTGGCTCAACATAACAGAGTCCCAGAGCCAGGGCGTGACAATAATTCACTGTATCACAATTCCAGTGGGTCAGAAGTTTACATACACTAAGTTGACTGTGTCTTTAAATAGCTTGGAAAATTCCAGAAAATGATGTCATGGCTTTAGAAGCTTCTGATAGGCTAATTGACATCATTTTAGTCAATTGGAGGTGTACCTGTGGATGTATTTCAAGGCCTACCTTCAAACTCAGTGCCTCTTTGCTTGACATCATGGGAAAATCTAAATAAATCAACCTCAGAAAATAAATTGTAGACCTCCACAAGTCTGGTTCATCCTTGGGAGCAATTTCCAAACGCCTGAAGGTACCACGTTCATCTGTACAAACAATAGTACGCAAGTATAAACACCATGGGACCACGCAGCCGTCATACCACTCAGGAAGGAGATGCGTTCTGTCTCCTAGAGATTAACGTACTTTGATGCGAAAAGTGCAAATCAATCCCAGAACTACAGCAAATTACCTTGTGAAGATGCTGGAGGAAGCAGGTATCTATCTCCACAGTAAAAAGATTCCTATATCGACATAACCTGAAAGGCCGCTCAGCAAGGAAGAAACCACTACTCCAAAACCGGCATAAAAAAGCCAGACTACGGTTTGCAACAGTACATGGGGACAAAGATCGTACTTTTTGGAGAAATGTTCTCTGGTCACAAATGTGTCTTCCAAATGGACAATGACCCCAAGCATACTTCCAAAGTTGTGGCAAAATGGCTTAAGGACAAGGTATTGGAGTGGCCATCACAAAGCCCTGACCTCAGTCCTATAGAAAATGTGTGGGCAGAACTGAAAAAGCGTGTGCGAGCAAGGAGGCCTACAAACCTGACTCAGTTACACCAGCTCTGTCAGGAGGAATGGGCCAAAATTCACCCAACTTTTTGTGGGAAGCTTGTGGAAGGCTACCCGAACCGTTTGACCCAATTTAAACAATTTAAAGGCAATGCTACCAAATACTAAGTGTATGTATGTGTATGTAAACTTCTGACCCACTGGGAATGTGATGAAAGAAATAAAAGCTGAAATAAATCATTCTCTCTACTATTATTCTGACATTTCACATTCTTAAAATAAAGTGGTGATCCTAACTGACCTAAGACAGGGATTTGTACTACGATTAAATGTCAGGAATTGTGAAAAACAGAGTTTAAATGTATTTAGCTAAGGTGTATGTAAACTTCCGACTTCAACTGTACACAAGTATTCAGACCCTTTGCTATGAGTCTCAGAATTGAGCTCTGGTGCATCCTGTTTCCATTGATCATCCTTGAGATGTTTATACACCTTGATTGGAGTCCACCTGTGGTAAATTAAATTGATTGGACATGATTTGGAAAGGCACACATCTGTCGATATAGGGTCCCACAGAGTACATGTCAGAGCAAAAACCAAGCCATGAGGTCGAAGGAATTGTCTGTAGAGCGCCGAGACAGGATTGTGTCGAGGCACAGATCTGGGGAAGGGTACCAAAAAATTTCTGCAGCATTGAAGGTCCCCAAGAACACAGTGGCCTCCATCATTCTTAAATGGAAGAAGATTGGAACCACCAAGACTCTTCCTATCTGATGAAACCAAGATTGAACTCTTTGGCCAGAATTCCAAGCGTCATGTCTGGAGGAAACCAGGCACCATCCCTATGGTGAAGCATGGTGGTGGCAGCATCATACTGGGAGACTAGTCAGGATCGAGGGAAAGATGAACGGAGCAAAGTACAGAGAGGTCCTTGATGAAAACCTGCTCCAGAGCGCTCAGCACCTCAGACTAGGGCGATGGTTCACCTTCCAACAGGACATCAACCCTAAGCACACAGCCAAGACAAAGCAGGAGTGGCTTCGGATGGCCTAAAATGTAAAATGTAAATGTAAAATGCTCTTGAGTGGCCCAGCCAGAGCCCGGACTTGAACCTGATCGAACATCTCTGGAGAGACCTGAAAATAGCTGTGCAGCGACGCTTCCCATGCAACCTGACAGAGCTTGAGAGGCAGGTAGCTTAGTGGGTAAGAACGTTGTGCCAGTAACCGAAAGGTTGCTGGTTCTAATCCCAGAGCCGACTAGGTAAAAAATCTGTCGATGTGCTCCCGTAAGTCGCTCTGGATAATAGCGTCTGCTAAATGACTAAAATGTAAATGTAAGAATGGGAGAAACTCCCCAAATACAGGTGTGCCAAGCTTGTAGCGTCATACACAAGAAGACTCAAGGCTGTAATCGCTGCCAAAGGTGCTTCAACAAAGTACTGAGTAAAGGGTCTGAATACTTATGTAAATGTGATATTTCATGGATTTTTAAATATATACATTTGCAGAAATTTCTAAAAACCTGTTTTTGATTTGTCATTATGTGGTATTGTGTGTAGACATTTAAAAAAGTATCAATTTTAGAATAAGGCTGTAACGTAACAAAATGTGGAAAAAGTCAAGGTGTCTGAATATTTTCAGAATGCACTATAGAGCCAGTGCAAGAATGTCAGTGCAAAAAAAATGGTAAGAGATATACAACCTGACAGGCAGCATAAAACACTCAAAGACAACAACCCATTACCTGTACATGTCTGAGGTGGTCTTGATTTATAATTTCCCATTGAACTGTACTTTTCTTCCTGTATACGTTGTTGTTTTGTTTGGTGGAACAGAGGAGTGAAACAGTAACACTATCCTTATCTCTGTCACAATAGAGTAGGGCCAGATAAAGCTGGATCATGGCAGTGTGCTAAAAATAAAACATCTCTGAGAGGAATACCTGACCACTATGACAACTGATCTCTCTCTGTGTGTTGTGTGTCCACTGCTCTTTTTAAACAGCAGATGGCCATTACCTTTCATTTTTCCAGCCCAAGCCATCAGTCAGTTTTCAATGTTGATGTTGTCAACTGCTTGATGGCCTGAAAACAAAACAATGTTGTCAGAAGTGCAAGGACATTGTCTTAAATTTTGACAAGTGACAACTTGACCACAGAACAGTACCTTGCAGTGATTTAGTAGAAGTATTTACATAGAGCTGAGGAATGGAATTTTGCTAATGCCTTCCAGTTCATCTATTAATCCTAAAGCTGCCAGACTATGTGCCAGTCCAATGTGACATAATCGTCCTTGTGGTGGATATCTGATATTCTCTCTGTGGGAAACCAAACAATCATGCCAGCATGACATCATCCACTATATACTTGCCTCTGTATGCATTCCGATAGGCCACTACCTATACATTACTGTGTAGCATTGTTTCCCAACTCCTGTCCTCGAGTACCCCCAACAGCACACGTTTTTGTTGTAAGCCCCGCCCAGACAAACTCACCTGACTCAACTCATCCAGGGCTTGATGATTAGTTGACAAGTTGAATCAAGTGAGTTTGTCCAGGGCTACAACAAAATGGTGTGCCGTTGGGGGTACTCAAGGACTGGAGTTGGGAAACACTGCTGCAGGGCCGGCTCCAGGGATAAGCAACATTTGGTTGTGCATCAGCAGTTTTCCTCTTGTTTTGTCAGTCACTGACAGTCACTCAATTAGCCATGTCAGCTGACAATTAGTCAGTTTGCTAAACTTGTGGTAATCATGGCCGAATTACCGACCGGCAAGCAGGGCACGTGCCCAGGGGCCCTGACCTCCAGGTGGCCCATATTGATTTTGTTAGTCACTCTCACTCAGATATCATTGACATGGAATGAGTCATGTGTAGAATTGCAGGAAATTAGCTTTAAAACTGCAGAACATTATATCTGCACCTTGGTAAAATAAGTTGAATTGCATGAAAGTTGTTATAAAATTGCTAACTTTTCTCTACGCCCCATGGCAAAATGTGTAGAATTGTAGGAAATTAACTTTAAAACGTTCTCTCTGCTGTCAAGAGCGAGGCCACCAAAAAACTTTGCTTGCTTGGTGGGGGGCCCCCCAACCAAATCTTGCTTAGGGCCCCCAAAAGGCTAGAGCTGGCCCTGCACTGCTGTATAGGATGTCAAGAGCTGTCACTTACACTTGCTCTAAAATAGAGCACAGTACCAGAATCTATTTTAATTCTGAGGAACATGTCCCATACCAGCATAGGACAATGAAGAGACACACAACACAACTTTCAAATATTTTCTGTCTTTATTACAAAATGGATTGTCACTACCATGTCATTTCAACATAGACCATTAAAATATACTACAGAAATAGCATCTTTGTAACAAAAATTATTTACATCCAAATCTCCCGTTTATGTATCAAACAGCTGATCCAACCATTGTATCTGAATGCTACCAAATACCCACCACATTGTATCCCTACTTCAGTTCAATTTAACACACAATCATTCCAATCATGATTACAAAGGCATAATGGGTATTACAATCAATAGTAGCCTAGCTATCACTATAGCTCAATCACAGTCAGCTCCATTTCTTCATCTCTACATCCTCCATTAGTTTCTTCCTGTACTTAAGCATCTCCTCCAGGTTTTTTTGTAGGGCCTCCTGTAGAGACATCAGCTTGGTGCCTGGGGGCAATGTGACAGTGGACCCGCCCGGCTGCAGCATCTCCAGAGTCAGAACGAGTCGCGCATGTCCGGGCACACAGGGAAGAGACAGGCGTTCCAAAGACTACAACTCGATGTGTTACCAGAGAACCTCAGGCTCTCGGGACTCAGGCCCCACTTAGCCAGGCACTCCACCAAACTGGCCCCGAACAGGTTCCACACCTCCATATTCCCAGGGGCCCCCACGCCCTTCTTGAGGTCGTCCTCGATGCCGAAGGTGATGGTAACAATACCGGTTTGGCCCTCCCGGTTCACGCAGAGGGAGTGCATAAAGAGGTACTCGGTGGTGGTGCTGATGTGATAAAACTTTGAGAGCCACCAGGTTGAGCAGGGTTCCCTTAAGGTGGTGGAAGATCTTCTGATGCATCTCCACCAGGCTGCTCTCCTGCTTGCTGACATTTGCAGTGTTGTTGGTTGTAATCTACATAATATGTACTGCCTGCGTACACAAACTCAGCATCATTTAGAAGAGACACACAGCTATCCTGGCTCTTACACACAGCACCATTTTCGTGCATCTTCTTGACGCTAGGTTTGTGCAGAAAATGGAGGCAGGTCCTGTATTCCATGTCGGCCAATACAGACTTCTCCTTCTGGTCCAGCACGAAGACTGGGCTGGGTTGTTCCGATGGAGATGGGGGAGGGACGGGCTAGAGCAGTGAACCCAGACATGTCAAACCTGATGTTCTCATCCTCTGTTATGCTGTAGAGCTCTATGCAATCCGCACTGGTCACCAGCACACCCAATTTCATGTGCTTGGGGAAATACACAAACACGACTAGTTTGATCTCCAGCATCTGGTAAAGAGGGTCACCCAGGGGCGAAGATTTCCCCCAGGGCACTGGCATTGGGCAAGCACTGACTGAATCCACCTAGGAAAATCACTGTTATTTGAAAACATTCAATAATATATGCCATTTAGCTGACACTTTTATCCAATGTGACCTACAGTAGACTTACAGTAGTGCTTGCATAATTATTTTCAATAATATAGGCCTATCTTACATTTATATCACTTTTACATAATTTCCAACTAATATACAGTTTTAGAATGTAATTTTCACAGTAAAACATGTATGATGAATGAACGATTATACCTGCATGAATCAGAAGGACCCTGTATCCACCAAGCGCCTTCCCATAGATGTCTTCCAGCCATTGCAGAGAGTACAGTATTGCGCCTCCATTTCCTGAGAGAGAAGTTCAATTCAGTCAAAGTGAAATGCTTCAGTGAAATTAGGGGCCGTATGTATCTAGGACAAGGTCCTCCTTGTCCATGTAATCTTATTCAATGTGATTCAAAGGGCAAAACGGATCCATAATCAGCACATAAATCAGGATGGCTCAAACTAAGTCAAGTGGTCTAATGCATACGTAACGGGGCGTCCACAGAATAACTAACATTACATTTGCGTCATTCACCTTTTAACTTTTGCCTATTCACTTCTTGTGGATATGAAATTGATTGAAATTGAAATGCTCTGACTCGAAACTGCTGCAGTGTTGTCATCTGCCTCGTTTCCGGGTTTAGTCACATGGTTATTAGCATGCCCGAGGGATACAATGTGTCACTACAATCAGAGACGGAAGAGGATGCGAGACATCCCACCATTTTTTCTCATATATATTCAAATGAACTAGACCAGACCCAACCGCTATCGCATTGGTGTCTAAGGGAGAGCCACCTCTACATGCTTTGTAAGTAGGAAAACCTGCAAAATCGGCAGTGTATCAAATGCTTGTTCTCCCCACTGTATATATATACACAGCTATACTCGGCCTTGTCTCAGGATTGTAAGTTGGTGGTTGGGGATATCCCTCTAGTGGTGCGGGGGCTGTGCTTTGGCGGAGTGGGTGGGGTTATATCCTTCCTGTTTGGCCCTGTCCGGGGTTTCTTCGGATGGGGCCACAGTGTCTCCCGGACCGCTCCTGTCTCAGCCTCCAGTATTTATGCTGCAGTAGTTTATGTGTCGGGGGGGCTGGGGGTTGGTTGGTTATACCTGGAGTACTTCTCCTGTCTTATCCAGTGTCCTGTGTGAATTTAAGTATGCTCTCTCTAATTCTCTCGTTCTCTCTTTCTCTGAGAACCTGAGCCCTAGGACCATACGTCAGGACTACCGGGCATGATGACACCTTGCTGTCCCCAGTCCGCCTGGCCTTGCTGCTATTCCAGTTTCAACTGTTTCTGCCTGCGGCTCACGAAACCCCTACCTGTCCCAGACCTGCTGTTTTCAACTCTTTAATGATCGGCTGTGAAAAGCCAACTGAGAGACCTGAGCCCTAGGACCATACGTCGGGACTACCGGCCGTGGTGACTCCTTGCTGTCCCCAGTCCGCCTGGCCTTGCTGCTATTCCAGTTCAACTGTTCTGCCTGCGGTTATGGAACCCCTACCTGTCCCAGACCTGCTGTTTTCAACTCTTAATGATCGGCTATGAAAAGCCAACTGAGATTTATTCCTGATTATTATTTGACCATGCTTGTCACTTATGAACATTTTTGAACATCTTGGCATGGTTCTGTTATAATCTCCACCCGGCACAGCCAGAAGAGGACTGGCCACCCTCATAGCCTGGTTCCTCTCTAGGTTTCTTTCCTAGGCTTTCGCCTTTCTAGGGAGTTTTTCCTAGCCACCGTGCTTCTACACCTGCATTACTAGCTGTTTGGGGTTTTAGGCTGGGTTTCTGTACAGCACTTCGAGATATTAGCTGATGTAAGAAGGGCTATATAAAATAAAATTGAATTGAAAAATTGAATTGAATATACACACATACACATACTTTATTTTACTTCTGCTCTTTTTTTCTCAACACTTTTTTTGTTGTTGTTTTATTCTTACTTTTTTTGTTTAAAATAAATGCACTGTTGGTTAAGGGCTGTAAGTAAGCATTTCACTGTAATGTCTGCACCTGTTGTATTCGGCGCATGTGACCAATAAAATTTGATTTGATTTGATTTGATTTGATATATATACAGTGGGGGGAAAAAGTATTTAGTCAGCCACCAACTGTGCAAGTTCTCCCACTTAAAAAGATGAGAGAGTCCTGTAATTTTCATCATAGGTACACGTCAACTATGACAGACAAATTGAGAGAAAAAAAATCCAGAAAATCACATTGTAGGATTTTTTATGAATTTATTTGCAAATTATGGTGGAAAATAAGTATTTGGTCACCTACAAACAAGCAAGATTTCTGGCTCTCACAGACCTGTAACTTCTTCTTTAAGAGGCTCCTCTGTCCTCCACTCGTTACCTGTATTAATGGCACCTGTTTGAACTTGTTATCAGTATAAAAGACACCTGTCCACAACCTCAAACAGTCACACACCAAACTCCACTATGGCCAAGACCAAAGAGCTGTCAAAGGACACCAGAAACAAAATTGTAGACCTGCACCAGGCTGGGAAGACTGAATCTGCAATAGGTAAGCAGCTTGGTTTGAAGAAATCAACTGTGGGAGCAATTATTAGGAAATGGAAGACATACAAGACCACTGATAATCTCCCTCGATCTGGGGCTCCACGCAAGATCTCACCCCGTGGGGTCAAAATGATCACAAGAATGGTGAGCAAAAATCTCAGAACCACACGGGGGACCTAGTGAATGACCTGCAGAGAGCTGGGATAAAAGTAACAAAGCCTACCATCAGTAACACACTACGCTGCCAGGGACTCAAATCCTGCAGTGCCAGACGTGTCCCCCTGCTTAAGGCAGTACATGTCCAGGCCCTTCTGAAGTTTGCTAGAGTGTATTTGGATGATCCAGAAGAGGATTGGGAGAATGTCATATGGTCAGATGAAACCAAAATATAACTTTTTGGTAAAAACTCAACTCGTCGTGTTTGGAGGACAAAGAATGCTGAGTTGCATCCAAAGAACACCATACCTACTGTGAAGCATGGGGGTGGAAACATCATGCTTTGGGGCTGTTTTTCTGCAAAGGGACCAGGACGACTGATCCGTGTAAAGGAAAGAATGAATGGGGCCATGTATCGTGAGATTTTGAGTGAAAACCTCCTTCCATCAGCAAGGGCATTGAAGATGAAACGTGGCTGGGTCTTTCAGCATGACAATGATCCCAAACACACCGCCCGGGCAACGAAGGAGTGGCTTCGTAAGAAGCATTTCAAGGTCCTGGAGTGGCCTAGCCAGTCTCCAGATCTCAACCCCATAGAAAATCTTTGGAGGATTGAAAGTCCGTGTTGCCCAGCGACAGCCTCAAAACATCACTGCTCTAGAGGAGATCTGCATGGAGGAATGGGCCAAAATACCAGCAACAGTGTGTGAAAACCTTGTGAAGACTTACAGAAAATGTTTGACCTGTGTCATTGCCAACAAAGAGTATATAACAAAGTATTGAGAAACTTTTGTTATTGACCAAATACTTATTTTCCACCATAATTTGCAAATAAATTCATTAAAAATCCTACAATGTGATTTTCTGGATTTTTTTTCTCATTTTGTCTGTCATAGTTGACGTGTACCTATGATGAAAATTACAGGCCTCTCTCATCTTTTTAAGTGGGAGAACTTGCACAATTGGTGGCTGACTAAATACTTTTTTCCCCCACTGTATATATATATACACACATACATACACACATACATACACACATACATACATACACATACCTATCCTTTAAAAAATATATTCCCCTTTATTACTTTGCAACCCCACCACCCTTTCCCTACTTGGAGTAAACTAGTGAACAACAATGCTTAGGCCTCTTCTTCCAGCTTATACTTACTATCTACATTTTATGGACACAGTCAATTTTACAATAATTCTATTTTGTTTGTTTTTTCTCCTGAACTTCTTCTATTCTCAACCTCTCCGATCATTTTCATGATGTCCATCCGGTTTGCTTCTATATGCATATCTTTCTAACTGTGCTCTTTCACAAAAGATCCCAACCTACAACCTATTTATTTATTATGGACACAGTATGCTTACATTATTAGTTATATTGTTATTATTTTATGTTAGTTGTTATTAGTCCCATCCTTCAACTCCATTCAACACCTCCCATCTTTCTCTTAACACCATCCATATAGGATTTATATTTGCCATTGTCACGATCGTCTAAGGAGGAGGACCAATGCGCAGCGTTGAAGGTGAACATATTTATTAATGAATGATCACACGATCAAAACAACAGACGAAACAATGATGTCTACGGTTGAACACAAACCAAATAAGAACAAGAAACCACAAACACAAAGTGAAAGACAGACAGTTAAATATGGCTCCCAATCAGAGACAACCAGCTGACACTCGTTGCCTCTGATTGGGAGTCACTCAGGCCAACATAGAAATACAAACATAGAATTACACACCCTGGCTCAACATAACAGTGTCCCCAGAGCCAGGGCGTGACAGTACCCCCCTAAAGGCGCGGACTCCGACCGCGCCTAACTAAATACCACAGGGGAGGGACCGGGTGGGCACTCCGCCTTGGCGGCGGATCCGGCTCCGGGCCTGATCCCCACTCCCTCTCCAACCCCCCAAAGTACCCCTGGTCCGGTCTGGCCCCGCTGTAACGCATCTGACCGGTGCCGGACCAGGCACCAGTGGAACAGGCACGGGCCGTGCCGGACCGACGACGCACACCACTGGCTTGGTGTGGGGAACAGGCACGGGCCGTGCTGGACTGACGACTCACACCACTGGCTTGGTGTGGGGAGCAGGAGCGGGCCGGACAGGGCTGACGAAACACACCACTGACTTGGTGCGGGGAGCAGGCCGGGCCGAGCTGGCGACACGCACCGTAGACTTGGTGCGGGGAGCAGGAACGGGCCGAGCCGGTTGACGAAACGCACCACAGACTTGGTGCGGGGAGCAGGAATGGGCCGGACTGGGCTGGCGACGCCGCACCACAGACTTGGTGCGGAGAGCAGGAACGGGCCGGACAGGGTTGACGAAACGCACACAGACTTGGTGCGGGGAGCAGGAATGGGCCGAGCCGGGCTGACGGGCGCACCACTGACTTGGTGCGGGAGCAGGAACGGACCGAGCCGGCTGACGAAGCGCACCACTGACTTGGTGCGGGAGCAGGAACGGGCCGAGCCGGCTGACGGAGCGCACCACTGACTTGGTGCGGGAGCAGGAACGGGCCGAGCCGGGCTGACAGCGCACCACTGACTTGGTGCGGGGAGCAGGAACAGACCCGGACCGTACTGGGGGACACACACCACTGGCCCTACACCGGGATCTGGAACGGGCCGGACCGGACTGGTAACACACCCCAGTACCTCTCGCCGTGCCTCTCCACCTTCCATCCCCTCTTCGACCAGTGGCCCCGTAACCTGGCGGCCTCCTCTGCCAACCCGCTGGACCGTCTATCGCGGCCTCCTGCTGCCCCGACGCCGTGAGCCCCCCTAAAAAAAATTCTGGGGGTCTCTCCTCCCCGTGGGCCAGGCCTCTATCGTCTCGCCCAACTCTCGCTCTTCTGTCTCCAACTCCCGCTATTCAGCTCCTCAATGGGCTTGACCCAGTCGAAGCTCTTCCTCAACTGTTCCCAAGTCCACCTCTCTGCTCCTCACTAGGCTTGACCCAGTCGAGGTTGCCACGGAGATCTGCTAGCGATGGCTCCTGGACACGCTGCTTGGTCCGGTTTTGGTGGTTTCTTCTGTCACGATCGTCTAAGGAGGAGGACCAATGCGCAGCGTTGAAGGTGAACATATTTATTAATGAATGATCACACGATCAAAACAACAGACGAAAACGTGATGTCTACGGTTGAACACAAACCAAATAAGAACAAGAAACCACAAACACAAAGTGAAAGACAGACAGTTAAATATGGCTCCCAATCAGAGACAACCAGCTGACACTCGTTGCCTCTGATTGGGAGTCACTCAGGCCAACATAGAAATACAAACATAGAATTACACACCCTGGCTCAACATAACAGTGTCCCCAGAGCCAGGGCGTGACAGCCATATATTTTCCAACTATACTGTGATGTTTTACAAAAATTCTGAACCTTTCTATTCTCATTGTTTCTACAGATTGTGAATTGAAAATAAACATTTTTGCTAAAAGTATTATTATATTATTGATCGATTGACTATGACTTTTCAGATCACCCAGTAATGCTATCTGCAAGGTTAGCTCCAGGTAAATATTGCAATCCTTTAGCCATTCCTGGACCTGTGTCCAAAAACAAGCTACAAATGGACAGTACCAAAACAAATGATCTAATGATTCTGTCTCTTCGCAGCAAAATCTGCAGAGCTGGGAAGATTGTATCCCCCATATAAATAACATTCTATTGGTAGTAAGAATTTTATATAATAATTTAAATTGAAAGATTCTAAGTTTTGAATCCGGTGTCATTTGCGTATCTGTCCATAAACACTATGCCATGTGATCGGTACGTCAAAAATCTCTTCCCAACTATTTTGCAATCTATATGGGACGGCTGTCAATCCTTTGGTCCTTTATTTATCACAGTTTTCCTTAACCAATTATGTTCTTTAATGCAAGGCTGACAGACAAGTTCCTTACTTTCTCCCCCTTCCACTTTCCTCTTCAATTTTTTGCGGTAAGGCTGCAATTATTTGGTTGTAATTTTGGGTAGAGCAGACATTTCCATATGTTTTTGTTAGCTGCATGTGCGACATAACTCCACCAGTTCTACCGATGATATCATTTACGAAGATTATACCTTTATTTAATTTATTTTTGTCCCCAAAAAAAGTTTTGGGGTCAATTAGTATATTTGAGTTTAACCACAATATTTGTTGCATTATTTGTTCTGTCGTTTCTGGAGGATTAAATTGAAATTGCAACCAATTTTCTATGGCTTGTTTTAGAAATAGTGATATTTGGGAGATTATTTCATTTTCAAATAACTGAAAGTGAGAAGTTGTAATCTGAATAAAGGGGAAAAGGCCATTCTTGAATATTGGGTGAGACAATCTAGCTTTGCTCTCCGTTTCACTGTATCTGCCGCGTCAGCGTGGGGCATCGCCATCGGACCAAGCCAGGATAGCGCTGGGGATTTCGCTACTGAAGGCAAAGGCGCTGGATTGGGCCACGGCAGTCTGGGAAGGAGGTGAGGCCACGACGCTTCCCTACTCCACCTTCCTCGCTCGGTTCAGGGCGGTGTTCGATCATCCCACGGAGGGAAAGGATGGGGGTGAGCGTCTCCTCCGGCTACAACAGGGAGAGGGGGCCGCGTGCGAGTATGCCCTGAACTTTCGCACGGTGGCGGCGTCTTCCGGCTGGAATGAGCGTGCTCTGCGCATGGCCTTCAGGAGAGGCTTACGGGAGAACATCACGACGGAACTCTCATGTCGGGACGACGAGATGGACCTTGATACCCTCATCGCCACGTCCATTCGTCTTGACGGCATGTTGAGAGACCGACAGCGTCCCCAACACCTCCCGGAGCCTCAACGCTCACCCCATCTGAGCTATGGAAGCTGCCCTGCCTCCGAGTCCTCACCCATGGAGGTGGGCAGCACCCCCTACACCACCACGGACCACAGATCTCCTGGTGGCTCACTATCTAGGCGGTATGACTACCGTTGCCGCTCCGTGAGTGTTCCGTCATCACCTGTCACCAAACCATTGTTTTTAGTTCCCCTAACAGTGAATGGTTCTTCCTTCTCTTCGCTTTACACGGCAATGATAGATTCTGGATCAGCGAGGAACCTTATAGATAGGGAGCTGGTCTCTGAATGGGGGTTGCCCACCGTGCCACTGCCTTCTCCGCTACACGTCACCTCGCTGAACAATAAACCACTTGGATCAGGCACCATTACGCACGTCACTCTCCCCATCACATCACCATTCCCACACTACCGGAGCACCACGAGGAGCTGTCCTTCCACATCATCACGTCCCCCCTTCACCGGATTGTCTTGGGATTACCCTGTCTCAGACTACACAACCCCACCATCAATTGGATCACCAAGAGGATCACAGCCTGGTCCCCCTCATGCCGGAGGACGTGCCTGCCGGTGGTTTGTTGTTCCACGTCAGTGGAGAGTGCGGAGTCCGCCCTCCAGCCCAACATTCCACATGAGTATGCAGATCTCTCCGATGTCTTCTCTGCCTCCAAGGCTAAGTGTCTCCCTCCTCACACGCCCTGGGACTGCGCCATTGACCTGCTAGAGGGACAAGACCCCCAGAAGAGTCGCATTTACTCCCTCTCCATAGCGGAGACTGAGGCCATGGAGAAGTATGTGACGGAGACCCTGAAACGGGGGTTCATCAGACGCTCTACCTCTCCTGCCTCTGCCAGCTTCTTCTTTGTGGTCAAAAAAGATGGAGGACTGAGACCGTGCATTGACTACCGGGGGCTGAACGCAGTCACCACCAAGTACCGGTACCCCCTCCCTCTGGTTCCGTCGGCCATCGAGCAGCTGCGAGGGGCCCTGTACTTTACCAAGTTGGACCTGAGGAGTGCCCACAACCTGATCCGAATCCGGGAAGGAGACGTGTGGAAGACGGCATTCAGCACTAAATCAGGCCACTATGAATACTGCGTCATGCCCTACGGCCTCGCCAACACACCTTCCGTGTTCCAGTCCTTCGTCAATGACGTGTTCCGAGACATGCTGAGTAGACAGGTGGTGGTGTACATCGACGATATCCTGATCTACTCGGCTACGTTCGAGGAGCACGTCAGGGACGTCAGAGCGGTCCTACTCCGCCTCCGGGAACACAGCCTGTTGGTGAAGGGGGAGAAATGCGAATTCCACCAACAGGCCATCTCCTTCCTGGGATACAGGATCAGTCCTAAGGGGGTGTTCATGGAAAGAGCGAAGACAGACGGCGTCAGGTCATGGCCAGTCCCCACCACCATCAAGGGCCTACAGAGTTTCCTGGGCTTCGCAAATTTCTACCGCCGTTTCATCAGGTCCTTCAGCTCCATAGCCGCCCCGCTCACCTCTCTCCTTAAGGGTGGGCCTCAGAAGCTGGCCTGGAACCCTGAGGCTGACGCTGCCTTCAAGAGGCTGAAGGAGAGGTTCACCACAGCGCCCCTCCTAAAACACTCAGATACATCTCATCCTTCCTTTCATCCTGGAGGTGGACGCATCTGAGGAGGGCGTGGGTGGGGTCCTCTCCCAGCGGCAAGGTAAGCCAGAGAAAATGTTTCCCTGTGCCTTTTTCTCGAAAAAGCTTACCCCCGCAGAGAGGAACTATGGAGTTGGAGACATGGAGCTGTTGGCGGTGGTACTCGCTCTGGAGGAATGGAGACACTGGCTGGAGGGCGCAGTCAATCCATTCCGGATTCTCACTGACCACCGGAATTTGGAGCACATACGAGCAGAGAAACGGATGAACTCTCGTCAAGCCAGGTGGGCCCAATTTCGCTTTCAGTTTATTCTGTCCTACCACCCAGGACCCAGAATGTGAAAGCTGACGCACCCAGGACCCAGGATGCACCATACCGGAGAAAGGAAAGATCTGGGGGATCCTATCCTGCCTCCGTCTCTCATCATGGCACCTGTCATTTGGGATGTGGATGAAGACATCCGCCTGGCGGCTCAGGAGGACCCAGCGCCTGCCGACGGCCCTCCGGGGCGCGTGTATATACCCACCAGGGTCCGTGACCGTCTACTGATCTGAGCGCACACCACCCTTACGGCAGGGCACTCCGGTATGATGTGCACCCTACATTCTCTCTCACAAAAATACTGGTGGCCCACCTTGGCTACTGATGTCTTCCGCTATATCAACTCCTGTTCTGTATGTGCCCAAACGAAGACACCTCGGAACGCCCGGCAGTCAAACTAGTTCCTCTCCCAGTGTCTCAGCGACCTTGGTCCATACACTTTGTCACCGACCTCCCACGTTTTGACGGCTTAACCACAGTCCTGGTGGTCGTAGATCGGTTCTCCAAATCATACCGTTTTTTGCCACTAAATGGTCTTCCTTCTGCTCTCCAGGTCGCTGAGGTCCTGTTCCAACAGGTCTTCCGGCATTATGGACTTCCGGAGGACATCGTCTCGGACTTTGTCCCCCAATTCACGTCCCGACTGTGGAAGGCTTTCCTGGAGAAGATCGGGGCCATGGCCAGCCTCACTTCCGGGTATAGGCCTCAGTCGAATGGGCAGGTGGAGCGCATGAACCAGGAGCTGGGGAGGTTTCTTCGTTGCCACTGTCAGGACCGCCAGGGTGAGTGGGCAAGGTTTCTTCCCTGGGCAGAATATGCCCAGAACTCCTCCACGGGGCTCACTCCCTTCCAGTGCGTCCTGGGGTACCAGCCGGCCCTGGCCCCTTGGACACCCAGCCAGACCGATGCTCCTGCTGTCGACGAGTGGTTCCGAAGGGCCGGACAGGTCTGGGATGCCGCCCATGTCCATCTCCAGAGGGCCATTCATCGGCAGATTGACCAAGCCGACCGCCACCGCAGTGAGGCCCCCGTATTCCAGCCTGGTGATCGTGTCTGGCTGTCCACAAAAAACCTCCCTCTCCGCCTGCCCTGCAAGAAACTGAGCCCCCGGTTTGTGGGGCTGTTTAAGGTCCTCCGGCGGATAAATGAGGTATCGTACCGGCTGCTCCTTCCCCCTCACTACCGTGTCTCACCCACTTTTCATGTGTCTCTCCTCAGGCTGGTGGTTCCTGGTCCTCTGGCAGATGCTGTCCCCCAGGGTACGCCCCCTCCGCCCCTGGACATTGACGGGAGTCCGGCGTATGTGGTGAGGGACATGCTGGAATCCTGGTTCCGTGGGGGACGGCTCCGTTACCTGGTGGACTGGGAGGGGTATGGTCCTGAGGAGAGGAGCTGGGTTCCGGCTGGGGACGTTCTGGACCCCAACCTAATTCGGGACTTCCAACGTCGCTGCCCTGACCGGTCCGCTCCTCGTCCTCTGGGTCGTCCTCCTGGCTGGTGATGTCCTGCGGCAGGAGCCGCGCATCCGGGGGGGCTACTTTCTCCTCCCGTTGCTCCCCTCCGGTGCTCTGATTCGCCGGACTACTGAGCCACCGGTCTGAGCGCACCACCTCGGCAACACCGGAATGGAAACCCAACGCACCCTAAACACCTCCAGCGCACCTGCACCTCATCATCTCATCACCACCCCTATATAGCCCTGGACTGTTCAGTGTTGTGTTGTGTGTGATTGTTAGTGTCTTGCCGTGTACTCGCTCTTTGTTGTTCTCTTGCTCAGTGTTAAGTAAACCTTTACATTGTTGATTCCAGCGTCTGCGTCCTGCCTCTTCGTATCCTCAGTACTCGTCACAAGACCAAAGCAATTGGGCTAGTTAGTGTAGGACTAGTTGTGATGCTTGTAGAAATGTGTATGCTAAAGGTTCAAGGATGAATGCAGTCCAATTCATAGCCTACATTCAGAGAGACATTTATTTTCAACATTTAGTCATCCGTTCGTTTCTTTCAGCCATGTAAATAGCCCTAGCCCGATTACCTACAGCTGTTGGTTGTCTTTTATTGAAACTGGACAAAAGTTTATGATAACAGCTTTTTATTTTATTTTATAAAAGATGACAACAAAGCGAGAAACGCACCTTGCTTGCTGCCTGCCTCCTCTGCAAAGCCAAACCTTTGAAGTTGTGCATATTAATTGTAGCCATGATAAATGGTACTCTTGTATGTGTCCCAAATGGCACCCTATTCACTATAGTTCCATATAGTGAGACACAGCCTTTGAGTTTTACGGATGCCTTGAATGTGCCAGACTTCTAACCCTTTTTTAAGGAGTTCTACATTATGTGGAACAACGTGTGTTAAATGTGTGGAACACTTGTTCCACATTTTGTAGAACATTGAAGGTGAGCATGATGCATTCTAGCTCTGGTCCAGGGCATTAGTGCACGTTCCTCCACTAGTGTTCATGAGGTACACTAGTGGTGGAACGAGCACTAACGCCCTGGACCAGAGCTAGATGTTTTCCATCTGTCTTTTCCCTCGCTGGCGTAGTGTTCTAGGACAGCCTGAGACGACTCCAGCTTCTCCATCTCCATGATAACAACATGGGGACTAGGAAGAACATTGAGGATCTGTCAGGCTGTCTTAACCTCACAGCGTTGACCCTCTACGACACGCCCCTGTGCTTAAAGGGTAACTACAGACAATGCATCGTCAACAGCATCTGGTCACTGAAGGCTCTAGATAACTTTGATCTCTGACGAGGAGATCATTGAAAACTGGATTCTCCCTCTGCAATTCAAACCACTCTACCCTCAGTTTTACGTGAACTTCTTTCCAACAGCTAAGATGGATTGTAGGCCTACTTGTGGTCGTTGATGTCATTTGCGAGCTCTGTTTTCCCTGATGCCCATGATGTATCCTCCATATTTGTCCATAAACTCTTTGTAAATGATTTAATCCAGGGGCTGTTTCAGAGTGAAATGAGAGTAGTCCATAAAATTATATCAGAGGTCAATAGGATCCAGGTTATTTATTCTCTGCCCGTATCAAGATGTGACGATCAAGAGATTGTATGTCAACCTGAAGAAACTGATGCTAACTGACAGCCCAGAGGTACAATTAATCAAGTTAACGTGTTTCTGTGACAGCTATATTCATTTTCCCATGCATGTTACCATCCAATACATGTTATAACGTGAAATAGATAAAGCTTTTTCCTGTTCCGCAGGTTTTACAAGAGGTGACAAGCTTGATGTCTTTAGAGGTTAAGAAACAGAAAGACATCAGTCCTCCATACAACCTGTGACGAGGTGTGAAAGAAGGAATCAGGCGCAGGATGTAAAATACCGAAGTCCAGAGTTTAATCTGTTTGCATAAATCAAACGCCCCAAGCGTCAAACGAAACTGTACAAGGGAAAACATCCAACTTGGCAATAACACAGTGAGTTGTAGCTCAACCGAGCTACACGCTCTCACAACAAAACAATCACTCACAAAGACAAGGGGAACACAGGGAACACTTATACACATACTAATTAGGGGAATGAGCACCAGGTGTGTGTGATTGACAAGACATGAGTGATGTGGAGTGATGAGAATGGGATCGGCAGTAGCTAGTACTCCAGTGACGACGAACGCCGAAGCCTGCCCGAACCAGGAGGGGGGGGGGCAGCCTCGGCAGAAGTCGTGACACAACCAGAAGCTTCATGCCCATAGGGAGCACAGGGGCAGGGGCATCTGCCCCCTCAGATTTGTAGTTGTTTCTCTTTAATACTACTTGCCACTGAGCAATTTTATGAAGTTGGCTTTAACTATCAATCAAGTTAGAGTAGCTAGCTTGACTAACTATCTTAGCTGGCATGCCTGCTGGCAAGGTTGGTAGACATTAGAAAAGCAAGCGATAGCTAAATGTACTGAATAAGACTCATATTCCTTTCAATCTTTTACCCAGATTTTAGCAGAGATGCAGAGAAGCATATTTCATTTCTTTAAAAAAGAACCACCAGACAGGAGGATACAGACAGATCAAAAGATATGCTTAGATATATAGAAAAATACATTTTTTTGACATAGAATGAAACATAATGATTATGGCTCTAGATTGCAGGAAAAAGCTGTTTCAGGCGTTAGAAAAATGCTAAATTCCCTAACTTCCGGACAGGGGGAATACCCCCCCAGCCTTCCTCACAAACTATGTGCCCCCTCAGGTCATTGTCATGCTGGAATACCCATCCACAACCCATTTTCAATGCCCTGGCTGAGGGAAGTAGGTTCTCACCCAAGATTTGACGGTACATGGCCCCGTCCATCGTCCCTTTGATGCGGTGAAGTTGTCCTGTCCCCTTAGCAGAAAAACACCCCTAAAACATAATGTTTCCACCTCCATGTTTGACAATGGGGATGGTGTTCTTGGGGTCATAGGCAGCATTCCTCCTCCTCCAAACACGGCGAGTTGAGTTGATGCCAAAGAGCTCGATTTTGGTCTCTTCTGACCACAACACTTTCACCCAGTTCTCCTCTGAATCATTCAGATGTTCGTTGGCAAACTTCAGACGGGCCTGTATATGTGCTTTCTTGAGCAGGGGGACCTTGCAGGCACTGCAGGATTTCAGTCCTTCACGGCGTAGTGTGTTACCAATTGTTTTCTTGGTGACTATGGTCCCAGCTGCCTTGAGATCATTGACAAGATCCTCCCGTGTAGTTCTGGGCTGATTCCTCAACGTTCTCATGATCATTGCAACTCTACGAGGTGAGATCTTGCATGGAGCCCCAGGCCGAGGGAGATTGACAGTTATTTTGTGTTTCTTCCATTTGCGAATAATCACACCAACTGTTGTCACCTTCTCACCAAGCTGCTTGGTGATGGTCTTGTAGCCCATTCCAGCCTTGTGTAGGTCTACAATCTTGTCCCTGACATCCTTGGAGAGCTCTTTGGTCTTGGCCATGGTGGAGAGTTTGGAATCTGATTGATTGATTGCTTCTGTGGACAGGTGTCTTTTATACAGGTAACAAACTGAGATTAGGAGCACTCCCTTTAAGAGTGTGCTCCTAATCTCAGCTCGTTACTTGTATAAAAGACACCTGGGAGCCAGAAATCTTTCTGATTGAGAGGGGGTCAAATACTTATTTCCCTCATTAAAATGCAAATCAATTTATAACATTTTTTAAATGTGTTCTTCTGGATTTTTGTTTTGTTATTCTGTCTCTCACTGTTCAAATAAACCTACCATTAAAATTATAGACTAATCATTACTTTGTCAGTGGGCAAACGTACAAAAATCAGCAGGGGATCAAATACTTTTTTCCCTCACTGTATAGTCCACTACATTTGACCAAGGCCCAAAGGGCTCTTGTCAAACGTAGTGCAATAGATAGGGGATAGGCAGGGTTGGGTAGTAACGGATTACATGTAACAGAGATGACTTAATCCAGTTACAAAAATAAAGTAACTATAATCAACCCAGATTTCTTTTTTTAAATGTGTAATCGGAATACAAGTAGCATTTTTTAAAACAGATGATTACATTTTCGATCTAATATCAAGAGGAAACTTTGATAAAAGTTAATTTAGCACAGTGGTTCCCAAACTGTGGGTCGGGACCCACTTGTGGGTCATGCCAGGGGTCTTAGTGGGTTTGCCATGAGCCGTAGAGAAAATGTTGCAGTTTTAAAACATCTTTCATGCAATTCTACTCTTTTGCCATGGGGAAGAGCTAAATTCTTTCAGTTTGTAAGCTAATTTCCTGCAATTCTACCCCTTTTGCCATAGGGTAGAGAGAAATGTTTTGCCATTTTACAGCACATTTCCTGCAATTCTACATGACTTATACAATGTTAAGGATATCTGAGTGAGAGTGACTAACAAAATCAGTGTGGGCCCCCTGGAGGTCAGAGCCCCTGGGCACGTGCCCTGCTTGCCCGGTCAATAATTTGGCCATGATTACTACAAGTTTAGATAACTGACTAGACTAACTTACCAACCTAACAATTGTTGAGTGACTGTCAGTGACTGACAAAACAAACGAAAAACTGCTGATACACAATCAAATTTCAAACTTGCACCTTGTGTATTCTACTATTCTAACTCAACAGTAAGTTGAGACCCCTGAGTTCCTAAACTGCCCTTCTAGCGGCAGGGAGCCCTAAGAGACCTCTTGTTGCGTATGCCCCTGTAGCTCTGTTGGTAGAGCATGGCGCTTGCAGCGCCAGGGTTGTGGGTTCGTTTCCCACGGGGGGCCAGTATGAACAAAATGTATGCACTCACTAACTGTAAGTCGCTCTGGATAAGAGCGTCTGCTAAAATGTAAATGTATGCCTGGAGCTGGCCCTGGATCGTTGCAGCATGTACAACATGTCACCCTACCTGGTAGGGGTCCAGGTAGTAAAACCAAATAGAAAGTGTGTTGAAAAGATAATGGACCTATACACTGTATATTTGTGGGTCAAGAAGCAAAATAGTTTGGGAACCGCTGGTAGCGCACCCTCAAGACTTCTCACATGTAGGCTAATCAGTAACGGATAGGGTGCCATTTGGGATGCAGATGTAGAGTTACATTACAGACCCAAACTTTAGTATGACCATTCTAATCATCACAATCCTGATGTTATTAGAGTATATTTGTGATTATCTTGTCTCTCTTGGATCAGACTTCACTCCTCCAGAGGAGTTCTATGACGAGGAGCTTGGGAAAATTAGTGTCCGCCTCGTCGGCTTCAAGACTCTGGTCCACTTACTTGAGCCGGTGAGCGACTTGCTCATTTCCGGGCAACAGGGGGATGGGACATCCGCAGCGCTATCCGCCAGTTCCACATGCAGCCTTCCCGAGCCCCCCAAGCCGCCCCACCCTCGGGCCACCGCTGATCAACTTCCAGTAGCATCTGATGGGTCGCTGACACAGCTCCATCAGCTTAACCTCCTAACAGGTGATCCAGAGGGCATGCAGGCTTCCTGGAGGAGAAGAGGAGGCAGGCGTCTGAGCGGGCGATGGTGGTCACCTTCAGCAGGCAGCACTCCTCGTTGGCCAAGACGGTCAACAGGCACACAGTGCGGCAGAGGCAGAGTCACGCCCAGCAGGAGAGGAGTGACATGTTGGCCAACAGCAAGCATTATGCCCGGAGGAAACTCATCAAGGTGTGCATAGAGGACAGGTACTGTACGGTGGATTGTAACTGTTCTCTACCTCTAAATGTACTTTAATCTCATCATTGTCATTCAGTATGATTTCAAACCCTTTATACAGCCAGCATAGATGCTTCAAATTACATTTATAATCATAATGTATAAAATATGTTAAAACAGACCCCTTTTCCAAGCATGCTTATTGATAATTCTATGAAGGCCTTATAAAGGGTTTATGATCACCACCTCTGGCCCCCCTGTATCCATCTGCCATTGCAGCGCTTGTCAAGAGTTAAATGCTATGAACAGTTTTTTGGGGTATTTGTATATATTTTATTCTGTTGTTTATGAAACTACAAGGAGTAAGGAACAAGGGAGAGGTCAAACAAAGGGGTCACTGGTCTATTGTGTTTATTGTTCGGGTGAAATCATGGCTATTTATTCACCTCATGGCGTCTACTCATGTTGAAATACCTGTTATGAAGCAAAGTGTATGTGGCTCATTCTGAGATTATACAGTGCACTAGTCTCTCAAATCAAAATGCTATCACAAATACAGTAAATGTACATCTCGACTACAGTTTCGAAAGGCAAATGGTGGATTAAGAACTTGATTTAAGGAGGTAGAAAATAGCCTATTATAAAACAAGTTGCATGTAAATACTGCGACTTGAACTAGTCTGCTTTTTTATCCACAGTTTGGTAGCAAGAGACAAGACAAAAACATGTACAAACATGTCAGACTCAACTGCATAACAACCAGTTTGCATACTTCTCCTGTTCATAGGGCTACTAACTGTTTAATGCCCAGATAAGACCTAAACACAAGTATTGCTAAGTATTGCACAAAATATCAAAGATGAGGTGAGTTCTATATAATATTATCCTAATGGAAATTCACCAGCTGGCAGTCTAAGAGGTAAGAGTAACCTGTAAGAAGTAACCTGTAGTGTGGAACATCAAAGAGTAACCAATAAGAGTAACAAACATTAATAATCCCAAAACTATTCCCACATTTGAAAATCCCACATTTTAGAAATGCAAAACTACCGATTTCCTTGGGGGGATATCCCAGAACTGGCGTTCCCAGGTCTACCAAAGAGAAGAGGGGTGGATAGGGTAGGTTGTTCCTCAGTGCAGAAGGGGTGTAAAGGGAACAAGCTATCCTGGTCCTCTCCAAGTGCACATATTAGTAGGGGTGCAGGGGCAGCAGGACGGTGCCATTCAGTAACAGGGCAGAGGGGTGCTGGGTGATACCATTCTTTCACAGGCCAGAGTGGTGCAGGGCGGCCAGGAGAATGGTACCATTCTATCATAGGTCAAAGGGGCAGAACTTCCAGGACTATACCATTTGTGACAGGACAGAGGGGGGGCAGGGTGGCCAGGCTGTCTCTGTTCTCCTCCAGGTACTTGCTGCAGGAGTGAAAGGTGCCGTAGAAGCTGGAAGAAAGGCCTGCGATGTCGTTGGAGATATAGGGGAGGACTCCCGGCGTGGCCTGGTTGTAGTAGGAGATCTGAGGCAAAACACACAGAGACAATGAGATCAGTGGTCCAAATAGCTTTCCACATTATCAGCTTATAGAATAAGGGTGCATACACAGTGTGAAGAAGAAAAGCACTGAGTTAGCCTGGTCCTAGATCTGTTTGTACTGTCTTGCCAACTCCTACGGTCACTGTCATGTTTGGCATGAGAACAACCAAAGAAGTTGGCTTTACAGCACAAATGTATCTTGGACCAGGCTAGCTTTTCGCTGAGCTAACGAAGAGCCCCATTGGTCCACCTTGGTGACAGAGTCGGACTCCTCCCAGATACTGAAGCCGGCACAG
Source organism: Coregonus clupeaformis (assembly GCF_020615455.1). Taxonomy (NCBI): domain Eukaryota; kingdom Metazoa; phylum Chordata; class Actinopteri; order Salmoniformes; family Salmonidae; genus Coregonus; species Coregonus clupeaformis. The sequence goes on along the minus strand of NC_059211.1, from coordinate 14,238,596 downwards.
AGTACTTCTCCCCGGGTGTATTCCTCAGTGGCAAGGTGGGTGGGCAGGGTGACAGAGCGCAGGGCAATCAGGTATGGGTCCCTGAGAGAGACAGAAGAGGCAGATTGTACCATTAAAACATGACAAGGACATGAAATCTGGAAGGTGTAAATGCACTGTGGGATGCAGTCAAGTAACATTTGGGGTACAACCAAATCTGGGTCAGTTAGGGTGCAGTGAGAGAACAGAAAAGGAATGCAGTGCCATTGGAAATGTGTAAGGATTATGGAAGCATTGGGGAGCAGTGACCAAGCAACAACAAAAATGCATACTGGTGATTACGGGATGCTCATGGATGGATGATAGACAGGCAGAGTGTTACCTGGAGTCACAGGGCTTCCTCCTAGAGGCCATGAGAATGAAGTCCTGGCCCTTTCCCCCCTTACTGACACATGGAGTGGCCACACGGTAGATAGTGTCATCCTCATCTGCCTGGACGATCACATCACATTGTCTACATTGGACAGAAGGGAAAAGGCACAAGGTTTCAATCCAAGCGGATGTGTCAATCCAAGGATAAAGACTGGTTGTGACTACTTGTGTCCGTGTTATAACTAGTTGTAAGTAACTGTGTTGTTGTGACCAATGACTGTATATACAGTGGGGGAAAAAAGTATTTAGTCAGCCACCAATTGTGCAAGTTCTCCCACTTAAAAAGATGAGAGAGGCCTGTAATTTTCATCATAGGTACACGTCAACTATGACAGACAAATTGAGAAAAAGAAATCCAGAAAATCACATTGTAGGATTTTTAATGAATTTATTTGCAAATTATGGTGGAAAATAAGTATTTGGTCACCTACAGACAAGCAAGATTTCTGGCTCTCACAGACCTGTAACTTCTTCTTTAAGAGGCTCCTCTGTCCTCCACTCGTTACCTGTATTAATGGCACCTGTTTGAACTTGTTATCAGTATAAAAGACACCTGTCCACAACCTCAAACAGTCACACTCCAAACTCCACTATGGCCAAGACCAAAGAGCTGTCAAAGGACACCAGAAACAAAATTGTAGACCTGCACCAGGCTGGGAAGACTGCATCTGCAATAGGTAAGCAGCTTGGTTTGAAGAAATCAACTGTGGGAGCAATTATTAGGAAATGGAAGACATACAAGACCACTGATAATCTCCCTCAATCTGGGGCTCCACGCAAGATCTCACCCGTGGGGTCAAAATTATCACAAGAACGGTGAGCAAAAATCACAGAACCACACGGGGACCTAGTGAATGACCTGCAGAGAGCTGGGACCAAAGTAACAAAGCCTACCATCAGTAACACACTACGCCGCCAGGGACTCAAATCCTGCAGTGCCAGACGTGTCCCCCTGCTTAAGGCAGTACATGTCCAGGCCCGTCTGAAGTTTGCTAGAGTGCATTTGGATGATCCAGAAGAGGATTGGGAGAATGTCATATGGTCAGATGAAACCAAAATATAACCTTTTGGTAAAAACTCAACTCGTCGTGTTTGGAGGACAAAGAATGCTGAGTTGCATCCAAAGAACACCATACCTACTGTGAAGCATGGGGGGTGGAAACATCATGCTTTGGGGCTGTTTTTTCTGCAAAGGGACCAGGACGACTGATCCGTGTAAAGGAAAGAATGAATGGGGCTATGTATCGTGAGATTTTGAGTGAACACCTCCTTCCATCAGCAAGGGCATTGAAGATGAAACGTGGCTGGGTCTTTCAGCATGACAATGATCCCAAACACACGCCCGGGCAACGAAGGAGTGGCTTCGTAAGAAGCATTTCAAGGTCCTGGAGTGGCCTAGCCAGTCTCCAGATCTCAACCCCATAGAAAATCTTTGGAGGGAGTTGAAAGTCCGTGTTGCTCAGCGACAGCCCCAAAACATCACTGCTCTAGAGGAGATCTGCATGGAGGAATTGGCCAAAATACCAGCAACAGTGTGTGAAAACCTTGTGAAGACTTACAGAAAACGTTTGACCTGTGTCATTGCCAACAAAGGGTATATAACAAAGTATTGAGAAACTTTTGTTATTGACCAAATACTTATTTTCCACCATAATTTGCAAATAAATTCATTAAAAATCCTACAATGTGATTTTCTGCATTTTTTTTCTTCTCGTTTTGTCTGTCATAGTTGACGTGTACCTATGATGAAAATTACAGGCCTCTCTCATCTTTTTAAGTGGGAGAACTTGCACAATTGGTGGCTGACTAAATACTTTTTTCCCCCACTGTATGAATGGACAAAGCCATCGATCACACGACACCATTCATTCCTATGTGAAGACTCAACAGCGCATTGAAGCCAAATTAAGTCGGTTAAGAGGGTCTTTCATTGAGAAACTCATTACTCACTGAGTAACTCAAATTGAAGGCCAACCGGGGTACTGCAGGCTGCCATATTATCCTTATAACTCCTTCTGTGTGCTATTTCAGAATAATCGGTTCAAGGACATACTGTACATCTGGTGTATTAGAAGCAATTATTGTTTTTTTACATGAAGATTGGCATTTACTATAATGGGGGATCCTGTTTTCTGCTAACAATACCTGCGGTGGGCCTAACAATACCTGCGGTGGGCGGTAGGCCTTCCGTGGCAGTTGTTCTCATTTTTACATTTTAGTCATTTAGTAGACGCTCTTATCCAGAGCGACTTATAGGAGCAATTAGGGTTAAGTGCCTTGCTCAAGGGCACATCGACAGATTTTTCACCTAGTCGGCTCGGGGATTAGAACCAGCGACCTTTCGGTTACTGGCACAACGCTCTTAACCACTAAGCTACCTGCCGCCGTGGTTGTAACTAGCGGTGTTTAGTTATGACTACTTGTGACTCTGTTATGACCAGTGTTGGGGGTAACGCATTACAAAGTAACGCGTTAGAATACTCAAATTACTTTGACAGTTTGCATTCGTGGTCAGTAGTGCGCAGGTTATTTTAATTTTCATGTCGATATTTCAAGTCAGTAGCCTGTATTAAGTGGCTTTATTATGTATACTTCGTTTTAATAAATCTGCCTAAATGTTAGTTTGGATTTATGGACAATGTTGCTTTGATGATTTGGATTTATCAAGATAGAATTTCGTTGTGATTGTCACGACTTCCGTCGAGGCTGCCTCCCCTCCTTGTTCGGGCAGGTTTCGGTGTTCGTCGTCACCGGCTTACTAGCTACTGCCGATCCCATTCTCATCACTCCACTTGTCATGTCTTGTCTTGTCAATCACACACACCTGGTGTTCATTCCGCTAATTAGTATGTGTATAAGTGTTTCCTCTGTTCCCCTTGTCTTTGTGAGTGATTGTTTCTTTGTGAGAGCGAGTAGCTCGCTTGAGCTACTCTTCCATTTGTTATTGCCAAGGTGGAATATTTCCCTTGTGATAATTTCGTTTTGACGCTTGGTGCGTTTTATTTATGTAAACGGAATAAACTCTGGACTTCGGTGTTTTACCTCCTGTGCCTGACTCCTTCATTCACACCTCATCACAGTGATGCAACACCTTTCTTTGCACTCATCATACATTTCGATAGTTTAATATGGAATTTCGTTAGAACACTTGGACATAAGCTATTATTTATACATCTTTCTTTATTATCATAATGTGTATACATTTCTCCTCCATCACACATTTTTTGTGGAACAGTTACATTTCAATATAGGCTGCTGAACTACGAAGGCCAAATAATAATGCGCCCAAAAAAATAAGACACTGTTTATTCCAAAATACACGGTTCAATTTACTAAAACTATTGAAACAACTAGGCTATTAGGAAATCTGACATATATCTCGGTCTTGAGCTACTCTATACATGCTGACTAGACCGGGCATGCACGTGCGTCCACCATCGTGCGCATGTTGGTTTTGTCCATCCACACCAGACGCCATCAGGACACACAGGTTGAAATATCAAAACGAACTCTCAACCAACTATATTAATTTGGGGACAGGTTGAAACACATGAAACATTCATGGACATTTAACTAGCTAGCTTGCTGTTGCTAGATAATTTGTCCTGGGATATAAACATTGGGTTGTTGTTTTACCTGAAATGCACAAGGTCCTTTTTTTCTGGATCTTTGTAGAATTTTGACCCATTTTGAGTCACACAAAATCGTGTGTTCTCTACTCTGACAATTAATCCACAGATAAAAGGGGAAACCTAGTTAGTTTCTAGTAATCTCTCCTCTTTCAGTCTTCTGTGGACTTTATCTGGCAGTTGGCAACCAACTTTAAGGTACATTACCACCACCAGCTGGACTGGAGTGTGGACCTCAGTTCATCTTTCAATCACCCACGTGGTATATGATCCTGAGGAGATGGGCGAGGCGGGACTTGCAGCGCTTCAAGTGTGAAAAATAGAACCAAGTTCTATTTTAGCGTCTGTGTGTGAGAGAGATAGAGTGTATGTGTATGTGCAAGAAAGTGTGCATGCAGGTGTGTATATGTGTATGGAGGTCAATTAAGCAATAAGACATGAGAACCAGTGGATTATGAAGCAATAAGGCCTTAGGAGGTGTGGTATATGGCCAATATACCACTTTCTTAGCCGTGGCCATATATCACAAACCCCTGAGGCTATTATAAACTGGTTACCAACGTAAAAATAAATGTTTTGTCATACCCATGGTATACGGTCTGATATACCATGGCTGTCAGCCAATCAGCATTCAGGGCTCGAACCACCCAGTTTATAATAGTTAAAACACACGGCTAAGGGCTGTAATTAGGGAAATAACCGTTAGGAGTGTGTTATTCACCATAATTAATGGGTTCGAGTACCTTATTGCTTTTATCAAACGGTTACCAACATATTTTTATAAAGATTAACGACATTCTTTCATTACAAATGTTATTTTAATGAGACAATTATTTTTATTTAATCCTTCCACCAGGCGATATAGTCTGGACAAAATTTCTGAGGTTGCTAGCCAAGCAGACTGGTCGTCCATTCTATTGGCATGATTGCTAGCCAAGTGGATGGGTCGTCGTCCATTCTAAGCGAAAAAGGTTGCTATGCAGGCTGGCACTTCTCCTTTGCTAGCTAGCCAAGTAAAGCTAACACAATCACATCGAGCAGCTAAAATGACAGCAGACTATGTGCATTTTCATTTGTTTTACTTTTGTTTCTATTGCCATTTCTTTGGATGTATCCACAATAAGGATGCTGATGCATGAATTCGCCTGGCTCAGAGAAGCGGTCTGTCTCATCCGGACATGTTCATTCTCTATGGCACGATGGAGATCACATTTGTAATTTGCAACATTATTGCAGAGGTCGGAGAGGCAGGCAGCACAGTTGGAAACCAAATGCTAGGCTAGAAGCATGGGGAAATAATGTTGAGACACTTTTTTCATGTGGAGATAAAGTTTATGAATTGCCTGGCTGGGCTGTGGAACAGAAGATGCACCTTGATAACTTAAATGGAACTGTTAACAGGCATTACCTGTAGACTATCGTGAATAAATAACAGCTATCAACCAGTCGCCATCCAGGATCCAAATGTACCATTTTATAATGTAGATTGAGAAATGCAATTACGGTAGTTTATTGAGTAATGTCAAGAGACGCATGGCTCTGCTCATCCAATTTCCTAACGGTGGACGCCAGGTCCCAAATTCACTTCATTATTTCATTCTCAGGATGGGAAGAGACGCTACAAGGAGGCTATCGCTAGGAAGAAAATCCGCCTGGACAGGTGAGGAGAGGAGGGAAGAAGGGAGGCAAAATCATCACTGTGGTATTCCCGGTCACACTTTATTTGGACAGTCCCCTATAGATGATCTACAGATGCTCACACTATCAACCAACTATCAATTGTAACTCTGTTGATATGCAACCACTTGCTACGGTTACGGTAGGGTTAGGTTTATGGTTAGAGTAAGGGTTAAACCATAGAGTTGTGCCGTGTGTCTTTCCATTTGACTAGTTTTATGAAAACTCTAAAGTTGCGATCTCATCTGTTATGAGATCACTATATGTTTACAGGAAGTACATTATTTCCTGCAAGCTAACGGAGGTGCCTCTGTCTGTACCCTGGGACTTCAGCAACCAGGTAAGACAAAGCACACACACACACACACACACACACACAAACATATATATATATACAGTGGGGAGAACAAGTACTGTATTTGATACACTGCCGATAAAATGCAAATTATTTACTTAAAAATCATACAATGTGATTTTCTGGATTTTTGTTTTAGATTCCGTCTCTCACAGTTGAAGTGTACCTATGATAAAAATGACAGACCTCTACATGCTTTGTAAGTAGGAAAACCTGCAAAATCGGCAGTGTATCAAATACTTGTTCTCCCCACTGTGTATATATATATATATATATATATATACACACACACACACACACACACACACACACACACACACACACACACACACACACACAACACACACACACACACACACAGTTACTCAGAGGAATCCAAACCGGTTCATTTATCAGATGTACTTCAGCTACAACAATGTGTCTGCACTGAAAATAATGGCTGCTCAAAGCAACTGGATGTTGAGCTCTGAGAAAAACAAGGTAAGTCTTGTTTGTGGAACAGTTAAACGTAAAGGCATCAATCATTATAAACGTTATTAAACAAATTAGAAAAAACGTATAGGATTGTTTGTTTCCTGCTCTCTCCCCTCTCCTCCCTACTGTCTAATAAAGTCATGACTTTCTAAGGCCAGCTGAAAATGCACAGTCATAGTGAGTGTTTTCATATTCAGATTAAGTTGGATGGAAGCAATGTGGAACAAGTCAACCGCTTTCTTAAAGGAGCTACATATAACATTTCCACTTGCACTAAATGTTGATGATATAATGATGTATGTAGTAGTAAATGAATAGAACCCTACAAGGCTCTGCTTTAACCCATAAAGGTTCTATAGTAATTTCAATGGTTTAACCCACTCCTTCCTGATCTGTTCCCAGGTCAGTCTGTACACGCTGGAGGAGAACCAAATGCTTTGTTTTAAGGTAGAGACACATGTCAATGTCCCCGCTGAACAGGCCTGTAGTCACAACACAGACACAAGTAGTCACAACAGTTAGAGCTAGTCACAACAAAGTCACAGCTAGTCATAACACAGTCACAAGTAGTCACAACTAGACACAGCTAGTCACAGCCTAGTTACTTACAACTAGTTATAACAAAGCCCCAAGTAGTAACTAGTTAGAGCTAGTAACAACAAAGTCATAGCTAGTCATAACCAGTGTTGGGGAATGTTACTTTTGCCATTAAAAGTAAGTCGTTACGTTACACCGTTACTTACTGTGGAAAGTAACTTGTTAGTCGTTACATTACTTTTGCGTTACCAAAAACAGAAAACCCTCTGAAAATGCTTTGTGCGTGTTGGTCATTGTTACGCCCAGTAGAAAATATGGCTTGCCTACTTAGTACACGCGGGATATTCAAAGTGGAACGTTCCGCTAAGCACTTAACATGCTGACCACATAACATGCTGGCCGCGTTGCGTGCGTGAGCGTTGCAAAATAAATGTACACATACAGCGCATTCAGAAAGTATTCGGACCCCTTCACTTTTTCCACATTTTGTTACGTTACAGCCTTATTCTAAAATTGATTAAATCGTTTTTTCCCCCTCATCAATCTACACACAATACCCCATAAGGACAAAGCAAAAACAGGTTTTTAGAAATGTTTGCAAATGTATTAATAATAAAAAAACAGAAATATCACATTTAAATAGGTATTCAGACCCTTTAAATAGGTATTCAGACCAGTTTCCCATTTCTTGTTTGTTGTTAGTCCAGTAGCTATACTGAACAGAAATATAAACGTAAGATGCAACAATTTCAACAATTTCAACAATTTTACTGAGTTACAGTTCATATGAGGAAACCAGTCAATTTAAATAAATTCATTGGGCCCTAATCTATGGATTTCACATGACTAGGAATACAGATTTGCATCTGTTGGTTACAGATAAACCCCCCAACAAAAAGGGCCTCACAATAGGCCTCAGGATCTCGTTGCGGTATTTTTGTGCATTCAAATTGCCAATCGATAAAATGCAATTGTGTTCGTTGTCCATAGTTTATCCCTGCCTGCCTGCCCATACCATAACCCCACTGCCACCATGGGGCACTCTGTTCACAATGTTGACATCAGCAAACCGCTCGCCCACACGACGGCATACACATGGTCTGCGATTGTGAGGCCGGTTGGACGTACTGCCAAATTCTCTAAAATGACGTTGGAGGCGGTAGAGATATGAACATTCAATTCTCTGCCAACAGATCTGGTGGACATTCCTGCAGTCAGCATGCCAATTGCACGCTCCCTCAAAACTTTAGACATCTGTGGCATTGTGTTAGGTGACAAAACTGCACATTTTAGAGTGGCCTTTTATTGTCCCCAGCACAAGGTGCACCTATTTAATGATCATGCTCTTTAATCAGCTCCTTGATATGCCACACCTGTCAGGTGGATGGATTATCTTTACAAAGGAGAATGCTCACTAACAGGGGTGTAAATAAATACATTTGTGCACCATTTTTTTGAGAAATAAGCTTTTTGTGCGTATGGAACCTTTCTGGGATCTTTTACTTCAGCTCACGAAACAGGTGACCAACACTTTACATGTTGCGTTTATATTTTTGTTCAGTGTACTTTTCAGACTAACTCCTCCTCACCTGTTCTTGAAGGCATTATTAACAATGGCCTTCAGCACCAGTCGGTCACCAATGTGAGACGGAGCCTGAAAGTGGAACATGTCTATGGTCCTCAGAGTGGGGTGGGCACTACACAGACGACTGGAGAATGGATGTGTGCGAGAGAAAGAGGGAGAGAGAGCGAGAGAGAAAGAGTGAGAGAGGGGGGAGAGAGAGAGAAACAGAGAGGGAGGGAGGGAGGGAGGGAGGGAGGGAGAGAGACTATTAGTCCATCTCACTTCTTCTACAGAGGCTCAACCCATTTGTGACCAATCTACTCATTCTACTACAACTACATCCACATTTTGACACAATAAGAAACCTGGACTGGCAGGTCACAGACATACAGGGACTCACCTGGCTGCGATGGTGGCCACGTTCTCCATCCAGGCCATGATCTGGCCCCCGAAGGTGCTGACCTGGTGGTTGGCATGGGGCGGCAGCACCAGCTCCACGCTCTCTACCTGCGTCCGCTCGGCTGGCACTGCATCCTCATACTCCTGGCACTCACCTGGTGGCACACACACACACAGGCATTCGCACACACACACACACACACACACACACACACACACACACACACAAGAGCGTAATGCAACTGCACTACACAACAGGGTGTGGCATGGGTGTGACTACCACTGATAAGGGCAGTTATTTTACATTAGAGATAAGAGGGGAATTGGACGTCTAAAGCATTTTGTGACCTTCCTAGTCAGGTCATGTAAGGAAAAACTCCATGCCTTAGTTCCAATGGTTCCTGTGTGTACTGTACCTAGTTGAGCTGTGCTGCTGCTCAGTAGGTCTTTGATGATCTCAGCGTGGATCAGTCTCATCCTCCTTCTCTCTGCCGCGATGCTGTACTCCATCTGCTCCGTCTGTGTCCGCGGAATCACTTGCTTCAGCTGCATCTGCACACGCACACACACACACACAGAATGTTGGTGGGCGGTGTGTGTCCTCCTATTGAAGCATGACATATTGATGTGGTTGATACGTCCAACACTGTCAAACCAAGATGGGTGCTCTCGCTCTCTTTTTCTCTTACTCCTTCTCGATCTTCAGCCCTCACCTTCCCCGCCTCAGTGCGTCGCGCCACAGAGATGGCAAAGGCATTACACACGTTCCACTGGCAGTTACTGAACAGGTCCTCACAGCTCACTGCGATGCCCACCTGAGGGTAGTGCCCACGTGGCATCACATCATGACACCAGGCAGTGTATTAGACATATTTTTACAACACATCTATTACTAAGGCTGCATCCCAAATGGCACCCTACAGCGCCTTGCAAAAGTATTCATCCCCCTTGGCATTTTTCCTATTTTGTTGCATTACAACCTGTAATTTAAATTGATTTTCATTTGGATTTCATGTAATGGACATACACAAAACAGTCCAAATTGGTGAAGTGAAATGAAAAAAATAACTTGTTTCAAAAAATTCTAAAAAAGAAATAACGTAAAAGTGGTGCGTGCATATGTATTCACCCCCTTTGCTATGAAGCCCCTAAATAAGATATGGTGCAACCAATTACCTTCAGAAGTCACATAATTAGTTAAATAAAGTCCACCTGTGTGCAATCTAAGTGTCACATGATCTCAGTATATATACACCTGTTCTGAAAGGCCCCAGAGTCTGCAACATCACTAAGCAAAGGGCACCACCAAGCAAGCTGCACCATGAAGAACAAGGAGCTCTCCAAACAGGTCAGGGACAAAGTTGGGGAGAAGTACAGATCAGGGTTGGGTTATAAAAAAATATCCTAAACTTTGAACAGCCCACAGAGCACCATTAAATCCATTATAAAAAAATGGAAAGAATATGGCACCACAACAAACCTGCCAAGAGAGGGCCGCCCACCAAAACTCACGGACCAGGCAAGGAGGGCATTAATCAGGGAGGCAACAAAGAGACCAAAGATAACCCTGAATGAGCTGCAAAGCTACACAGCAGAGATTGGAGTATATGTCCATAGGACCACTTTAAGCCATACACTCCACAGAGCAGGGCTTTACTGAAGAATGGCCAGATAAAAAGCCATTGCTTAAAGAAAGAAATAAGCAAACACGTTTGTTGTTCGCCAAAAGGCATGTGGGAGACTCCCCAAACATATGGAAGAAGGTACTCTGGTCAGATGAGACTAAAATTGAGCTTTTTGGCCATCAAGGAAAACGCTATGTCTGGCGCAAACCCAACACCTCTCATCACCCCGGGAACACCATCCCCACAGTGAAGCATGGTGGTGGCAGCATCATGCTGTGGGGATGTTTTTAATTCGGCAGGGACTGGGAAACTGGTCAGAATTGAAGGAATGATCGATGGCGCTAAATACAGGGACATTCTTGAGGGAAACCTGTTTCAGTCTTCTATAGATTTGAGACTGAGACGGAGGTTCACCTTCCAGCAGGACAATGACCCTAAGCATACTGCTAAAGCAACACTTGAGTGGTTTAAGGGGAAACATTGAAATGTCTTGGAATGGCCTAGTCAAAGCCCAGACCTCAATCCAATTGAGAATCTGTGGTATGACTTAAAGATTGCTGTACACCAGCGGAACCCATCCAACTTGAAGGAGCTGGAGCAGTTTTACCTTGAAGAATGGGCAAAAATCCCAGTGGCTAGATGTGCCAAGCTTATAGAGACATACCCCAAGAGACTTGCAGCTGTAATTGCTGCAAAAGGTGGCTCTACAAAGTATTGACTTTGGGGGGGGTGAATAGTTATGCACGCTCAAGTTTTCTGTTTTTTTGTCTTATTTCTTGTTTGTTTCACAATAAAAAATAGTTTGCATCTTCAAAGTGGTAGGCATGTTGTTTAAATCAAATGATACAAACTCCCCAAAAAAATCAATTTTAATTCCAGGTTGTAAGGCAACAAAATCGGAAAAATGCCAAGGGGGGTGAATACTTTCGCAAGCCACTGTATATGCTCTATGGCAGTGGTTCCCACATTTTTTCACTCTGGCCCCCCATTCCATTAATGGGGAACCCCCTCCCCCATGCCACGTCTATTTCTATGGGCACAAGCACTGGACATGAAACAAACTGTTCATAGCATTTTTGTTGGTGGAGAGAAAATGTTGCAGGTTTAAAGCTTATTTCCTGAAATTCTATAAATTTTGCTATGGGGTGAAGATTTTTTATTGTTGCCATTTTTAAGCTAATTTCCTGCAAGTCTACACATTTTGCCATGTCTTATTTGTGTTCATCAAGAGTTCCTTAACTATTAACTACATAACTATTACATACTGGACAGTATTAATCCCCTGTAGGGCTAACATGACTCTATAGCTGTTGATCTCAATCCACATCTTGGAGGGCTCCAGTCAGTGTCTGCATCCCAAATGGCACCTTAGTCTCTATATAGTGGTTTTCTTCCATTTGGTGCCTAATGAACACGACCCAGGTCTAGAGGGACCACTTTCTCTTTAGAGGTCATACTATGAGGTCAGAGGTCATAGCTCACCAGACAGACAGGCTGTGGAGTCCATCCACTTGAGCAGCTGGCCTACGCTGACCTCGCCACAGTGGTTGGCGTGGCAGGGCAGCACGATATGGGTCATCTTGACCTCTGTGGGGTTCCTGTACACCTCGCAACTCTCTAGGATGAACAGGGGGTCCTCGTTCCCCTTCTCAAACGCCATGACTCTGAAATGGACACAAGGGGAAACATTTGAATGTTTATAACATGAAAGGGACAGTCTTGATCTAGTGCAGTGGTATTCACACTTTTTCAGCAGGGATCCCATTTTTACACCAGAATTTCTGGCAACCCCACCCACCCCAATCACACAACCTTAAAAATCGGTAAATGTATATTTATACATCAACAAATAACCTTAAATTCATTACATTTTCATCTCCCTTATCAAAATGAAAAGAAACCAATAAATACATTTACTCAAACTATTTTTCTAATTATCTTTCTCAAAAACGTTTGTATATTGTCCACTACAATTATCTGTACTTTGGCGACCCCACTGCAATTCGGTCACGGATCATCATACAACATAGCCTTGACCCCAGGCTCAATTGTTACAGAGATTTAGCTGTTTGGTGGACGAGATTATATATTATTACATTTCTTTTCCATACAGGTGCTCCTAGATTAGTTTTAAAACATAAACAATAAAGAATACTGTTGTTGTATCAAGCTCTTTCAATATATTATTTCATTATGCAAAATACTTAATGGAACCCAATTCATCACATTCGTGGAAATCCTAATCTATCATGACTAGGTATGAGGAAAACAAACAGAACAAAACAGTTTATTTCCTGTCTGAAAGCTATTTGGCTCTCTGCAGGACTTGGCTTTGATCTGTCTAAAACAATGCTTGAGGTGAACAAGAGGTAATTCCCACCCTAAACTGCTGTGTTTATACAATGGGACTCATTGACATTTCTAAAATAACTTCTGAAGGAGTCACATTTCTCAATGAAACAAATAACTAAGCAGCACAGTAATTTTAGACCAGAGCCACTGCGCCAACAAAAGTTATTGTGTTCACAAAACAAGATGCTTTACTGGGGAATAACCTGCAGCTCAATTTGTCGTCTGACAGATCCTTAAAACCATTATTTCTTCCTCGAAGAACAGTGAGAAATACTGTATAATATCGTTTTTGGATGGGAATCTGGAGAGACTCTGACTGTAGCTTACACACATTAGTTCCAAAGTAAAGCAGTATTTATGTTCAAACCATTATCTGGTTGAAACAGAGTCAATTTAGAGACTATGTATCCATCACAGCTGAGATGGATAGAATCGTCATAGCGCCATTTGGCATAAAGTTATTAACTGTCTGTTCCAACTCTCATGGAATGGTTACCTGTCTCGTGCTCACCGGACATGCGATATAGCGGAGCAGTTGCAGGTAACGTTACCTCCAATAGACCTGTCTAGTGGACAATAACGGGATTGGTCCCGTTATCAATCCCGTTATTCGGTTATCATCCCACACTCATGAGATAGCTAATAGAGATAGGCTATAGGCTATTAGCGTGTTGATACTACTGAGGGAGTATTAAACTATAGGTATATATCCACACAACACAAAGTCTCAAGTCTGTCTGCAGAGTAACTTGACAGCGTAGGCTAAAAACAAAGATTCGGCAATCGCTTATTAAACGTTTTACATAATTTCCCAAGACAGTAAAAATGACTTACCCAAAGTGAAATTATATGCAGACGATCCGGTCACATTTGCTTGAATGAATGTGCACAACAAAACGTCCGTAGAGGCAGTCTCATGCAGAAGAGTCTGCACACCAGACACTACCCCCTCTCTGCTCATTCCTCCGACGCAACTGTGTGGTGTCGCAGCTAAACAGCTCACACATATCCTGTTGTTACCCCGGTCCCAAAGCACTCATAGGCGGCCCAGTCCTCGCGCAGCAGTCCCTCCCAGCTGCAGTCAGAGCAGGAGATGTTCACCCCTCCGCGTCCAGACTGCAAATGAATCGCGCATGCGGGAAGCCGCCGCTGGCTGATCCCGCCCTGCCTTTCATTCAGGGCGGGATGTAAATGTAGGGTGTTTTTACTCACTTTTTGTCTCTCCCACGACGTTATTCCTCTCTCCTACAGCATCCATCACAATTACAATCACATGGCCAATTATGCAAATTAGGTGATTACGTCATTTAGCGACTACTAGCGAATTTTAGGACAGCCAATAGCTACTTTTCTTACTGAGGAGTTGGCAACACTGAGTCTGTATAATGCTGTTGCATTTATTGGAAGTCCATGCAAGGCATGACCCAGCGCCCCTGCAGATATGGAGCAAGGACATTGCCACCTGTGCCATAGGTCCAGACCTATTGGCTGGTTCCATGGGAGGTAACACTATTCCTCCTCTCTCCCGAAGTGTTCCATATACAAACCCCAATGTGAACAGTGGACACTTCCATCAAAAGGCTTAGGCCCTATGTAAATTTACATTTCAGTAATTTAGCAGATGCTCTTATCCAGAGATAATTTACAGGAGCTATTAGGGTTAAGTGCCTTGCTCAAGGGAACTTGGACTGGTTTTTCACCAAGTCGGCTCGGTGAATCGAACCAGCGACCTTTCGGTTACTGGCCTACTAGGCCTACTACCACCAATGTAGCGATTGAGAGCAAACAACCCAAATGTGGCTTAATCCAGATCCAATGACCCTGTACTGAATGAGCGAACTATCAACTGTGCCATTGGGGTTCAGACCTCTTGACCGAGGCTGTGGTAGCATAGACACACATGAATCATGCGTTCAAAAAAATCTGTTTAGTCTGTTTGGGAGGAAAGAAGTCCTATACATCAAATTTAAAAAATGGAAACGTGGATAGAGCCCTTTATTTATGCAGATGGTGAATTCATTTTTGTTTTTCGAGTTATTTGTCTTCAATAGATATGCAATATAACTTATGTTATAAACAGGGTGGTTCAAGCCCTAAATGCTGACTGGCTGAAAGCCGTGGTATATCATACCACGGGTATGACAAAACGTTACTTTTTACTGTTCTAATTACGTTGGTAAACAGTTGATAGTAGCAATAAGGCACCTCTTGGTTTTGTGGTATATGGCCAATATACCACGACTAAGGGCTGTATCCAGGCACTCCGTGTTGCGTTGTGCATCAGAACATCCCTTAGCTGTGCTATATTGGCCATATACCACACCCCCTCGTGCCTTATTGCTTAAATAGTTATAGTTATTATAAGGTTATAGGTTACAGGTTACAGGTTTCATTGTTTTATACCTAATATTTACAGTATGCCTAATGCCATGTTCTTCATTGCAGAGTGAAACGAGCGCCGCACTATGGCAGGTTTGTCCTGTCACAATTTACCCCTATGAGTAATAGTCTGCTGTCGGTTTCAAGTTCCCCCTATAAACCAACTGTGACCAGAAAGATAGAATCCTGTGGGTTCTCACAGTGGAACATCGACTGCTCAGTTGAAAATCATTATCATATCTGAAGGCTACTGTAGACCTATTTGATTTACATAAAGTCAGTTATGATGATGGTTTTCAGCAACCTAGTTTGAGTCAAACCGGATTTAAACTAAATGAGAAGACATTAATACATACTTAAATCATTTTGGGAAAATTATAAACTGTATGTGAGCCTACAGTAGCCTATAATTAGCAAAATTCCCAATAGCAGAAGGCTAATGACAATACAAACGGTAGAAATGTGATAACTAGACATTCTAATTGCAACAATTGTGATAGACAGATGCGTTAGAGAGCGTGTAGACTAGTCAGCGGTTTTAAGGAACCCGTGAACCGAGTCCATATCAACAACCAATAGGATGTCTCTTTTTACTTTGAGTTTCCTTAAAGGGGAAGATGCTGCTACTTCAGTTCAGATCTAGCCTATCTCTTAAATGGTCAATTATACATATTAAACTAGATGGAAACAGGTGGTAGCCGAGGCCTATAATAAAATATAAAAAAACTTAATAGCCTACTTATTAAATTAAGGGAAAAAACCTTTGTATTTCACAATAGTCTATGGCTGTGATATTTTAACCATTGAAATGGAATAGGATATGGGTAAAAATACATAACATTTGTTTTATTTGCTTATGTCCTACGGATAAGGTATACTATGGATAAGGCTCTAATAATAACTGAACATTTAATAAGTTGTCATCATAGAGAGGGCTGAAACTGGAGTGATCTGGTATCTAATGATTTGTTGAAATGCTGAAATAATCGTATAGAGATGATACCTCTCAATGTTGAAGATATCTTGCCTTTTATTCTAAGGTTGCTTGATAATAAACGTTGGGATATGTAAAGTAGATGACCTACTGTAACAACCACCTCCAATTGGCACCAAAAAGGCATGACATAACTTTAAGGCAGGACTAGACGGAATTACTGTACGCTCATTGGTGAAAAATACTTGCCAGTCAATTTAGCCCTATCCCTTCCCGTTGACCAGGCTCGGTTGAGAAGTGCGGTTGGAGTGTGAGAGGGTCGCGGCCGAGGCTGACTGATGGTCTGACAGATGAAATAGAGAAAATAGAGAAAGAGAAGACGGGCGTCCTCCTCCTTCAGAAAACCATGTTCCCCAAAGGCAAAGTGTCCGCTGTGCCGTCGGATGGCCAAGCACGGGAAAAGTAAGTTTTAAAACATATGTCTTACCTAATGCAAATTGTTTCCCCCCTCGGGTTTGTGGTTTGCTGGACAGCTGAATTCAAGGAGCGAATTTCCTCATACGAGGATGGAATTGAATGAACCGCCTTGTCTGCTCGCCATTCCTTCATTACCCTGCCTTCGGCGTTATATTATTCCTGGGCCTCATTACTGAACGTAAATTGGTGTTTGTATTTGCAATTCAGCGTCTAAATCGTTTGTATTATTTTTACGGAAAACGTGAAATGAGTAGCGAAAAAAAAAATAGCACCGTCCAATTTGGCTTTACGTCGTTTCTCTGTTGCATTAATTGATACAGTTTTGCTTCCCCCAGTGCTTCGGTTGCTACTTTGTTTCAGTTCGCTGCTACGAGTGCAGTCACCAACTCAATCTCATTTATCGATTGTTAATAACGCGTTTTCTTCTTGGTTACAATGTTTCCTATTGTATATGTTTGGAAAGCCATTGTGCGAAAGGCCTTTTGGAGTCGGGGGTCCATGCAAACGCCTGAATGAAATTAATGTCTGTCGATCATGTACCCCAAAGTGTAATAAATATTATTTGATTAGAGACCCAAACACCCATTAGGCCAACTTGTATTTACCCCAGTTTGTGTATAGACTAGGCTACTATACTGTGTCTGCGTCCTGATAGAGCCAAAGTAGGCTAGTTTAGAGTTTGCTAAACTGTGTAGTTCTAGAACATTTTGTTTTTATGCCTTTTATATTGTTCAAACTGTAGTTTATTTTGTTCACAGGCTAGCTTTATACGTCTATGAATATTTGTTACACATAGGAGCACAGAAGTCAGCACAGACCTTTTTATCAGAGGTGAGTATCCTACTACTGTCCTATCCATGTGACCGAACTTCAATAACAAACGCATTACCATTTGAATAAATTAATTTCATTGTAAAAAAGTAGGCCCTATTGTTCATGCACAATTGTTTTATTCTCCACTTTCCAGATAAGATGGGAAAAGAACATCACACTCGGGGAACCCCCTGGGTTCCTACACTCTTGGTGGTGGTAAGTGTTCCGTATGTCACTGTTAACAATACAACATGTTGTACCATGTACAGTATTCAGTTGCTTTATGACTTGTGTGTCTTGTCCACAGTGTATTTTGGGACCTATATTGTGCCGCCCCAGAGAGAAGAGAGACATGTGATCATTCCAGTGAAGCGAAGGCCTTCCATGATTATGTGAGTTCTGCTCCTCCTCATGAGACTTCCTGCTGCACATGTTGCTGGGGTTCTGCTGAAGAGCCTGGGGCTGTATTTACAAAGTGTCTCAGAGTAGGAGTGCTGATCTAGGATCAGGTCCCCTCCTGTCCATATAATTGTATTGAAGATTATCTAAAAGGGGAAACTGGTCCTAGATCGGCACTCCTACTCTGAGTCCCTTTATGAATACGGACCCTGGTTTCCTTTGTGCCTACATTCTCAAATGTAGAATGAGATTGCACCCAGATGGGCCTCAGCCCAGCTTGCGTAATAAAAAATAAAATAAATCCATCAGTACCTTTTTGTTGTTGATGTAGACCTATTAAACAGACCTATCTTCCTTGTTACACTTCATACAGTTTTGATGCCATGTGTAGTAGTAATGGAGAGGTGTTCTTCTGTTTGTTTCTTGGGGCATGCCTTCTACGCTTAATTTAAATGGACCCCCCTGTAATTTTCACAGAAACTACTTTGTCACACATTTTTTCCCCCAACACTTTCCCTTGCTGACACTACTATTGCTAAACTTTTTTAGATACTTTAGGATGATTTGGACATGTTGTGGTGTGAGAATGTAAATGGGGACCTTGCATCAACCTCATCATAGTGTGGATATATATATATATATAGTGACGTGCAATGCCATTTTGTTTCAATATTTGATTTATTTAATTAAAATAAATCACCTAGACTTTAGCTTTTAAGAGTTTATTACAAAAAAATGTCAAAATAAAATAGATTTTAACACATCTTCGTGGGCCTAGTTACCCCATTGGGGGGTGGCAGTTACTCCGGGGCTTGGGAAAAATGCCCCTTTTTTGAAAACAACGTTTCATTAAATAACTAAAGTGTAAACTGTAGCCATTTATTTCCCTTCATAGTTTGTTTGCCTAAGCATGACCATCATCCAGATTTCTCTTTTTACCAAACTTTGCTTTTGTGTCAGCAATTGGACATTGTTTTTAGGGGGGCTAGTTACCCCATGCACCTTACACACTGCTTATAGATGTGTCCAATAATAAATGCTTATTTTTGTTTAACGTTCCAAAGTGTGTCCTAATGAACACGATCCAGCTTTCCCTTTGTTGTGGCCAGTCACTGTTGCACAATGTTCAAGAGCTGAGATGGGTTCATATTCTCAACTATCTTGAGGATGGTAGTGGCCAAGAGTTGTTATTTTGAACTCTAGATGAACCCATCTCCATCTTGTGCTACATTGGGCTTTTTTCCTGAGCTAACAGGATAGTAGTACTCCATTTGAACTGAAATTTACAGAGCCTGTGCTTTTAAAGATTCTTCCGTTCAAATAGATTATTTTTCCCAAAACGGATGCACAGCGCTTGTGGCCTATCACTGAACTTGGCTCTTGCATATCGACAATTTGCATACGGTCTTTGCATGTTCAGAACACTATGCATATGGGGAAATTGCTTTTCCTATCTCGTACTACTGCTGGTCAGGTCAGTCTGCCCCAGGACAGGCAGTCAGAAACCCCATTGGGAGCATCCAAATAACGTCCCAATTATCTCCGCTTCCTCCAAAAGTGTGCACTTGTTCACTTCCCTTTACTGATTTGAAAATAAATGACTGGTATAAGAAATTTGGTGGAAAGTAAACTATTACTAGCCCATGCCTCCTCCAAGCCCGTGCTGAAGATGTCTACATCGGTCCGCTAATACAGGACTAGTAAAGGCCCAGTGCACTACTTTTGTCAAAACATTTAAACTAAATGTATACTGAAGAAAAATATAAACACATGCAACAATTTTTAAGATTTTACTGAGTTACGGTTCATATAATAAGCCATATAATAATTCATT
Organism: Coregonus clupeaformis; assembly: GCF_020615455.1. Taxonomy (NCBI): domain Eukaryota; kingdom Metazoa; phylum Chordata; class Actinopteri; order Salmoniformes; family Salmonidae; genus Coregonus; species Coregonus clupeaformis. Next base: position 14,218,737 of record NC_059211.1, on the reverse strand, counting down.
ATGCCCTAATCTATGGATTTCACGACTGGGCAAGAGCGCAGCCATGGGTCGGGTTGGACCCACTAGGGAGCCAGGCCCAGCCAATCAGAATGAGTTTACTCCACAAAAGGGCTTTGTTGTAGACAGAAATACTCCTCAGCAACCCATCAGACGATCCCGCAGGTAAAGAAGTCTGATTTGGAGGTCCTTGGCTGGCATTGTTACACGTGGTCTGCGGTTGTGAGGCCGGTTGGACGTACTGCCAAATTCTCTAAAACGACATTGAAGGCGGCTTATGGTAGAGAAATGAATATTCAATTCCTGCAGTCAGCATGCCAATTCCACACTCCCTCAGCTTGAGACATCTGGTATTGTGGTGTGACAAAACTGCACATTTGAGTGGCATTTTGTCCCCAGCATAAGGTGCACCTGTGTAATGATCATGCTGTTTAATCAGTTGCTTGATATGCCACACCTGTCAGTTGGATGGATTATCGGGCAAAGGAGAAATGCTCACGAACAGGGATGTAAACAAATTTGTGCACAATTTGAGAGAAATGATTTTTTGTGCGTATGGAACATTTCAGGGATCTTTTATTTCAGCTCATGAAACATGGGACCAACACTTTACATGTTGTGTTTATATTTTTGTTACGTATATTTGTATTTGAGTGTTTAACCAGCATTTGTAACTTGAGTCTGATAATTATGTGTACAAAATAGTTAATCTGATAATACTTGTGGAGTATAAAAATACTTGCTTGATGTTTTCCAATTTCCTGAAATACTTTGCAAATGCAACTTATTTCTGTGTAAGCTGAAATGGTCTATTCTTTTTTACATTTTAGTATATGCTCTTATTCAGAGCAACTTACAGTAGTGAGTGCATACTTTTTCATACTTGTCCCCCGTGGGAATCGAACCCACAACCCTAGCGTTGCAAGCACCATGCTCTACCAACTGAGCCACATATCACAAACCACTTGATGTCTCAATGTACTTAATTACTGTATTGTGCATTGTTTTTCTTCATGGTGATGGAATGTCTACAGGTACCAAACCTAGATGACTAGCCTATGGAAAATACAATAATTTACATTTAAGTGATTTGTAAGGATGGTAAATTAATACTGCACAGAAAGTGGTTGTTTTCCATGTTATTTGATCAAGAAAAATATTTATATTTATATAAATATTTATTGCGGATAACCATGGAGGCACAGAGCGGAGCTATCTCTGCCATTTCTTTCACCGGACGGACCTCGTCTTAGTTATGCTAGCTACTTATTTCTGATCAAAACCTGATTAGACATGTAATTATGTTATCTGACATTTTTTTCCCCTCCAAAACAGTTATTTTAGCAAAATTACCATTACTTAGCATATTATTTCAAATGAAAGTAGGCCTGTACATTTAGATTTTCTTTATATAATGTGCCGCTTTTTCCAAAGTACTATCCACATTAGTACTAAAGCTAATTTACCATAATTTGATTATAGTATAATCTAGTTTTCAGAATTTAAGTAAATAGAATTGTTTTCATATTTATATGGCAGAAACGACTGCCATTTAAAGGGGAAGTACACACACATTTTAAATATATATATATATCTCCTATAGGTTTTTGGCTGGTGTCAAAATGACCCCAAAGGACTTAAAGTCCATATTGATACAGAAACACTAAACAATTATTTAAATTTGTTAAGAACAAGTTCATTTGACAAAGTCATGAACATTTTAAAGAGTAGAATTAACCACCTTTGGGCTATAATCTAAAAGATGTCCCCAGTCGGTAGCTTGAGGGATAAACTAGTCGACTGTTATGTCTATGGTGATATTGGGAGATGGGATCCCTGTGAATCGATGTTGGTTCTTTTTGTGTTCATCTTAGGCTAGTACATGTATACATGGATAGTGAGGTCAGTGCTCTCTCTTTGTTTGCGTGGGCCAAGGCTTTCTCTCTCTCTGTTCTCTCCGCTCTCTCTGTGTGTTTTGCATACAGTAGGCCTAGGATTTCTGTCTTTCGTTCTCCCTGTATCTTTCTCCCTCCATGGCCAGTAGTCCCAGGGCTGTCTTTGTCTCTGTGGGGGAGGTGGCTGGGCTACTAGCAGGCAGGGAAGCAGGGAAGCAGCGATGCATCGCGGCTCGTAAAGCGCAGGGCCCTCCCTCCCTGGCGTGTTCACGCCTGGTCTGATTGATGCTCCCTCGGGGCCCCCGTCTCCATGGTGTCAGCCGCTGATTGATGGCTGTCAGGGAGCTGAGGGACCGACTAGAAAAGGGGAGTGGTCACCGTGGCATATGCCTGGCAACCAAGGGAAGAGCAGAGAGAATATGGGAAAGGGAGGGTGGATGGGGAGTGGTAGAGGAGCGCTTGAGAGGCCTCTTCTCCTCTGGGTCCTACTGCTAGACCTTTTCACCACCAGGGACTAGGAAGAGAAGGCTATGAAAACAAAGCCATTTTCATGGCGTTGGTGGATGGTTGAACATCGACTGACTTAGGCCCAGGCTTCTTTTTTATAGCTTAGTTCAGGTGGATGAAGTGAGATGGTAAAGCAGTCCAGGGGCCATATGTATCCCTATTCATTGTGATGTAAAAGACAGCTGGTCCTAAATCGGCACTCCAACTCCGAGACGCTTGATACATACGGCCCCAGGTCAGGTCATGGACAGTGTTAGTTTTGTGTGGTCTCTCTCTGGCCCAGCCCCTTTTCTCCAAGCTGTGCTGCATCCCGCTTATTGCTTTCTGTCTCTACTCTCTACCTTCTCAGGGCTACCTTAGTCAACCACTTTCCTATTTTTCTTTCTCCTCTCTGTCTGTTTTTGTACAGAAAGCACAACAGCTGCTGTGACCTAACACACACACACACACACACACACACACAACCAGGGGGGTGGGTCTGTCAAAAAGAAGCCCTGTCTAGGAAAGGTTTAGAGATGGGCCCCTGCCCCACCCCACTCAGCTGCCCTCCTCCTCAGCCCCTCAGGCAGCAGAGTCTGTGACATCTGCCCCCTCCTGTACCAAAGCATCAGTGAGCCTTGGCCCTCCTCTCCCGCAGCAGAACAGAGGCTCCATCCCAAATGGCACCCTATTTCCTTTATAGTGCATTACTTTTCACCAGGGCCCTTAGGGAATATGCTGCCATTTGGGGGGGACACAGAGCCACAGTTGAATATGCACAGCAGTGGGCTCTAGTACCAGAAAATAAGGATCAGATGGAACATGCCTGGAGACTTGCCATGCACTCTGGTACATTTCAGACCTAACAGTTAATGTGTTAAGGTACAAGAGCAATGTAGACTTGTTTTAGAACATAAATATGACTGTTACCATTTTGTAGTTACAGCTCTTTCTTAGGTGTAACACAATAACATCCCCAGATAGTCCAGGAAATGTGAACTCTCTAATATCCCTCCACAGCTACCAGCTACCTGACCTCAACTTCATGCATAGCAGTGCTTGATCACACTATTCTATGACAACCATACTAGTCTCCCAGAGAGACATTTTATCTATAAGCCTCTGTAGGCTCAAGGCAAGGTTGTATTCATTAGGGCACGCTGTTGCAAAACATTTTGCAACCAAACCCAGCATTACCTATTGGACAAATTCAGGTTAGTCTCTCCACTCCCTGTTTCAGTCCATTTTCTTCTGTTTGGTTCCCAGTGAACAGCCTATGACCCAGAGGGGTATACTACAAAGCAGGGTCACCATGTTAGCCAGCTAACTTAGATAAACAAAAATAGTTTCTGGGTCATTAATTAATCTAAATTTGAATATGGGTTGTTGTTTGAAACAACTGAATCAATCCATGTCCATTTTTAGCATAATCTTCTTAGAAATGTGACATTAATTCTGAACATTCAAGCAAGTTGGCTGGCTAACTCATTGATCCTGCTTTGTGACATACCCCCCAGGTGTCCTAGAGTTGAAGGATGCCCCTTGAACGTAGCTAACTGTTGTGTCAGTGTGTTCCAGTAACAGCTGAGCTGGGTGATGCCTGGTCCTGGATGGCTCCTTCTGGCCTCACTTCTCCCTCTAATGTGGTATTTCACAGTGGACCTGCAGGACCTGGCTCAGATATAATTAGGAAGGGGTGCAGTCAGTTGATATACCAGGGGCTGCGAGTGTGTTGGTATATCCACTAGTGTTGTCTGGAGGTTGAGCACTTTAGAGAGTGCAGGGAGGTGTGTGTGAGGGAGATGGTAAGGTGTGTGTGTGCCTGGATGTGACTTCATTTTCTCAAGATGTGTGTGTTTTTGGTGGTGTTCCTTTATATCCTGTTCCCCTACTTATGACAACTCCATGGTCTCACAAGCCTCATCTGTCATAACTAGCCTTTGATACCAGATGCCAATACCAGTGTGCAATGTAGGCATTATCCTCAGCTGAAATGCTCCTACAAAAACAACAACAACAACAACAACAAAAAAGTCAATTTACGAGCGTGCGACCAAAGCCTAGCAGTGAGTCCCTGCTGTGTATGAGCACTTTGGAGTGAATCCCACAGATTCTTATCAAATCTACTGGATACTTGCTGGATCAGCACATTTGGCTGTGCAATTAGATTCCACCCCGGTCAAACTTGAGAGACTTGTTCTGTCTGCGGTGTGTGTGTGATACTTAGGGCCAGTTTCATGGACACAGATTAAGGCTAGTCTTGGACTAAGAAATCATGTTCAATGGAGTAATGTTTATCATTCTGTCTATGCAAATTATTTAAAGGTTTGACTCCTGGCATTTTGCATAATATCACACGTTGACCGGGTTTATAAACTTTAAAGCGCTCATAGAGCCAACCAGTCAGAATGATGAACTTGAACGATAAATATACCAGACTATGGTTGCAAAGCTAGCGGTAATTTACCAAAGTAACCGGCAATCTATGGTAATTTAGGTAACTTATACTTTAATAGCTTTTAAAAAATGTGAAAAATAAAGAGAATATTATTTTATTTGTGTGTCCATGAGTTTCTAGTGGAGAAACCATATGGGTCAAGAGAAAATGAGCCTAATTAATGAAAAAAGCATCTGATAAACAATGTCATTATTTTCAATTAACTCTGCAACTCTTCCAACTATTGACTTTTTCACAACTGCCACCAGTTTGGCGCCAAAACATTTACAACAAAGACATTGACATAGTAAAATAAAGTGTGTAAAAATTTTTTTATTATGGATATGTCATGCTGAAACCCTCGTATTAAACACCAATGGTATTCACTAAGTTCATGGTTTAAATTTAGGATGTTTTACAGCTTTGTCATTCTATTTGTTATTTTCAAATAATATTTTTTGATTATTTTACATATTTAATATGTGATAAGGGTGAGCGATAATTAGACACCTGTGATAATCTGAAGTACCCAAAAATGACACTAGATTTCATCTGATAAATTCTCCCCAAAACATGAAAGTTACCAAAATTCTGGTAGTTTACTGGTAAACCTCAAGTTTCCACAAATATGCCCTACCTTTGCAACCCTATACCAGACAAAATATCCTTATTTCAGTTCTAACCCCACTAACTCTGTATTTTGTCTGTGTTATCTTTACAGAGTGCTGCTGCAGCCCCCAGTCCAGTGATGGGGGGGATGCCCCCTGGAGAGGGGATGCCCGGTGGACCCATGCCCCCCGGATTCTTCCAGGTCAGTCTCCTCCTACTCTCTCACACACACCTCCATCTACACTCCATGGCAGTGGTTCTAGGGCTGGGTGATGTATATAATTAATTTGAATGTATGTTTTTGCACATTATTCTAAATGTCTATCTCAATAATTACTTAACATTTTTTTTATGAGAGTTTATGTCCAATTGTTCTCGTTGTCTTTTTGGTCTCGTCTCCTTCACTTCTTCTGTGCTGTGTGCACTGACTGTAGGCTGTGTGCACCTTCCCATTTACACACACACACACACACACCAAGCCTCTACCCCTGCCATTCACAACAACAAAGATGAGAGATCACTTCGTCCTCTCTGAGAAATGGTTTCAACTGGCTATTTGCAGTTGCGGTTTGGTCGATCATATGGACACCGAAACACAGTGAGACATTATTTTACTATAATAGAGGAGAAGTTAACCTTTAACAATACCCATTTTATGTCTCAACTCCTCAAATTGCGTGCAGAGCAGACTACTAAAACGGACTATCGATGAACATTGATTCTGGAAAATTCATGCTCAGTTTGTAGTTCCACATACTGCTAGCAGCATTTTAAACAGACTGCTATACCAGATGTCTAGTCTGTGTTTTATAAATGTGCAATTAAGCAAAAAACGCAATAACAGTGATTCCGGGAAGTATTCAGACCACTTCCTTTTTTCCACATTTTCTTACGTTATGGACTTATTCTAAAATTGATTAAATACATAAAAAATCCTCATCAATATACACACAATACTCCATAATGACAGTGAAAACATGTTTTTAGATTTTTTTTGCAAATGTATAAAAAATGTACCTTATTTACATAAGTATTCAGACCCTTTGCTATGAGACTCGAAATTGAGCTCAGGTGCATCCTGTTTCCATTGATTATCCTTGATATTTCTACAACTTGATTGAAGTCCACCTGTGGTAAATTCAATTGATTGGACATGATTTGGAAAGGAACACATGTCTATATAAGGTCCCACAGTTGACAGTGCATGTCAGAGCAAAAACCAAGCCATGAGGTCAAAGGAATTGTCCGTAGAGCTCTGAGACAGGATTGGTTCGAGGCACAGATCTGGGGAAGGGTACCAAAACATTTCTGCAGCATTGAAGGTCCCCAAGAACACAGTGGCCTCCATAATTCTTAAATGGAAGAAGTTTGGAACCACCGAGACTCTTCTTAGAGCTGGCCGCCCGGCCAAACTGAGCAATCGGGGGAGAAGGGCCTTGGTCAGGGATCAAGAACCTGATGGTCACTCTGACAGAGCTCCAGAGTTCCTCTGTGGCGAAGGGAGAACCTTCCAGAAGGACAACAATCTCAGCAGCACTCCACCAATCAGACCTTTATGGTAGAGTGCTTGGGTGGAAGCCACTCTTCAGTAAAAGACACATGACAGCCCGCTTGGAGTTTGCCAAAAGGCACCTAAAGGACTCTCAGACCATGAGAAACAAGATTCTCTGGTCTGATGAAACCAAGATTGAACTCTTTGGCCTGAATGCCAAGCGTCACGTCTAGAGGAAACCTGCCACCATCCCTACAGTGAAGCATTGTGGGGATGTATTTGAGCGGCAGGGACTGGGACACTAGTCAGGATCGAGGGAAAGATGAACGGAGCAAAGTACAGAGAGATCCTTGATGAAAACCTGCTCAGGACCTCGGACTGGGGCGACGGTTCACCTTCCAACAGGACCACGACCCGAAGCCAGTAGTGGCTTCGGGACAAGTCTCTGAATGTCCTTGAGTGGCCCAGCCAGAGCCCGGACTTGAACCCGCTCTAACATCTCTGGAGAGATCTGAAAATGGCTGTGCAGCGACGCTCCCCATCCAACCTGACAGAGCTTGAGAGTATCTGCATAGAAGAATGGGAGAAACTCTCAAAATACAGGTGTGCCAAGCTTGCAGCGTCATACCCAACAAAGACTCAAGGCTGTAATCACTGCCAAAGGTGCTTCAACAGAGTAAAGGGTCTGAGTACTTATGTAAATGTAATATTTCGGTTTTGTATTTTTACTAAATTTGCTAACATTTCTAAAAACCTGTTTTTGCTTTGTCACTATGGGGTATTGTGTGTAGATTGATGAGGGGAAAACTATTTAACCAATTTTAGAATAAGACTTTAATGTAACAAAATGTGGAAAAAGTCAAGGGCTCTGAATACTTCCGAATGCACTGTATGTAATTAATTGACAACTTGTTCTCATTCTGAGAAATAAGGTAGGCCACTTGATTTCGATATTATAACTAAGTGGACAGGCTAGCATGCTGTTCAAATAGTTGGAGACTGACAGGGCAGTGGTGGAAAAAGTACCCAATTGTCATACTTGAGTAAAAGTAAAGATGCCTTTATAGAAAATGAGTCACGTAAAAGTTAGTCACCTGGTAAAGTACTACTTGAGTAAAAGTCTAAAATTATCTGGTTTTAAATATACTTAAGTATATTTTTGCAATTTCATTTACTGAAGTATCAAAAGTAAAAGTATAAATAATTTCTAATTGCTTATATTAAGCAAACCAAACGGCACAATTTTTAATTCTCTTTACGGATAGCCAGGGGCACACTCCAACACTCAGACATAATTTACAAATGAAGCATTTGTGTTTAGTGAGTCCGCCAGATCAGAGGCAGTAGGGAAGACCAGGGATGTTATCTTGATAAGTGCGTGAATGGAAAACATTTTATTTCCTGCAAAACATTCCAAATGTAGCCAGTACTTTTGGGTGTCTGGATAAATGTATGAAGTAAAAAGTACATTATTTTCTTTAGGAATGTAGTGAAGTAAAAGTTGTCAAATATAAATAGTAAAGTACAGATACCCCCCAAAAAACTACTTAAGTAGTATTTTCACTTAAGTACTTTACACCACTGCAGAAGGGTGTGTTTAAGAATTTAACTGTTCTACTTTGTTAGCTAGCAAATTGATCCAAGTTGGCTAAATTTTAAAATATAAAGATTAGCTGGCTGAAACAGAAAAAGGCCGTACCCAAACTGGTGCCACAAAGTTGGAAGCACAGAATAATCTAGAATGTCATTGTATGCTGTAGCTTTAAAATGTCCCTTCACTGGAACTAAGGGGCCTAGCCTGAAACATGAAAAACAGCCCCAGACCATTATACCTCATCCACCAAACTTTACAGTTGGCACTATGCATTGGGGCAGGTGGCGTTTTCCTGGCATCCGCCAAACCCAGATTAATCCGTCGGACTGCCAGATAGTGAAGCGTGATTCATCACTCCAGAGAATGTGTTTCCACTGCTCCAGAGTCCAATGGTGGCGAGCTTTACACCACTCCAGCCAATGCTTGGCATTGCGCATGGTGATCTTAGGCTTGTGTGCGGCTGCCCGGCCATGGAAACCCATTTCATGAAGCTCCCGACGAACAGTTCTTGTGCTGACGTTGCTTCCAGAGGCAGTTTGGAACGCAATAGTGAGTGTTGCAGCCGAGGACAGATGATTTTTACGTGCTTCAGCACTCGGCAATCCCATTCTCTGAGCTTGTGTGGCCTACCACTTTGCGGCTGAGCCGTTGTTGCTCCTAGACGTTTCCACTTCACAATAACAGCACTTACAGTTGACCGGGGCAGCTCTATTGGGGCAGACATTTTATGAACTGACTTGTTGGAAAGGTGGCATCCTATGACTGTGCCTTGTTGGAAGTCACTGAGTTCTTCAGTAAGGCAATTCTACTGCCAATGTTGGTCTATGGGGATAGCATGGCTGTGTGCTCGATTTTTATACACCTGTCAGCAAAGGGTGTGGCTGAAATAGCTGAATCCACTAATTTGAAGGGGTGTCCACATACTTTTGTGTATATATCGTGAATCGCCCATCAATATTTTTAAATAGATTATTCTTAGGCCATATCGCCCAGCCCTAAGTTGTTCCCAACCCTTTCCTTTCCGAGGACCAACAGATCTCTTTATCATGTTATGGGGGGAATGTGTGGACCACCTAAAGTACCCTCGTGGACCACAAGTCGTCTCACAAGTTGTAGACCAGTGCTCTGGGCTGAATCATAACTAACTTGAGATCCGCCAACAAGAAAAACTGACTTCAATTTCTTCTCAACCCCATTGACGTCAATATAGGTTTGAGTTACTGTATCTGTGTGATTCTCAAGTAAAGAGTTTAGCCTGTATGTGCATGCATGGACCACACTATTGCGCAACTGCTCCTCTCGCTGTCATCTGCTCTGTCTCTCACCTGTTCTACCGCCCTGCTGATGTGCATTCCACATTCATACCTGTCCACTAAGCTGGGCTTATCAGGATGTGTTAAAGCTCTGCATGTGTCAATGACGCGCTGCCTCTGCTCTGCTGTGCTCAGTAGGCTGTGTCTCGTCTCTGCTCTGAGCCTGTCTTCATCACAAATGACACCCTATTCCCTACAAAGTGCACTACTTTTGACTGAGCCCTATGGGCCCTGGTAAAAAGTAGTGCACTTACTAAATAGGGTGCCATGTGGGACGCATCCTGTGTTTGTAGTGTTGTTGTCGGACTACCCACTCCAGTGTACTGTAGTGAAACATGGAGGCGCGGTTGGGCCTAACCATTAATGGAGAAATGTAAAGGTGCTGCACCACCTGCCGTAAATCAATCTCTCATGAGAATAAACTCTTGGCAGGATTTGACTTCAACAGTCATGAAGTATTATCCTGTAGTGAAAGTCAAAGCATTCACTTCCGTTTCTTTAAAGGCCCAGTGCTGTCAAAAATGTGATTTTCTATATATTTCCACACTGAGGTTGAAGTAATACTGTGAACATTATGATAATGCCCTTTCAGTGTAAGAGCTGTCTGAAAATACTGCCTGAATTTTCTGCCTGTTTTGGTGGGATGGCATTTTGGCCTGCCTGGTGACATCACCAGGCGGTAAATTAGTTAATAGACCAATAAGAAAGAGTTCCAAACCTCTCTGCCAATAACAGGTAGTTTTCAGTTTTCCACTCCGACCACTCGCTAGACAGCCCTAGCAAAATTATTGTTTGATAATTTGTTCTTTGCTAAGGTTTTTTTTTTTTTTTATGAAAATTGTGTAAAATAATTAGTAAGGTACTTAATTGTTACAGAGAATTGATATAATATTGAGATGAAAACAGCTGCATTGGACCATTAAGTATATACTGCTAGGTATGTTGTGTATAGTATATGATTAGTCAAAGCAGTTGAAAAGCAGAGAAGCAATTCTATGTAGCCCAACTTGCTGTATGCATGGTGTGGTTGAGAGCCAAAGACACACACCAGCGTTTCCCCTATATACTGCTAAATCATTGCCGCCACTCACAAAAGATATGATAAATATATACAGTGCATGTTTTTAGATACAGTGGGGGAAAAAAAGTATTTAGTCAGCCACCAATTGTGCAAGTTCTCCCACTTAAAAAGATGAGAGAGGCCTGTAATTTTCATCATAGGTACACGCCAACTATGACAGACAAATCATATTGTAGGATTGCAAATTATGGTGGAAAATAAGTATTTGGTCAATAACAAAAGTTTCTCAATACTTTGTTATATACCCTTTGTTGGCAATGACGCAGGTCAAACGTTTTCTGTAAGTCTTTACAAGGTTTTCACACACTGTTGCTGGTATTTTGGCCCATTCCTCCATGCAGATCTCCTCTAGAGCAGTGATGTTTTGGGGCTGTCGCTGGGCAACACGGACTTTCAACTCCCTCCAAAGATTTTCTATGGGGTTGAGATCTGGAGACTGGCTAGGCCACTCCAGGACCTTGAAATGCTTCTTACGAAGCCACTCCTTCGTTGCCCGGGCGGTGTGTTTGGGATCATTGTCATGCTGAAAGACCCAGCCACGTTTCATCTTCAATGCCCTTGCTGATGGAAGGAGGTTTCACTCAAAATCTCACGATACATGGCCCCATTCATTCTTTCCTTTACACGGATCAGTCGTCCTGGTTCCTTTGCAGAAAAACAGCCCCAAAGCATGATGTTTCCACCCCCATGCTTCACAGTAGGTATGGTGTTCTTTGGATGCAACTCAGCATTCTTTGTCCTCCAAACACGATCGAGTTGAGTTTTTACCAAAAAAGTTATATTTTGGTTTCATCTGACCATATGACATTCTCCCAATCCTCTTCTGGATCATCCAAATGCACTCTAGCAAACTTCAGACGGGCCTGGACATGTACTGGCTTAAGTAGGGGGACACGTCTGGCACTGCAGGATTTGAGTCCCTGGCGGCGTAGTGTGTTACTGATGGTAGGCTTTGTTACTTTGGTCCCAGCTCTCTGCAGGTCATTCACTAGGTCCCACCGTGTGGTTCTGGGATTTTTGCTCACCGTTCTTGTGATCATTTTGACCCCACGGGGTGAGATCTTGCGTGGAGCCCCAGATCGAGGGAGATTATCAGTGGTCTTGTATGTCTTCCATTTCCTAATAATTGCTCCCACAGTTGATTTCTTCAAACCAAGCTGCTTACCTATTGCAGATTCAGTCTTCCCAGCCTGGTGCAGGTCTACAATTTTGTTTCTGGTGTCCTGCTCTTTGGTCTTGGCCATAGTGGAGTTTGGAGTGTGACTGTTTGAGGTTGTGGACAGGTGTCTTTTATACTGATAACAAGTTCAAACAGGTGCCATTAATACAGGTAACGAGTGGAGGACAGAGGAGCCTCTTAAAGAAGAAGTTACAGGTCTGTGAGAGCCAGAAATCTTGCTTGTTTGTAGGTGACCAAATACTTATTTTCCACCATAATTTGCAAATAAATTCATTAAAAATCCTACAATGTGATTTTCTGGATTTTTTTCTCTCTATTTGTCTGTCATAGTTGACGTGTACCTATGATGAAAATTACAGGCCTCTCTCATCTTTTTAAGTGGGAGAACTTGCACAATTGGTGGCTGACTAAATACTTTTTTTCCCCACTGTATGTTTGCTAATTTATTGAAAATGAAATGCAGAAATATCTCATTTACATCAGTAATCACAACCCTTAGTCAATACTTTGTAGAAGCACCATTGGCAGCAATTACAGCTGTGAGTCTTTCTGGGTAAGTCTCTAAGAGCTTTCCACACCTGGATTGTGCAAGATTTGCCCGTTAATTATTTTCAAAATTCTTCAAGCTCTGTCAAATTGATTGTTGACCATTGCTAGTAGGACTTTCCCCAACAAAAAAAATATAATCTTGGTCGACCGAGAGTCGCAATTGCTAACTAGCATTAACACAATGACTGGCAGTCTATGGGCACAGCTAGCATGCTAATGCTAGTTAGCTATTGCGCTAATGCTAGTTAGCAACTTCCTTCAAACGGCATGCAGACATAAAATTGGTATCCATGAGTTCAACTGGCTCGGGGTAAGTAGAAATGCGGCTTAATTGCCAAAAACTCACTATCCCTTTAAGATAAGTGACAAGTTACACCTTATTGTTTGTAGCGAGCAGTGGCACGAATGAGAGCCACAAGCGCACAGCCACCGCTTGCTCCTCATCTCCCTACAGTGCAGTGGTGCGCATCAGTTATATTCAGATGGTGTCAACATGTTCATGCATTTAGGAGTAGCATGTATTTTTAAAGTCACCAGAAGTGACCTCAGTCGTTGTATAAAACAAATCCCAAGGGGCATGCGCAGCAAAGAAACCCCGCCCCTCCGCTACCTTTGCCACTGCTGCTGAAAGACGTCCTAGGGGAAACGCTGCACGCACACACACGGACAGCTCTCTCTTCATCATTTGAATATGCGAGTGGTGTTAATTAGGCAACCCTGTCATCAGCAGCATTAGCTCCACAGTGACAGTGTTTGGGGGCAGCTGCTGTAAAGCAGGGCTTAATTGATTCTGTGGTAATTGGCAGAAAGGGTAAATTGCCAGTGATCACAAGCTGGATGCTGGCTGCGGTTCTGACTGGCAGACATCCGAGCACATCCTCTCTCTCTCTCTCTCTCTACCCCCCCCCCCCTTCTCTCTTCTTGCACCCCTCTCTTGTTTCACACTCTCTTTCTGCTGTGCCTGGAAGGAGAGAATGATCAACGGATACACCCAACCCTCTTTCCTAAGCACAGCTTTTTGCATTTGCACACCACCCTCTTGCACTCTCCTCCGCTCAGTAAACCTCCTTTCTCTGCCTCCCTCCCTCCCACCGTCTGTCTGTCACTTTCTCTCTGTGATGCCACAGGGTCCACCTGGTCCCCAGGGCTCTCCTCACCCCCAGCCTCCTCCCCCTAACAGTATGATGGGACCCCACAGCCAGGTACCGCTGCTCTCTCTGGAGTGTGTCCCAAATGATATCCTATTTCCTAAATAGTGCAATACTTTTGACCTGGGCCCTGGTCAAAAGTAGTGCACTATCTAGGAAATAGGGTGTCATTTGGGACGAGGCCGCTCTCTGTTGGCGCTCTGTTTCTTTATATGCTTTCATATTGGGAAGACTATGGTCATTTCACCCCACCCATGCCTCCTTGATGCTATGTCTGTCTGTACGCTCTATGTCCTTCGGCTTGATGCTTTTGGCAGCAGCGCAGAATCACACTTGTTTTAAAATATGTTATCGGAAACTATATCATTAAGCCTCATTTATACCCTACGCAAGAATGCAATTAGCTCTGCAAAATGGCCGTTCTGCATACTCATAGCATATTTGTAACACCATACAACTACGCAGGATCGCAATTTTGTGTAGCTAGTTGTGTTGCGTATTTGCATAGGGTATAAACTAGGCTATTATAGATGTTCTATTGAAAGTAAAACGTATGCCTCCGTATAGAAAATAAGTGAGGAAAAATGCATGGTTGTTCAGTGTAATTGTTGTAAAGGAAACACTAATAAATGTAAGTGAATTGTTGCGTTTAGTCTTTCATGAACCCACGCTTCGCTGGAGGCCCGCGAGGTCCCCCTATCAGGATGGGCAATCAGGTAAACAAACTACTGTACCCATAATTCTGCACCACCAATACAGTACTACCATCAGTTTAAGAAAGTTTCTGTTTGATAACATGTCTTGTCATCATATTCAAAGTTCATTTGACGTTTGTTCACCCCTCCGTCTTCTTCCTTGTAGCCTCCTGGCGGTGGCCCTGGCCCTCATCCCATGCTCCAAAACATGGACCACACACGACCACAAGGCCACCCTAACTTGGGACCGATGCAGAGAATGAGTGGCCCTCGAGGCATGGGCCCTATGGGGCCAGGACCCCAGGTAGGCCACACTACTGATATATATTTTTCAGCAGTTTGCTTCTAGTCTTTCACAGACTAGCCCACTAGTTTTTGAGACTCTGCCTGTCCAACATCACCCTTCCAGTCTGTCTCCTTGGATTCCAAGTTGTTGATTACTCTTTAGAGACCCTCCCCACTAACCATCTCTTTCTAACCCCCACCCCCCTCTCCTCTGGTTCTGTCTGGTTATGGTAATCTGACCCTTGGTTGTCATTGCAGAACTTTGGTGGTGGGATGCGGCCTCCACACAACTCCATGGGCCCCGGGATGCCAGGAGTGAACATGTGAGCCTTCTCTCTATCTTATACATGATAGATCACCAGGTGTGTGTGTGTGTGTTGATATCTAACAGGGGTTTCTTTCACTGTATTGCAGGGGCCCAGGTGCTGGACGACCATGGCCCAATCCGAACAATGGCAACTCTGTGAGTCCAGTTTCCACTGTAGACACACACACTACACACCATGATGTTATCGGCTCAGATTGCAGCAGTCTGTGTCTGTCCTCTCTCAGTAAGAGCTCTGGAGGCCCAATGCATTACGAAGTTCCCCAGTTCTGGATGTAATTGTAGTATTATGTATCCCAGGCTACATCCTAAATTACACCATATTCCCTTTCTAGCGCACTACTTTTGACCAGGGCCCTTTTGACTCTGTTCAAAAGTAGTGCACTATATAGAGAATAGGGTGCCACTTGGGACACAACCCCATAGATACCGATGATGATGATGATGATAGGACGATGCTAAAACGATGAATGATGTTTTGAGAGGTGAATACATAGATGAGATTCCCTGTTCCTGGGCAGTAATGTTTCTGTTGTGATTTATTCAGATGCCTTACTCCTCACCTTCTCCTGGAGCGTACGGGGTAAGGACACTCTGATTTCTCTCACTCACACACTCAAACTGGCCATTACAGCAGTGTTTATATTTCACCCATTTGAAGCCACTATTGTAATATTGTCTTTCAATACTCTTAATTGATTGTATTGGTGTAGGTAGAATCTGTCCTGATACAGATACATTGCTGGTATTGTGATTTTACTGTTGAATTTGAGTAGTTGTGTTCTCCTGCCACTCTAAAGGGGGGGTCTGGAGGAGGGGGACCCCCTGGAACACCCATTATGCCCAGCCCTGCTGGTAAGTACCTTAAGTCCTCACAGAGGAACAGGAATGCATGTCAAAATGTTTTGGCAAATAACCGTAGTCTTCAATGACTGTTTGCCATCTTGGCTGTTCTCATTACCTAAGGTACACTAGTCTATTGATTATCATCATAATAATCTAGATTGATTGTGTATGAACCACTTCAGACTCTAACAACTCTGGCGACAACCTCTACACTATGATCAACACTGGACCTGGCAACCGATCAAATGTGAGTCTCCTTCTCGTACCAGCCCTCTCCTCACATCTGTCGTTGTAGTCATGTTTCTTCATCGCCAGATGTTTCTTCTAATCATATCTTACAAGATTTCTAGTCCTCAATAATGAAACGGACTGCATCCCAAATAGCACCCTATACCCTACATAGTGCACTACTTTTGACCAGAGCCTTAGGGGGCTCTGGTAAAAAGTGGTGCATTATGTAGGGAATATGGTGCCATTTGGGATGCACCCTGTTTCTCCCTGGCCCAGTCTCGTTTGATAGTGGTGCCTGTCCTGTTGACATGTTTACTAAGGCAGTGCTTGTGTCTCCTATGTTGCAGTTCCCTATGGGCCCTGGCTCTGATGGACCTCTGGGCGCCATGGCAGGCATGGAACCACACCACATGAATGGATCGCTAAGTAACACTCTACTCTGCCACTGTTACAACACAACATGGAGACTCCTCTCTGGAGCTTCAAATCAAAATTTGGGGTTGCGTTCAGTGAATAACAGTATTGATTAGTGTATGACTGGCTGGGAATAGTTGCAGACTCAGTCAATCTGAACGTAGGCTACCTCAATGGTACACACCCAAATGGCACCCTATTCCTTATGTAGTGCACTGCTTTTGACCATGGCCCAAAGGGTTCTGGTAAAAATTAGTGCACTATATAGGGAATAGGGTGTCATATGGGACATACACAGTGTAATAGACCAACCAGTAATGTGAAGCAAGGAGACATTTTCAGCAGAGGTGCCAGGCTTTCGCTTAATCTGGCCAAAGATGTGAGGAATGCTTCCACTGGGCACCTTTTGCATTATCAGTTCAAGTTAGAATAGAAAGTTTTAATTTTGGACTGTAAATTGTTTGCTCTCTTTCTTAGGCTCTGGTGACATGGATGGACTCAACAAGGTGAATATTATAACATGACTATACATCTAGATTCCTATCAAAACATGACAAATCATTTTGACTTACTTAATCAAAATTAAGCAATACATTTGTTTGCATCTACTACTTATTGTTTAGCCTGGTCCCAGATCTGTTTGTGCTCTTGCCAACTCCATTGCTGTCAATGTCAAGAGTGACCATGAGTGGGCATGATGGCACAACAGACTGGCACTGAGGTTACTTGTACTTGCCTATTTACTTACTTTCTTTCCTGCCCCATCGTAGAACTCCCCAAACAATCTAAGTGGCATTAGCAACCCTCCTGGAACCCCAAGGGATGGTGACGAGTTGGGTGGGAACTTCCTGCACTCCTTTCAGAGTGAGAATGTAAGTCCCCTACCCCACCATGCATCTCCTATGGACCGTGTTCATTAGGGCATGCAATAGAAAATGTTTTAAAAATGAAAATGAGGCCAGGTTGTCCCCGGAATTTTTTTTTTCTGTCTGATTTTGTTCCATTTGATGCCTAATGAACATGACCAAGCTGAGGTCACTGTTGCCGGTAATGAAGCTTTGAAGAAGCCTATATGTAGGGCTTGTAGGGCAGTATTGACTCCACAGTAATGCTACAGTGACCGCATCATTGACTCTACAGTGGCGGTGTAGTGTGGAGGCACTGGGCGGTTGCCAAGTAACCGTTTTGGCTAGAGTGAGGAAGTGCATTTTAATATCTACGGTTGCAGTATGTGCTCTATTGTTTTGTAGGTGTGTCAGGCCATTCTAATAGGGTTTCCTGATTTTAACTCTTTGCCGTCTGTACCCCTCAGCAGTACTCCCCTACCATGACGATGAGTGTGTGACATCCCCCTCCATCTGCCATCACTCAGAGGATCTGAGCTCATAACAGGACATGGCCAAAACACATCAGCACAGAACCAGGGACAGGGTGCCATTTTGGTTCCACACAATTCCAGAATGCTGATATACAAATTTTCAAAATTGCTGGTGACTTCTGCTCCTCCTCGTTCCAAATGAAGGACAGTTCTTCATTAATCACCACCCCAAGTGTGACGAAACCAGCTACTGAAACTACTGCATACATGACACGTGCTTTCATTATTGCTTTGTAGTGCAAGATGTGCAGAACACGTTTCAGCTGTTGCCACCTAAAACACTGAAGTGTGCATTGTGAGCTAGGAGAAATGTATCAATTTATATTTTGTTTTCATATTTCAGGTCCTGCATTCAGCCACATGTAGTATGTCAGAAAACTAGTCCGATAACATGGGGAGTCCATGTTAACATGGGGAGTCCGAATCTGCCTGTAACTCTGACCACTCCATTGAATGACTTTGTCCCGATGTACTAGCCCCCACTATTTTGCCACATTTTAAAGGGGAAGTGGGGTGATCGAATTGGGCCTTAGTAAAAATAGGGTCTT
Organism: Coregonus clupeaformis; assembly: GCF_020615455.1. Taxonomy (NCBI): domain Eukaryota; kingdom Metazoa; phylum Chordata; class Actinopteri; order Salmoniformes; family Salmonidae; genus Coregonus; species Coregonus clupeaformis. The sequence goes on along the minus strand of NC_059211.1, from coordinate 14,200,234 downwards.
TAACAGTTTTGAAGTGCTCAGTGTTTTTTTTTAAATGTCGGATGCGATGCGTTGACAGTTGCATCGATAGGGAATGTGTTTTGTGGGTTTTGTTGAGGAGAGCAATCTTATTCTGCACGGGTTTTGTGTTGCTTTTTATTTAAACAGTCTGACTGCTGTTCTTGTTCTGTCAAGGAGGAACGCAAACTTGGGCTAAACCATGTGTGTGGACACAACAGGGGTGCATGACTGAGATCTGTGTACAACATACTACCTAGCGCTGCTCCAGTCCACATGTGGTGTGTTTAACCTCTTCCTTGCCTGTGCTTAACTCTGCCCTTTTTCTCGCCATCATTGTAGCCGTCTCTGTTTTCCTACTGTTCCATCACGGTGACGATGAAAGAGTTAAACCCATTGTAACCTGAGATGCAGATTGATAGTTAATTGTTGTTTTTTTCCAGGTATTTTTTTGTGAGTTCTTTTTGCCCCTCCTTGCAGTTTTTAAAAATATTTTGATACAAATTTGACTACGTATATTGGCCCAGTTATTTTGAGATTAGTCAAAGCTTTGTAAACCAATTCTAGTATCATAAACTTAGCGTCAGTCTTGTAAATGTGAAAACGTTTATTTCATTTTCTGTGAATATTAAGCATTATGTTGCTGGTATATTTTTATTTTTTTCAAATTGGGGAAAGAGTGCTTGTTAATATAATTTTACAATAACTTAACTTCTTGTCCGTTTTTTTCTTTTTTCCTGTTTGCCACTACAAAGCAAGTAGGGTCATTTAGATACTAAGTGCACCCAGACTCTCACTCACTCACACACTCTCACACTCTCACAGAGCATATCCTTGTATGGACCAAAAATTAATTTCCATTCAAAATCCTATTTTCCCTTACAATTACGGTTAGGGGTTAAGTTTAGTGTAACACTAAACCTAACTCCTAACTGTAACCCTAACTCCTAACCGTAATTGTAACCCTAAACCTGACCCCTAAGCCTGAAATAACCGTTGTCCTTGTTTTACTATCCTTGTGGGGACTTTTGGGGATTGCCGGTCCCCCTGAGGATAGTAATACAAGCAGCCACACACACACTCTCACAAAACACCCTGACTCTCTCAAATGTCTGACAATAGGTATCAGGGAAGTGTCCAAGAGAAGAACTAGTGACAAATATTTAAACTAACAACTTGTATAAAAATAAAAGTACATATATTTTATAAAGTACACCCCAAATATGATTATTGCTGTTTTACAAACAACAGCAGAGGAGTCTTTCATACAAATTGGACAGACAGGAAGTGACTGTAGTGCTGATGACCTCTAGTCCAAGTTCTGCATCCCAAATGGCACCCTTTAACCTATTTAATGCACTACTTTCAACAAGGGCCCATAGTGCACTACTTTTGACCAGTACTCTATATAGGGTGCCATTTGGGATGCATACCCTGTGTCACAGCTGCTTTTTCTGACCACTTTCATCCAATGGATTAGGGCCTTTGTCAACTTCTACCTTACTCGCAGTACACAGCAAACACATTCACAGTACAGAACATCTCTCGGCTCCGGTAGGTGTGGGCAACACAGGTGTCTGTATGGGGGTCCCAGAGACTGCGACTAGCCAGTACCAGCCCTCCATCTCCTTGCTGCCCCTCTGGACCCAGCTGGCCTAGGGCCACAGTACACACTAGCCGGTAGCGGTCAGGACACACAGTCCTCACTAGAGCCTTCACCTCCTCACTCAGCGCCTTGACCAGACCACCACAGGAGGGGGCGCTATAACCCACCGCCTCCAGCCGAGACGACAGGAAGTCCTGCAGCATCTGATGGACCAGGCCGCAGGGGAACTGCTCGGCAGGCTGGGCCGAACCTGCTGGCACCTGAAGAGCAGAGGTGAATCCCAATTGTATTACCTTGATTTCTCAAGTCCTCCTCACTTTCTTCTCCAAGCGCATTGGAGGACAAGATCTGACATTCCTCCCCTCTGCCATTCTCCTCCAATGCACTTTGAGAAGGTGAGGAGAGAAGACACGAGGAATCAAGGACATAAAATTGAGATTCAATCCAAAGACAGCCAGGGATGTGTCTCAACTGTCTAAAATTCCTCTCTGTCTTGTCTCATGTATAGGCACTGCTCTGAAAACACAGGAAAGGTAAATGCAACATGGCGGTTGGCCACCAGGGACTTGCTTTTGTCTGTCCGGTTTCTTCTATAAATCAAGTCAAATTTTATTTGTCACATATGTGTTTAGCAGATGTTATTGCGGGTGTAGCGAAATGCTTGTGCTTCTAGCTCAGACAGTGCAGTAATATCTAACAAGTAATATCTAACAATTGCACAACATACAATTGAAGTCGGAAGTTTACATACACCTTAGCCAAATACATTTAAACTCAGTTTTTCACAATTCCTGACATTTAATCCTAGTAAAAATTCCCTGTCTTAGGTCAGTTAGGATCACCACTTTTATTTTAAGAATGTGAAATGTCAGAATTATAGTAGAGAGAGATTTATTTCAGCTGTTATTTCTTTCATCACATTCCCAGTGGGTCAGAAGTTTACATGCACTCAATTAGTATTTGGTAGCATTGCCTTTAAATTGTTTAACTTTGGTCAAACGGTTCGGGTAGCCTTCCACAAGCTTCCCACAATAAGTTGGGTGAATTTTGGCCCATTCCTCCTGACAGAGCTGGTGTAACTGAGTCAGGTTTGTAGGCCTCCTTGCTCGCACACACTTTTTCAGTTCTGCCCACACATTTTCTATAGGATTGAGGTCAGGGCTTTGTGATGGCCACTCCAATACCTTGACTTTGTTGTCCTTAAACCATTTTGCCACAACTTTGGAAGACCCATTTGTGACCAAGCTTTAACTTCCTGACTGATTTCTTGAGATGTTGCTTCAATATATCCACATAATTTTCCTTCCTCATGATGCCATCTATTTTGTGAAGTGCACCAGTCCCTCCTACAGAAAATCAACCCCACAGCATGATGCTGCCACCCCCGTGCTTCATGGTTGGGATGGTGTTCTTTGGCTTGCAAGCATCCCCCTTTTTCCTCCAAACATAACGATGGTCATTATGGCCAAACAGTTCTATTTTTGTTTCATCAGACCAGAGGACATTTCTCCAAAAAGTACCATCTTTGTCCCCATGTGCAGTTGCAAACCGTAGTCTGGCTTTTTTATGGCGGTTTTGGAGCAGTGGCTTCTTCCTTGCTGAGCGGCCTTTCAGGTTATGTCGATATAGGACTCGTTTTACTGTGGATATAGATACTTTTGTACCTGTTTCCTCCAGCATCTTCACAAGGCCCTTTGCTGTTGTTCTGGGATTGATTTGCACTTTTCACACCAAAGTACATTAATCTCTAGGAGACAGAACACGTCTCCTTCCTGAGCGGTATGACTGCTGCGTGGTCCCATGGTGTTTATACTTGTGTACTATTGTTTGTACAGATGAACGTGGTACCTTCAGGCGTTTGGAAATTGCTCCCAAGGATGAACCAGACTTTTTTTCTGAGGTCTTGGCTGATTTCTTTTGATTTTCCCATGATGTCAAGCAAAGAGGCACTGAGTTTGAAGGTATGCCTTGAAATACATCCACAGGTACACCTCCAATTGACTCAAATGATGTCAATTAGCCTATCAGAAGCTTCTAAAGCCATGACATAATTTTCTGGAATTTTCGAAGCTATTTAAAGGCACCGTCAACTTAGTGTATGTAAACTTCTGACCCACTGGAATTGTGATACAGTGAATAACCTGTGTGTAAACAATTGTTGGAAAAATTACCCTTGTCATGCACAAAGTAGATGTCCTAACCGACTTGCCAAAACTATAGTTTGGTAACAAGAACTTTGTGCATGAGTGGTTGAAAAAATAGTTTTAATGACTCCAACCTAAGTGTATGTAAACTTCCGACTTGAACTGTAGACCCAATACACACAAATCTAAGTAAGGAATGGAATTAAGAATATATACATATATGGACGAGCAATGACAGAGCGCCATGGACTAAGATACAGTAGAATATTATAGAATACAGTATGTACATATGAGATGAGTAATGCAATATATGTAAACATTATTATAGTGACTAGTGTTCCATTTCTTAAAATGGCCAGTGATTTCTATAGGGAGCAGCAGCCTCTGTGCTAGTGATGGCTATTTAACAGTCTGATGGCCCTGAGATAGAAGCTGTTTTTCAGTCTCTCGGTCCCAGCTTTGATGCACCTATACTGACCTCACTTTCTGGATGATAGCGGGGTGAACAGGCAGTGGCTCGTGTGGTTGATGTCCTTGACAATCTTTTTGGCCTTCCTTTGACATCGGGTGCTGTAGGTGTCCTGGAGACCGCACCACCCTCTGGAGAGCCCTGCGGTTGCGGGCGGTGCAGTTGCTGTACCAGGCGGTGATACAGCCCAATAGGATGCTCTCAATTGTGCATCTGTAAAAGTTTGTGAGGGTTTAGGTGCCAAGCCAAATTTCTTCAGCCTCCTGAAGTTGAAGAGGCTCTGTTGCGCCTTCTTCACCACACTGTCTGCGTGGATGGACCATTTCAGTTTGTAAGTGATGTGTACGCCAAGGAACTTGAAGCTTTCCACCTTCTCCACTGAGGTCCCATCGATGTGGATAGGGGGTTGCACCCTCTGCTGTTTCCTGAAGTCCATGATCATCTCTTTTGTTTTGTTGACGTTGAGTGAGAGGTTATTTTCCTGGCACCACACTCCCAGAGCCCTCACCTCCTCCCTGTAGGCTGTCTCGTCATTGTTGCAAGCCTACTACTGTTGTGTCATCTGCAAACTTGATGATTGAGTTGGAGGCGTGCTTGGCCATGCAGTCATGGGTGAACAGGGAGTACAGGAGGGGGCTGAGCACGCACCCTTGTGGGGCCCCAGTGTTGAGGATCAGCGAAGTGGAGGTGTTGTTTCCTACCTTCACCACCTGGAGGCGGCCCGTCAGGAAGTCCAGGACCCAGTTGCACAGGGCGGGGTTCAGACCCAGGGTCTTGAGCTTAATGATGAGCTTGGAGGGTACCATGGTGTTGAATGCTGAGCTATAGTCAATGAACAGCATTCTTACATAGGTTTCCTCTTGTCCAGATGGGATAGGGCAGTGTGATGGCGATTGCATCGTCTGTGGATCTATTGGGGCGGTAAGCAAATTGAAGTGGGTCTAGGGTGACAGGTAAGGTAGAGGTGATATGATCCTTGACTAGTCTCTCAAAGCACTTCATTACATTTACATTTACATCATTTAGCAGACGCTCTTATCCAGAGCGACTTACAAATTGGTGCATTCAACTTATGATAGCCAGTGGGACAACCACTTTGTTTATTTTTATTTGTTTTATAGGGGGGGGGGGCTCAGTTCAGTTACCTTTGCTTTCTTGGGTACAGGAACAATGGTGGCAATCTTGAAGCATGTAGGGACAGCAGACTGGGATAGGGAGAGATTGAATATGTCCGTAAACACACCAGCCAGCTGGTCTGTGCATGCTCTGAGGACGCGGCTAGGGATGCCGTCTGGGCCGGCAGCCTTGCAGGGGTTAACGTGCTTAAATGTCTTACTCACGTCGGCTGTATCAGTGCAGATGAAGAAAATGAGATGAGACGAAGCCACTTTAGACTGAGATATGCCCAGGCCAGGGAGAGGGGTAAATCTGTTGGTCAAGTGGCTAGACTACTGTTAAAGATAAGGGCTGTTCTGTTCAACAGTGATCGCAGTTACTTTGTGTATGGCTATATGAATGTGTTTCTCTGACCTGCTCATTGACTATAACAATAGGTTTCCTTGCCGGGACCTTCCTCGCTGCATTCTTCAGTGCAACCCGTTCCTGCGTACACACAATTAAAAACTTAACAGAGAGATACAGTATGACAACAGGGTCATATTCATTAGTGCAGACCGTAGCACAATACGGAAAACAAAAGCAAGCGTTTCTTATAGGACAAGTTCAGGTTGATTTTGTTCCTAGTGAATACGACCAATATCTTCTTATGTTCTATACCCATCATTTATTAATCAGAAATTAACACAACGTGAATGCTAAAACGAAATACTTAACAGGCAGACTGTGGGGATTCAATTAGGTATTCAATGAGAAACACTGGGTCATGTTCAGTGGGACACACCATTGCAAAATGGTTAGCATCGTAGAACATGTAAAAAAATATTAGAAAAGTTCAGGTAGTGAACCTCCAAGTTTCACTCTGTTCTAAAACGTTTTCTCCCTACTGAACATGGCCCATGGGTTTGAATGAAAATCCCAAATGACAACCTATTCCCTACATAGTGTGCTACTTCTGACCAGAGCCCTGTGTAGGGAATACTGTGCCTTTTTCTAGGGGCCCCACCTTGAGTGCCTTGGAGAACTTCTGGGCGACGAGGAGCCCTTTCAGGCTGAAGAGCCCCAGGGCCTGGGGGTTAGTGTGGGCATGAGCCTGGCTGTGAGCTGGCCTCAACGACAGTCTACGGAGATATGCAGGGTCTCCCACTGACACCTGTGATTAACATATAGACACAAAGAACAGTGGTAACCATTTGAATAATAAACATCTAGTAGATACACTAAGAAGACATTTGTCATGATGTACTTTCTCTTTCAAGGCTGGACACAAAAACATTCCAAGTTGATCATGCAACACTTTCATATAATGTATTTTAAAAAATGTTGTCCTCCATTACAATAGTTATAGGTTTATATGGTGCCTTGATTTACCTCTACTGCTTTGCTGCTCTTCTCCTGGCTCTCTCTCACCGAGGCAGTGGCTGGAACCTTGCTGCCTCTGGCGTGTTTCGCTGCCTCTCTTGATTTGTCCATTTCTAAACAGTAGTGTTAAGTACAAGTGATGATGTCCACACCACACTATATTTTTTTAGCCCATTGATCTGTAAACCACACATTTGAAAATACATGCAATTTTAAACAACTGTAAACCTTTAAGTATGTAGCAGATGTTGATGCTAAGCAAATAAGCAATATATACTATACAAAATGTATTGTTTTACAATGCAACATATCTCTGATCCAGCTATGCTCATAGTGCACCATCCAATAGAGCTTACTCAATAGAGCTCAGCGACCCACTACAGTTAAATAGTTCTGTTGAGGTTTTGCTCTTACCTGCCCAGGTTGGCTCTGCTGTAATGGTGTATGGACAGGAGCAATCGTTCCACTCGTACCTGTTCCCTCCCCCTTCTTATGTGCTTTATGTGGGTTGCCTATGCTACTCAGCCCCGCTCACCTTGCCTTGTAGCGCTGCCAAGCTCCTGTCACTGCACAAAATATTTACAGGCAAACCAATATAAGGCTCTGCATGTATTCTGCACACTGGGCAAGCCCATCACTCTACTATGCTCAGGGCTGTATTCCAATCCAAAATCTCATCCACTTGTCCCAGCTATTGTCCACTTCTCTCCTTCTCTCTGATTCTGAAACCACTGGATAGCTGTAGGGATTGGACAATAGCTTCACATTGCCCTCTGGTGGTCTATGTACAGTTTCATATAGCTCTCACCTATTTAGTTATTTCAGATTTGCTAAGGGGGGAAGCAGTGTGGAAGGATAAAACATTTTTTGATTGGAATTCAACCAGTCTTATAGGGGAGAGATCTGACAGACATCTAGCATGTTGGCTCCTGCCTCACAATAGGAACTAGGCCTAAACTGCTCCAGTGAATCCAGTCGTTGTTCTCACTGTATGCGTCCCAAATGGCACGCTAGTCCTGTTATAATGCACTACTTTTGACCAGGGCCCATAGGGAGCTGGTCAAAAGTAATGCACTATAAAGGAAATAGGGTGTGATTTGGGACAGGTCCACTGTAACAGGATGTGGCCTGGCTGGGGACGAGCCAAACCAACCTCTCCCTCGCTGGCTCAGGCCCTCCTCACAAGTTTGTTTGGAAAGTTGTAGCAACACTAAACAGTTTGTTCACTGTATCCTAGTAATTGATATATAACCTTGAGTTATGATGCCTCAGGTTTGTCTTTGATTTTCGCATTGTGCTTTTTTATTTGTCCGTTTATGTCTTATGAGCTGAGGCTGTCATGGGGATATTATACACTGAATGGAGCAAGATTGACTTTTCTTGTAAAAATGGCTGGACATGTCTGGGCCAAAGTTCCTGCTGTCTTTGTTCTGTTTATGTGGTCTTGGTCCCGTTCCAGCCCGACTACACTGCAAACATTGTATTGCATCAACCAATGGTGGCATGCCACGTAATCGACTGTGCAGTCGGGCATCAGATTCCTATATCATGTGATGTGGTTAGCTGATATGTTAAACACCTATCCAGGCGTTTTTAGATCTGGCAGGCATCTGCAATATAGTCAGCCTGGAACGCAGCCATTCTTTTCTTTCTTTTTTTACTGCTGGGGTGGTGACCTGTTCAAAAACAACAAGGTGAGGCACGGTCTAAGTCCCAAATGGTACCCTATTCCCATGTAGTGCACTATATAGGTAATAGGGTGCCATTTGGGACAGGTCCAAGGTGAGGCACAGTCATGTGATGTGCAGATAGACTGATGAGGAGAACAACTTCTTTATTTTACGTCTCATCTTGTTACATACACTGAGTTGACAAAACATTAAGAACACCTGCTCTTTCCATGACATACTGACCAGGTGGGGGTTGCAACTCAATATTAGGAAGGTGTTCCTAATGTTTGCTATACTCAGTGTATGAAGTCAATAATCTTGTGAGAATTCTACTTGTGAGAATTCTGAACAATTAATAATCTCACGAAAACATGCAAATAAAAATGTTAATAAACAATTATCCCAAGGGCAACGTCTGTTCATGAAGAGTTTTTAATAAACAGGTATATCCTCATCACCACAACAACATGCTCTAAATTCTCCTAAATTATTTAGCTAAATACTGCTTTCAGTTCATCAAATTACAATGACCAGAGGTTTGCACTGTAACCATCATGTAAAAAGCAGTTGCATGCCAAAGTAATTTATGAACATTCATAGACAATTTATCAAAAGCATGGTTACAGATATTTTTTACATTTTTTAGTCATTTAGCAGACACTCCTATCCAGAGCGACTTATAGGAGCAATTATGGTTAAGTGCCTTGCTTAAGGGCACATCGACAGATTTTTCACCTAGTCGGCTCGGGAATTAGAACCAGGGACCTTTCGGTTACTGGCACAACACTCTTAACCACTAAGCTACCTGCCGCCCTAATATGCCAGTGCAATTACTACATGGCTATTACACATCAAATAGACCTACCTACATTTGAGAAATTCTTCATGTTATGTAAAATACTAGATCCAGTACGAATATATATTGATAATCTAGCAGCCAAAGGGCTTGTTTCACATTCAGCCATTAGAAAGGTATGATATTGTGATATTTCAATTATGTCATTACAATGTAATAACTCTGACCTGGATAAAAAAGTACAAGAATTAACTTCCTCCTTTACCTCCTATGATAACTTCCTTGTTTTACCAACACACCCATTCTGATTGAAGGGTCTCTCCATGTTTCTCTTCATCGGGTTACAGAGGCCATAGGTTTGATCTGTGTCCGTCACTAATAAACATAGAGAACGTCTCCAAACTCAAAGATGGATAATTGGGATCCCAGAGAGCAGAATTACACATAATCATATGGGCATGGGTTAAGATAACAAAAGACAACAGAAAAACAGAGTTTTAAAGTGACAGATGTGATTCACCTCTTCCTACTTCATTTTCTCCAGGAAGGAGCACACCTCCTCAGGACTGTAGCCTCTTGGGCCCATCTTTCCCTGGTAACAGACAGAATACTGGTGATTGGACAGGTGCAACAGGTGAAAACAGAGAAGACTGGTGATTGGACAGGTGTAACAAGTGGATTTATTGGTGAACTTTGAACTGTGAAAGTGACAGACTCTCCTCTCTATGAGGCTCACAAAAGAAAGAGAGATTCAGCTGTCTAACAGGTCTTATAGGCCTCTACCTTTCTCTCTATGATATGGTAATACCTGTGTAACAGAATGTCAACAGCCTTCACTGTGTTCCAAATATCCTTTCCCATAATTCTGAAAAACTACAGAGTCAGGATGTGTGCATGTGAGGCAGAAAGCAAAGAATGCTTTGGCAGGATTCCAAAAATTCCAGACAAGAAGTGCACCTTGATTTCTCTTTACCTTTGCACACCATCAGTTTTGCTTATGCAGAAACCATTACATTTGATCTATGTGTAATCTTTTTACTATTTCCAATTTTCTTAACTGTCCTTACCTTATAAACAACCTTTCCTGCCTGCAGCACATACAGCCTCTCTGGAATAGCACCGTATTTACTAGCTGTGGTGTCTTTCATTACATCCACTACGATGGGGCACAGGGGGTCCTCTTTGACCAGGAACTGTGCTGCAGTCAGCCGCTCCTCCAGGTTTTGGTGTTTAGTGATGTCAACGTTGTTGGCAAAGACCCAACCATCTGAAGCAGAGAGACAAAATCACACTGCTGATTGTAGTGGCCTGATATTTATGTAGCCTAGGCTATATACAATATCAAGTTTAATACAACCGATTATAAAAAGCCACAATCACTTAGAATTCTTAAATTAGTTGTATAATATCTCCAGGTTTAGGATAGATTACAAAGCCATCATCACATAGGTCTATATGGCCTCATACTAGGCTCAGTTGGTAGAGCATGGAGCATGAACCGCCAGGGTTGTGGGTTCGATTCCCGGGGCCACCAATATGTAAAATGTATGCACTCATTACTGTAAGTCGCTTTAGATAAAAGGGTCTGCTAAGTGGCATATACAACGCTTTTGGAATGTATTCAGACCCCTTCACTTTTTCCAAATTTTATTCTAAAATGGATGAAATTGTTTTTTCCCCCTCATCAATATACACACAATACCCCATAATGACAAAGCAAAAACAGGTTTTTTGAAATGTTTGCAACAAAAAAATATTTTATAAACTGAAATATCACATTTACAAGTCAACCAATGACCACCTCATTCACCTGTAGAATGCGCCTCGGCAATGTAGACCACCAGGAAGTCTGCCACATCGCTGAAGTCCTTGACGAGTTGCTTGAACTCGCAAAGTTTGTACATGAACGGGGGTCAGGTACAACTTCCAAAACTCAACACCAGTGGTCTGTTGTCTAACAGACAAGAAAACACAGAAGAAGTTATAGTAGCCTAGTATTTCGAAAGGAAATTGTTAAAATAACTGGCATGAGACTGTACAGCATACTGAACACGAGCAGTCGTCAACTTACCTTTCAAATAGTTGTAGATACTGGTCCTCTTGCCTTCCAATGTAACCACAGGTGAGTCGGGAGCATTGTTGCCCACAAAAGCTTCTTGGCCGACATTAGTCCACATGTGCCCTAGGATGGTCTTGATAAAGTTCCATGACATAAAAGTCGGTCCCCAATCTTCATACTTGAACTTCGGGTTCTGGGTCATAGTTACCTTTTCACCCATTTTTAAGATAACTTTCTTGGTCAAGCTTCGTGAAATCAAATTCAGAAGCGAGAGAAACATAAATTGCATGAACGCAAAGCAAAATAAACATGGCATTGACAGATAAATAAACAATTTCCATATTAATATCATGTTTTTCTTTGTTGCTCAGCAAAGCAATAGCCTATGCGTGATTTCTAGCCTATTTTATGACGGAGTGGAACGTTATGAAAACAAACACTCCCTCCTCGAATGTTTTTGTGGGCTTTTGTCTAAAGGTTACTTTTACCCCTAACATGTATGTGATTTGATAGAGTAAAGTAGAATGTTGTAATACATTTTGGCCAAAGAATGTTACGCCATACTGCTTGAGCCCATCCAGGTCTTTTAGATCCGTTTTGGATAATTCTGACTACCGAATTTACCGTAAAGTATAACTTTTGAGCGCACTCAACAAATGTATCTCTCTAGGACAAGGAATAAGAAGTGTCTGTGTGTGTTGACCAGTCACTGAATCATCCACTAGATGTCCCTACTCAGCCACACTTCACTGATATTCATGTCTCCTATTGTCGTCAACCAATAGCCAAAGGGTCGTTCCATTTGATTTCAATCACTTTCCATACACATTTGCCAATGGTAGAAGTGGTCTGAAAGTTATACCGATACCCTCCCTACCATGAGGAATCCATGTCTTCATCACTGGAAAAGATAAACGGTTATAAAAAACCGAGTTTTATATAATTTAAAAGCTTACAAACAGGGTTGTCAAACTATTTGATCATTTCTTTTTTTTAAAGTTGTAAAAAAAAAAAAAAAAAGGTCATTGTCATCCTTTAATGTAAATTATCTAAAAAACATGTAAACTCCGTTTTTTCCCCACATACACTACCATTCAAAAGTTTGGGGTCACTTAGAAATGTCCTTGTTTTCGAAAGAAAACAACATCAAATTGATCAGAAATACAGTGTAGACATTGTTCATGTTGTAAATGGCTATTGTAGCTGGAAACGGCTGATTTTTAATGCAATATCTACATAGGTGTACAGAGGCCCATTATCAGCAACCATCAGTCCTGTGTTCCAATGGCACGTTGTGTTTGCTAATCTAAGTTGATCATTTTAAAAGGCTAATTGATCATTAGAAAACCCTTTTGCAATTATGTTAGCACAGCTGAAAACTGTTGTGCTGATTAAAGAAGCAATAAAACTGGCCTTCTTGAGACTAGTTGAGTATCTGGAGCATCAGCAATTGTGGGTTCGATTACAGGCTCCAAATGGCCAGAAACAAATAACTTTCTTCTGAAACTCATCAGTCTATTCTTGTTCTGAGAAATGAAGGCTATTCCATGCGAGAAATTGACAAGAAACTGAAGATCTCGTACAACGCTGTGTACTACTCCCTTCACAGAGCAGCGCAAACTGGCTCTAACCAGAATAGAAAGAGGAGTGGGAGGCCCCAGTGCACAACTGAGCAAGAGGACAAATACATTAGAGTGTCTAGTTTGAGAAACAGACGCCTCACAGGTCCTCAACTGGCAGCTTCATTAAATAGTACCCGCAAAACACCAGTCTCAACATCAACAGTGAAGATGCGACTCCGGGATGCTGACCTTCTAGGCAGAGTTGCAAAGAAAAAGCCATATCTCAGACTGGCCAATAAAAATAAAAGATTAAGATGGGCAAAAGAACACAGACACTGGACAGGGGAAGATTGGAAAAAAGTGTTATGGACAGACAAATCGAAGTTTGAGGTGTTCGGATCACAAAGAAGAACATTTGTGAGATGCAGACCAAATGAAAAGATGCTGGAGGAGTGCTTGATGCCATCTGTCAAGCATGGTGGAGGCAATGTGATGGTCTGGGGGTGCTTTGGTGGTGGTAAAGTGGGAGAGTTGTACAGAGTAAAAGGGATCTTGAAGAAGGAAGGCTATCACTCCATTTTGCAACGCCATGCCATACCCTGTGGACGGCGCTTGATTGGAGCCAATTTCCTCCTACAACAGGACAATGACCCAAAGCACAGCTCCAAACTATGCAAGAACTATTTAGGATAGAAGCAGTCAGCTGGTATTCTGTCTATAATGGAGTGGCCAGCACAGTCACCGGATCTCAACCCTATTGAGCTTTTGTGGGAGCAGCTTGACCGTATGAAGTGCCCATCAAGCCAATCCAACTTGTGGGAGGTGCTTCAGGAAGCATGGGGTGAAATCTCTTCAGATTATCTCAACAAATTGACAACTAGAATGCCAAAGGTCTGCAAGGCTGTAATTGCTGCAAATAGAGGATTCTTTGACGAAAGCAAAGTTTGAAGGACACAATTATTATTTCTATTAAAAATCATTATTTCTAACCTTGTCAATGACTACATTTCCTATGCATTTGCTATATTTCCTATTCAAACTCATTTCATGTATGTTTTCATGGAAAACAAGGACATTTCTAAGTGACCCCAAACTTTTGAACGGTAGTGTATATGTTGTACCTTAGACACAATTTGACATAATCTGAGGTGTTTGTGTTGTGCCCGCAATCGGTAGAGACATAGCATGCTCTTGAATACAGGGTGGGTGTCATTTTAATCATAGAAATATAATTCATAGAATGGACATGTCCCTTCAGACCACTGCAATTTAGCTGGTACATCATTGAAATGTAAGTTGGAATGAAATTTTAACTTCCAATTACTAAGGAACAAAATAAGACAGCACTAAGGTGAATACATTTAAATGAACATATTTTTATTGCCGCACAAACGTTTCGGGTATGACCCCCTTCTTCAGCGTGCATAGGAGGCAGTGTTACAACAACAGTACAGGACACACAGTTGGGCATAATTATAGATTCACAAAGTCAATATTGGCCCAATCAAGAGATCCTAGCAGAGGGAGCTGTGGGGAAAACATGAAAATACACTGAGTATACCGAACATTAGGAACACTTTCCAAATTCGTCAGGGTATGGACTCTACATGGTGTCGAAAGCGTTCCACAGAGATGCTGACCCATTTTGACTCCAATGCCTCCCACAGTTGTGTCAAGTTGGCTGGATGTCCTTTGGGTGGTGGACCATTCTTGATACACACAGAAAACTGTTGAGCGTGAAAAACCCAGCAGTGTTGCAGTTCTTGACACAAACCGGTGCACCTGGCACCTACTACCATACCACATTCAAAGGCACTTAAATCTTTTGTCTTGCCCATTCACACTCTGAATGGCACACATTCTCAATTGTCTCAAGGCTTAAAAATCCTTATTTAACCTGTCTCCTCCCCTTCATCTACACTGATTGAAGTGGATTTTAACAAGTGACATCAATAAGGGATCATAGCTTTCACCTGGATTCACCTGGTCACTCTACGTCATGGAAAGAGCAGGAGTTCTTAATGTTTTGTATACTCAGTGTATATATACACAAACACACAATAAAGATACATTCCACATTTTGTTACGTTACAGCCTTATTCTAAAATGGATTAAATAGTTTTTTCCCCTCATCAATCTACACACAATACCCCATAATGACAAAGCAAAAACAGGTTTTTAGACATTTTTGCAAATGTATTAAAAATACAAAACTGAAATATGACATTTACATAAGTATTCAGACCCTTTACTCAGTACTTTGTTGAAGCACCTTTGGCAGCGATTACAGCCTCGAGTCTTCTTGGCTATGACACTACAAGCTTGGCACACCTGTATTTGGGTAGTTTCTCCCATTCTTCTCTGCAGATCCTCTCAAGATCTGTCAGGTTGGTTGGGGAGCGTCGCTACACAGCTATTTTCAGGTCTCTCCAGAGATGTTCGATCGGGTTCAAGTCTGGGCTCTGGCTACTACCATACCACGTTTGAAGGTGAACCTTCACCCCAGTCTGAGGTCCTGGGCGCTCTGGAGCAGGTTTTCATCAAGGATCTCTCTGTACTTTCCCTCGATCCAGACTAGTCTCCCAGTCCCTGCCTCTGAAAAACATCCCCACGGCATTATGCTGCCACCACCATGCTTCACCATAGGGATGGTGCCAGGTTTCCTCCAGACTTGGCGCTTGGCTTTCAGGCCAAAGAGTTCAATCTTGGTTTCATCAGACCAGAGAATCTTGTTTCTCATGGTCTGAGAGTCCTTTAGTTTGGCCGGGCGGCCAGCTCTAAGAAGTGTCTTGGTTGTATCCAAACGTCTTCCATTTAAGAATGATGGAGGCCACTGTGTTCTTGGGGACCTTCAATGCTGCAGACATTTTTTGGTACCCTTCCCCAGATCTGTGCCTCGACACAATCCTGTCTCGGAGCTCTATGGACAATTCCTTCGGCCTCATGGCTTGGTTTTTGCTCTGACATGCACTGTCAACTGTGGGACCTTATATAGACAGGTGTGTGTCTTTCCAAATCATGTCCAATCAATTGAAGTTACCACAGGTGGACTCCAATCAAGTTGTAGAAACATCTCAAGGATGATCAATGGAAACGGGATGCACCTGAGATCAATTTCGAGTCTCATAGCAAAGGGTCTGAATACTTATGTAAATAAGGTATTTCTGTTTTTTATGTTTAATACATTTACACACATTTCTACAAACCAGTTTTCGCTTTGTCATTATGGGGTATTGTGTGTTGATTGATGAGATTTTTGTTCATTTAATCCATTTTAGAATAAGGCTGTAACGTAACAAAATGAGGAAAAGGTCAAGGGGTCTTAATACTTTCCGAAGGCACTGTATTTATAGCCTTCTACAAAAAACAAGAGAAGGAACATTCTTTATTGAGACCTGCTGGGGCAAGGGTGCCCAAGCAATCTATCCAATGTGTCTCTCTTTGGAGAAGTAATTTATCCCTATCTCCTATATCCTACGTGACGCCTTCACTAGTCAATGCCCAAATAACGTAAGGCACGTAGTTCATGATTATGGCAATTGAAATGCTGGCAACAGGTGATTCTTCATTGTGGTTGCGAATGGAGGCATCATGCTTACAAATCCTTGTCTTAAGTTCACGTTTGGTCTTGCCCATATAATAAAAGTTACAGGAACACTTAAGGAGATGTACAACATATTTTGTGTTACAGGTTATTTTACCTCCAACCTTTATCCTCTAACCTGAACGGGGATGGATAAGAAAGTTCCCTCTGATCATAGCATTACAGTGAATGCAGTTGTGGCAAGGGAAATTGCCATCAGGAATGATAGACATTAAACTTTAAATTACTACCACAAAGATGGCCACCGGTCCACCCACTCGAATGTCCACTTAAATAGGAATGTATATTCTATTATCTATATTTCTATGATTTCAATAGGTTTCCTATGGAAGTTTGACAGTATAATTTAAAACAACTAATATTCCAATTCAAGTCAACATTCTCTGATGTGTGGACCTCCAACCATCTTTGTGCTACCATTTGAACTTTGAAAATGTTATTTGATTCCCATTTTAGTACATTTATCAGCCAAAACATGGCACGCATGGTGCACCCACCCTGTATTCAAGAGCATGCTGTGTCTCAACCGATGGCGGGCACAACACAAACATCTCAGATGATGTAAAATAGGGTCTAAGCTACAACATATGCTAAAATGAAGAAAACCCTCAGAGTTCAGGCGTTTTTAGATACATTTTTATAAAATAGTTTGACAACCCTGTTTGTAAGCTTTTAAATTATATCAGACTCAACTGTTTATCTTATCCAGAGATGAAGACACACACATATGTCTCATAGTAGGGTGGGGTATGCAAAATTAGTCAACTTTGAGCACCTCTATTTCCTAAATGTTTTGGCATTCATGTCCACTAAGTTACTTTCTGACCACTTCTACCATGGGCAAATATGTATAGAAAGTTTTGTTCAAATCAAAAGGGGTGCGGTCAGAAAGTGATTGAAATCAAATGGAATGACCCTTTATCTAATATCGTTGACGTGTTGTAAACCACAAGGCCTACCACTATTTCTAAATAATGATCTAAATAACGAATATGCTCGAAAGGCTATGTCATCATAGAGTTTATATAAGAGAATAATAATAATGTGAAATATATAATAATATAATACAAATATAATAATATACTTTAAATTATTATTATCCTCTTTAAAATGTGAATCCTAGACCCTCAACCTCACAGCATGTGCTATCATGCTTATCCAATTCATAGGCATAGGCCTATATTGTTAAAATAATTTATTTTACTAATAAAATGCATAATTTGTTTAGGTGATTCATGTTAATATGGATGGACGTCTATAGGCCTATAATGTTCTTGAACAGGCTTAGTTCACATAGGCCTTATAATTGTAGTCTTTTTTTTTTTTTTGCAACACATGATAATTATTACTTTTAAACAGGCCTAATACGAGCCAAATGTATAGGTGCATGCCTTAACAACATACGATATACACTGTAATTTCGGGAAAATAAGCATATAGGCTTTTCAATTCCCTGACCTACACAACCAATTTGACGGAAATAACAATACAATTATAACAATAGTCAGGTTAGGCTTACCAACTCAAATAAAATACATTGAAGACTTCAATAATGGACCTACTTGGGAAATAAAACGAACAACTAAAAGTCACACATTGAGCTAACAACGTCGATGTTGTCACACAAATTAGATTGCATATTATATTGTTTTATTTGTGTGTGTGTGTGTGCGTGTGCGTGCGTGTGTGTGTGTGTGTGCGTGCACTGTCTTTTAATTAATATTTATTAAATCATCACTTGTTCTATTTCCTTTTTATAGTTGCTTAAAAATAATGTAATTTAAACAAATCACAATGTCAACCAGAGCTACCATACATTTCAATGAAATCTCACATGCCTATAGAACTAACAATATTACGCATGGGCCTAATACCCCCCTGATATGCTATTTGTCTCTGTCATATAAAATAAATGTTCCCTTATACCTAATCGATTCCTAACTGAAGTTTGCAGTAGCCTACAAATGCCTGTAGTCCTAAGTAAGGCATATGGGTTCTAGTGATATTTGCTCATAATTTACTTGTCACCTGTCCATGATCTGCTGTTTCGTAAACATCTCGGCACATCAGTTTTCTCTCCCGTAAAACGTCTCTCCTCGATCAATATCTTCATATCCTCCCCTTGGCCCCCGGACAGTGCCTTCATTGGTGCAGAGACGCAATGACTCGAATACTGCGGATTCAGTGGATGCATCAGATGTCAGTCAAAGGGAAGACGCATGTTTTGGATGCTGAGAATTGATACTTTAGAAAAGTGTTAAAAGTTTATGGAAGCAGAGAGGATGCTGTTGGTTAAGACGTCCTTTTCTTCGCATTTGGCCGACGATGTTGATGTACACGGAGTCCGACCATAGGCTATACATATTCTCCCCTTTTGTCGGTTCATTAGTCGGATAAGGTAGGTGTCGTCAAGAGAATGAAGATCATTCACTTCTTGTCAGTGTATATTCTTGCATTTATCATCACCAAAGATTCCATGTTATTTTCCAATTCGGAAGACAATGCCAAACGTTTAGGAGATAGTTTGATGTGTCTTCAAATCTTTTAAAGCGGATATGTGATTTTCTGTCCCGAACACAGGTAAATGTGAACACAGAGAATGCACACTGGGAGCAACGAAATTCCGATGCAGAAATCCTCAGCACTCTTCGGAATGGTCAGTCACTGCCAAACACCATCGTTTTCAGACTTCACGGGACTGACTCTCTCCATGTACAGCAGTAAATCGGACATCTGCGGGAGACGCAACGGGAACGATGGTTTTGGAGGCCAGAACTGCCGGAGCCCACATCACAACCCGAGTCGTATGCAATGTCCGAGTCCAAAGCGACTTGCGGCGCCAGAAGAGCGCTATGGATCTCAAGAGAAAGGACATATGACAGCCAAAACTCCCCGCGCGTGCTTCTCTCTCTCCCCCGAACAAGGTAAAGCTAAACATTTTATTCAACGCGCTCATTACTGACACAGCTCTGTATCACATAATGTATTTTATCAATAATATCTAGTTGTTTTTTTGGGCAGTGAAACATGCTATCTAAATCTAAATTGTATCATACCAATATTGGGAAAAGCATTAAAACAATTACTAACATTTATAGCTTCTAATTTGCACTTTTAATGGTAACAGGGAAACCATTTTAGAAGTGTATCAAATAATATCCTATTATTGTCATTCCTTCCAGCCCTTATTGTCATTCCTTCCAGCCCATCGGGTACTCTGAAATTGTGCCAGAGTTTCTAGTTGGCTACATATGGCATCTTTAAGTGTACTGGTCTTCCTCTTTGATCCAACTGGAGGCCCTACTGTATATTTAGTTGATAGATCTGTGTTTGCAGTTGTGGATTCTACTGTTGATAACAACCTCATTAATTAAGTGCAGAGGTCACTGTATAGTCTTGCCAATTTCATAAAGAGCACCACAATCAAAGTCATCTCAGCAACACAGTGCAGCCTTGTGGAGTGATTAAAGTGAAACGTGAAGGAACAGCCAGAGAATGGAGCACTTTGACTTCTCCTCTATGGATCATCAACAGATGTGACTGCACTCACTTTAGGGAAAGTTTAACAAGTTCTGTATAAGGACAGATTGAGGTGGGCAGATGAGGACATCTCTGGAGTTTATAGCAGATACAATTTATTGAGCTGTTACAGATAACATACTGTAATTGGATAGGTACAAACTAACTTCAATAGACAAATTATTAGAACAAGATTTATGTAACCTATTAGCACGTTTATTTTAATAAATTAATTTTAAGCGTAAATGTAATATTAAATATTTTAAGAAATTGATTTTAAGATTAAATGACATTTGTTTGGTGAATTACCTAAGGTAATTTGAATTTAAGCATAATTGAGATTAATAAACATTCCTCGAGGCTTTTCTATAATGTAATTTGTAACCTCCTCAGGTTTATTAACTACCATTAAATTGTTTAAAACACCCCCCCTTAATAATAGTATATTGTGT
Source organism: Coregonus clupeaformis (assembly GCF_020615455.1). Classification (NCBI taxonomy): domain Eukaryota; kingdom Metazoa; phylum Chordata; class Actinopteri; order Salmoniformes; family Salmonidae; genus Coregonus; species Coregonus clupeaformis. The sequence continues at coordinate 14,179,878 of NC_059211.1, read as the reverse complement.
ACTGGGATGAATGCAAGTAGTGCTTCATGATGTGGAGGTAGCTTGCGGCAAGTATCTTGTCTGGGATTGAAATACTTGTGTTAGCTCCTATGTCCAACCCCTAAAATGTTAGCTCAGTGGGCTATGGGCTAACATGATGATGGTGAGTTGTGCAGATGGTCTGGGTTTGATACCCTGCCGTTAGTTACACATGCATACCGTTTGCCTCAAATCTACGTCACACATACAGTATTATTTGTATTTTCTTTCTGTCATGCTTTGAAGATGGCACAAAATTATATTTTTGTCCTTTTCATCATTCAGAAATATAGAATTTGTTGAACTGAAAATTCTGTTGTTTTGTTTGATATTTCCATTTTTTCAATCATAAATAATTTTTGACTGTGAATCCTGCCCAGGCCTTGAGTGCAGTGACTAGTCTTCAGACCCTTTCAGACCCATTGACTTCCTGCTTGTCTTGAAACAACAATCAGATATATACAGTCAGGTCCAAAATGATTGGCACCTTTGATAAAGATGAGCAAAAAAGACTGTATAAAATAAATAATACAAATACTGAGCTATATATAATATTGTATGCTGAATTTAAAAAAAAACATTTTCTGCTTATGCATCCTTATTTCAACACAAACCCACCACTGTTGTGCGTGGATAAAGAGCTCTATTTTCATATCATCTGACTATAGCACCAGTTCCAATCCAAGTGCCAGTGCCGTTTAGCAACTCCAGGTTTTTACATTTGTTGGATGACATGAAAATATAACTCTTTGGCCACATTTGGTGTCGAAATAAGGATGCATAAACAGAAAATAATCCCATACCTACTGTAAAATTAAAAACAAAAACTATGTTTTAAGTGAGATGTAGGCATTGGTCAGAGGCCGAAAAAGAAAGGAAATTCACGAACACCACAATGCCTACTCTACCCATGCTCTACCAAGGTTTTCCAGCAGAACAGTAGCAATGTTGGTCTATTGTACTTCAAACAATGTGTATGCAGGTTGCTTAGGATTCAAACCTTCTCAAACACAGCAGGTGGTGGGATAGGTAGCTAGCTAGCTAATAATAGCTAGGACACCGGTAGACAGTGTCCTTCTCCCCCAGCCTGTCGGGCACTGTTTTCCCGTAGTTCTGTTAACATGGTGAGGGCAGGTGTTCGGCAGGCATGAGCGAAGGACACTGTGTGCTAGCTAGTTAGCTAACTAGCAAGGATGACTCCGATACACAGCAGGCGGGAGGCGAGGGCGACACCGGTAGCTAGCTAGGACACCGGTAGACAGTGTCCTTTTCCCCGAAAAACTCAGATAATACTTTTATTTCCCTTTTCTTTTGACCCACTTTTTAATCGCATAGACAATCATGGGAAATACAGAATATCAAAAGAGTCACACAAGCATGCCACGAATTGTGGGCTGCAATCACACACTATTGGCAAGACGCACGCAGTAGTACACACACCACAGTCCCTGTCCATTGCCACTCAAATATGCTATTTTAAGAGCCACCTAATAATTGAAAATAAGCACACACTGTGCATGTGCGGGCCAGTGTGTGTCGGGACTGGGATGGGGGTTTCAAAACTATACACGAAAGAGAATGGTCAAAATGTCTCCTCCGAGAGGTAATAATAATAATAATAATAATAATATGCCATTTAGCAGACGCTTTTATCCAAAGCGACTTACAGTCATGCGTGCATACATTTTTGTGTATGGGTGGTCCCGGGGATCGAACCCACTACCTTGGCGTTACAAGCGCCGTGCTCTACCAGCTGAGCTACAGAGGACCTCCAGGACCTTCAGATTCCATGGTTGTGACATTAATGCTTATGCTACGAACCCTGTAATGAACATGTGATTTTGACACTATTTAAATGGACAGTCTGGTGATGACAGGAAGCTTTTGTTGTTGTTCATTCACGCGGTACTGATTGAATGGTTATTTATCTTGCTTGGTATTTTTTGTTGTTGTCTAAAACAGTTCATGTGTTGAAATCAGTCACATAGCTAACCAAGTAAGCAAGCATTGCATTTTCTTTTGACTGTGAAAAGGTTGCGCAAGCAAGCAATGATGTTGGTGTTGTTTAACCTGGGTGCACTCGCACCCCCCTGGCTACTTTTTACTTGGATGGCAACTTCAGGTTTTTGGGAATACACTGAAAAGTAACTTGACATTATGTTAATCGGTCAGAGCAAATTTGGATTATGCATTGACAGAGGAGGGAGTGTACTGAATCAATGCGTAAGGTAAGTGCTGTAATGTTAGATAGCTACATTGCTAAGCAAGCCAGGTTGACTAGTGTTTGGAGTAACGTTAGATAATGTTTAAATTAGATGAGCAATGCCCATTGCATGTATTATACATTAGCAGTGTGGCAGTTTCCCAAAGTTTGGTGTTGACTATGAACTTTACTTAGCTAGCTAGCTGTGCTTTGTAGAAGAATGTGGAAGATATTTTCAACATTGAGTTGTGCCGGTGGATCGTGATCTGTCCATACAGCTAATGTTACAGTCTTGTTGGCTTAACGTTACTGGCTAACGTTAGTTGGTTAGCTAACTGGCAATAGCGGCTAAGGACATTCGCAATCTTGTTTGTGCTTATTTGTTTGTGTTCTGATTACACGCAAGTGTCCAGGCCAACAGTTTACACATATAACTTCAACTATGTGAAAAACCTTCCATTAAAAATAAAATATATATATAGCTAGCTTCCTTTGCTTGTAGCTTGCCTCTCATCCGACTGGTGTTAGCTAGCTACTAGCGCTGTTGCTGCGCAACCCAAGTGCTTTGGTCTGGTTTTAGAACTCTGAGATTCAGCTGAAAAGATGTTAGCGTTGTCAGAAATGCTACATAAAGTTAGCACATCGGTGGTTCTTAATGGACAGAAATTAGCATGTGAGTGCGATAAATTATACATTTAATCAAAATGGTTGCCCCTACAAACGTATTCAGTCCGAAAGGTGGCAAGTCTAATGGTCACTTTATGGATGCTGTAGTCTCGTTCTTATCAAATTCCTAGATATTCAGCTAGGTCGGGGCAAGAAATTGTATTTTTTTCCTAATGCTAATGACCCTGTTAAAAATTAGGTATGTGGTTCTCAGTAATGGCCAGATGGCTCATGACGAGAGGTGGGGAGTGTGTTGTGTACCTCCAATCAAGTTGATTTGCAAATGTTCATCGAAATTGGTGTGATATTGGCTTAGATATGACGGTAGGGAGATTTGAATTTAACATTGAGCTTCGCCTTCAACCAATGCATACAGTATACTATTGTAATATGGTAGTGGATCTTTGATGTAATGGGGCTATTTTGCTCCCACTGGTCCTGGGGCTCTCGTTAAGGTCAATGGCATCATGAACTTTACCCAGTACCAGGACGTCCTAGCCAAAGTCCTGGTTGCCTGCCAGGAGGCTAAAACTTGGCCGCAAGTGGATCTTCCAGCATGACAATAACCCCAAGCACACATCAAAATCCACAAAGAAATGGTTGACCACAAAATCAACATTTTGCAATGGCCATTTCAGTCTCCGGACTTGAACCACATTGAAAACCTGTGGTTTGATTTGAAGAGGGCAGTCCATAAGCCTAGACAAAGGACATCAAGGATGTGGAAAGATTCTGTATGGAGGAATGGTCTAACAAAATATGTATCTGTGCAATTGTATTAATATCATATATTATAATTGTCACAAAAACATTTGCATACACTATGGCTCAGTATTTGTATATTTTTTGCTAATCTTTATCAAGGGTGCCAATAATTGTATATAGACAGACACCATCATATACCAACCCGGATTATGTGGGCGAAAAGCCTGGTCTACTTCATGTGTGAAATCCGAGGTTTCTTTACATCCTATTGATAAGATATGATATTGTGTTGTTGTTGTGCAGGAGAGAGAGAGAGGGCAGATGTAATTACTCTCTCGTCCTGAATTATGATGATACAAAACCCACTTTTATATTAGCAATCATCATTTAACAAAAAGAGGCTCTACAGATTTGATTATTGTTTTTCCTGGCCAAACACAAACCTTATGTCTCTGAATGTGTCTCAGCATTTATGAGGACTGACTGAGCTGAGCACCATTGCGCCCTCACCATCGTCCCAGACCAACATGAATCATGGCATTGTCTTTACGATGCTTTAGAGCTGGATTTGTTGTTGTGAATGTGGGAATGCAAGAAATGTTGTGGATGAAGTTATGGTCTGTGTGGATGAATATTCAGGAGATACATTTATAGTCCTTTTTTCATTTTCTTGAAAGACATGCCGATGATTATTCAGTGTTGTGCATAAAAAAATATTTATGCAAGGTAAACGGAGTTATCTTCTTTTTAGATATATTCAAACTAGAAAGGGTAATTTTCCTGAAGAAAAATGGTTTGCTTGCTTCAGCTGTCCATAGGTATTTTTATAGCAGACAAATAGATTGTCCTAAGTAATAACAGCAATTTAGTTATTTGTTTGGGGTAAAGTTTTGTCGAATAGTTTTACGTTTTTATTTTGCCTTTACACAGTTCAACCTCTTTCTTAGGGTAGTGCCTCAGCACTAATCCTGATGCTCAGGTTATGGTGTGTTTTACAGTACTGTATCTATAGACTGTACATGCAAATTATCTGTAGGGCTCATCAGGCTTTAGTATCATGCTTCATTTCAGCCTAATCTTATTTCATACCCCTGTCTCTGGATGAGACTATATGGTCTCACGTGGAATGTTGGACCATTATTTTAGATTTATGCCATAGATAGCCTGGACTGATGAACTTCTCTCTGTGCGGAAGTGAGACAATGTTTTTAGAGTGAAGAGCATACATTTATCAAACATTTATTCAGAGAAAGTGAACTTTCCCGCCCTGCCTTTAATAATATTGTATGTCTTTTATCCAAGAAATGAAACTTTACATGTGGTGTACGACCGCACTCAACAAGCTGTATAAGGCCATAAGCAAACAAGAAAATGCTCATCCAGAGGCGGCGCTCCTGGTCGGGGACTTTAATGCAGGGAAACTTAAATCTGTTTTACCTCATTTCTACCAGCATGTTACATGTGCAACCGGAGGAAAAAAAACTCTTGACCACCTTTATTCCACACACAGAGATGCGTACAAAGCTCTCCCTCGCCCTCTATTTGGCAAATCTGACCATAACTCTATCCTTCTGATTCCTGCTTACAAGCAAAAACTAAAGCAGGAAGTACCAGTGACTCGCTCACTGCGGAAGTGGTCAGATGACGCAGATGCTAAGCTACAGGACTGTTTTGTTAGCACAGACTGGAATATGTTCTGGGATTCTTCCGATGGCATTGAGGAGTACATCACATCAGTCACTGGCTTCATCAATAAGTGCATTGATGATGTCGTCCCCACAATGACCGTACGTACATACCCCAACCAGAAGCCATAGATTACAGGCAACATCCGCACTGAGCTAAAGGATAGAGGTGCCGCTTTCAAGGAGCGGGACTCTAACCCAGACGCATATAAGAAATCTCGCTATGCCCTCCGACGAACCATCAAACAGGCAAAGCGTCAATACAGGACTAAGATTGAATCCTACTACACCGGCTCCGACGCTCGTCGGATGTGGCAGGGCTTGCAAACTATTACGGACTACAAAGGGAAGCACAGCCGCGAGCTGCCCAGTGACACGAGCCTACCAGACGAGCTAAATAACTTCTATGAGCACTTCGAGGCAAGCAACACTGAAGCATGCATGAGAGCACAAGCTGTTCCGGACGACTGTGTGATCACGCTCTCCGTAGCCGATGTGAGTAAGGCCTTTAAACAGGTCAACATTCACAAGGCCGCAGACGGATTACCAGGACGTGTACTCCGAATATGCGCTGAACAACTGGCAAGTGTCTTCACTGACATTTTCAACCTGTTCCTGACCGAGTCTGTAATACCAACATGTTTCAAGCAGACCACCATAGTCCCTGTGCCCAAGAAGGTAACCTGCCTAAATGACTACCGACCCGTAGCACTCACGTCTGTAGCCATGAAGTGCTTTGAAAGGCTGGTCATGGCTCACATCAACACCATTATCCCAGAAACCCTAGACCCACTCCAATTTGCATACCGCCCCAAAAGATCCACAGATGATGCAATCTCTAATGTACTCCACACTGCCCTTTCCCACCTGGACAAAAGGAACACCTACGTGAGAATGATATTCATTGACTACAGCTTAGCGTTCAACACCATAGTGCCCTCAAAGCTAATCACTAAGCTAAGGACCCTGGGACTAAACACCTCCCTCTGCAACTGGATCCTGGACTTCCTGACGGGCCGCTCCCAGGTGGTAAGGGTAGGTAACAACACATCTGCCACGCTGATCCTCAACACGGGGGCCCCTCAGGGGTGCGTGCTCAGTCCCCTCCTGTACTCCCTGTTCACCCATGACTGCATGGCCTAGTACGACTCCAACACCATCATTAAGTTTGCCGACAACACAACAGTGGTAGGCCTGATCAGCGACAACAATGAGACAGCCTATAGGGAGGAGGTCAGAGACCTGGCAGTGTGGTGCCAGGATAACAACCTATCCCTCAGTGTGATCAAGACAAAGGAGATGATCATGGACTACAGGAAAAGGAGGGCCGAGCACGCCCACATTCTCATCGACGGGGCTGTAGTGGAGCAGGTTGAGAGCTTCAAGTTCCTTGGTGTCCACATCACCAACTTACTATCATGGTTTAAACACACCAAGACAGTCGTGAAGAAGGCACGACAACGCCTATTCCCCCTCAGGAGACTGAAAATTGCCAAAGATTCCAGCCACCCAAGTCATAGACTGTTCTCTCTGCTACCGCACGGCAAGCGGTACCGGAGCGCTAAGTCTAGGTCCAAAAGGCTTCTTAACAGCTTCTACCCCCAAGCCATTGGACTCTTGAACAGCTAATCAAATGGCTACCCAGACTATTTGCATTGAACCCCCCCACCCCCATTTTTACGCTTCTGCTACTCTCTGTTTATTATCTATGCATAGTCACTTTAGCTCTACCACGTACATATTCCCTCAATTACCTCGACTAACCTGTGCCCCCGCACATTGACTCTGTACCGGTACCCCCTGTATATAGCCTCGTTACTGTTATTTTATTGTTGCTCTTTAATTATTTGTTATTTTTCTATTTTCTTAATTTTTTACTTCAGTTTATTTTTGTAAATACTTTCTCAACACTTATTTTTCTTAAAACTGCAGTTGGTTAAAGGCTTGTAAGTAAGCATTTCACTGTAAGGTGAATTCGGCGCATGTGGCAAATAACATTTGATTTGATTTGATCTGCACTTGTCTGAACTTGCAATCAATCATGGGATAGCTAAAAAGAAGTTCACCTACAATATGCTGTCCTAACATTGAAAGATGTTACCAAAGTGACATTGTCCACTAAACCCCCTTTCATCCTCAAAAAAGTCAGAGTTATTCTTACCAAGAACTATATACCTGTAGCTAATATTGACATTTTTTTATGAGCAAGTCTTCACTACATAATTCTACATCTAGGCAAGGTGATTTGTAGTGGTAGAATCAGTATTTCTGCTTGCTGGCTGAACCAATCTCAAATCAATCAATATGAAATGAAAGGCAGGGATGCTAACAATGCCAGTTCACACACTTAATGCTGAATACTCCCTCTAGCTAGCTAGCTAGCTTGCTAGTGTAGTGAAGTTCTAGCTAATGCACAAATTCGTTTTCATGATATCTGTTCTGCCGTGATTAGTGCGCCGAGTTCTACAGCACAGCTGACTGCTCTCTGCAACGTTATCGCGTTGGCCAAATGTTACAAAGTAGCGAGGCACAGTGCCAGCTGTCAGAGTCAGATACATGCTGATTTCTGAGAACAGTCCCATAATTTTGGTGCCGTATAATATTAAAGTCAAGAGGCACATGCAGAGGGACTAGTCTTAACAAGTACCTGGCCAACTTCACCAACAAGCTGGCAAACTAGCTACCGTATGGCCATTCAAACCAGTTAGCGCTAGACTGCTAGCTGGAGCAAGTTTGCTCAGCTGATAGAGCACGATTTGCCGTAGTAGCCAGTGCGTAATAGCTACTGAGAGCGGAGTGATTTTCAGAATTAGGAACTAGTGTTAGGCGGATGAGCAAAATCTAGATTTTTAGAGATGAGTTCCACGTCCTACAAAACCAATCTGTTGAGGGACGAGTATTGCATAGGAGTGACTTGAGACAGTGCCGTATGTCATGTAAAAAATTTCCCTGCATGAAATAGTTCCCAATTGTTCTGATTGTGTTGTGATTGTGACATCATGTTGTAAAAATTCTCACAGCGTGAAAATGTTCCCAGTTCAATAATTGCACGTGCGTCTCTTTATGTGGATGGCTGAGCTCGTGTGGATGTTTCTTTCACACCCTTTCTCGACCTCGACACCATATACCTTTGGCATGGAAATTCCCTATTCTCTTCCATACATTTTTTTGAACTGGTTACCTTCAGACCAGTCCCGTGACACTTTTGGGGGACTTAGAGGAAAATGGAGAACACCGTGTTTGTGAGAGTCTCAGCTATTAGTTTGCAGACCAAACCACTCAGACGCTACAGACAGAAGTTTTGGGGGTCGTAAAGCAAAACGGAAACCTTTCGGATGGAACAGACGTTTTTGTGAGAATACCTATTTTCGGGATGCCTCCTGGTCTGACAAACACCTCTATAGCTCTACCACCCTCCACTGCAGATGCGGAAGGCTGATATCAGTGGATGTGGTGGCTTGAGACGCAGCCCATGCAAAGAACAAGATATCTCTAGCTTATACAGACAGATTTTGATGGGGATTTTTCTATTGTTATACCAATTCGATTCCCGCTCAGACATCGACTCTAAATGTCTCAGAGCCAAATTTAACCGAACTGTCACATAATGGGGATTTAGTCAGATTGATGTGTTGAATTCCTGATGTGTTCACACATCAGGAATTATCCATATGGGCTCTCGAGGGGAGACCCAGAGTGAGAGTCAGTGTGATAGAGCCAGAGCTGAACTGGGTTTGAATCAATAGTGACTCCTTCCTCCGCACTAGCAGAATGGACCGGCCCAGCAGCCAGAGCTAATAACAAATATGGCTTAGACTGAAGGCCTTATTTCATCAAAACCGCTAAGTGGGTTTGGGGACATTCAAAAAAAGTGTGTTGTTATGCCATAAGAAATGTTTGAAGTCAAATGAGATAGATATATAATCTTTTTTTTGTGCAAAATGTGCATTCTCGCAGCACAATCTTTATTCTAATCCCCAAAGACCAGTTACTGGTTTTGTTTGAATAGCTAGGTCCCTTAAACTCCAACCCTAGTTGTTGTAAACTTTTAGAAAATGTATTGTAATCAAATAGTGATGCTAATGTTAAATGTTCAAATTGAAACAGAAATGATAGTCGCAGGGAGAAAAAAAGATTTGCATGAGAGTTGTATACTTGTTGGTCTATGGAACCCTGATGTATTGTCTAATGAACCTTATATAGGAATTTCAGTGAAGCAGGCCAGGTATTGCTTCAGGGACGGTAGTGTACTCGGTCAGTGGCATTGCCCTTAACAATGGAAACGGCAGTTAATCTGTAGTGTAGCCTACTTTGGGGCTACTGCACTATACATATCAGTGCCCACCAGCAAAGACAATATTATCTAGCATAGACAAACGGCCTTCTCACTATACTGTTTGAAATCATGTTTTTTAAGCTTGTATTTTTTACTTAATTTGATACCTTACTAAAGTTTCTCCCAACTTGGCCAATTTTGCCGGATATTCTATGGCTTTGTCCCAAATCGCTGCCTATTCCCTATATAGTTCACTACTTTGGACCAGGGCCCATGAGGCTCTGGTCAAAAGTAGTGCACTATATAGGGAATAGGGTGCCATTTGGGACGCAGATTATGAGCTTATTTGAGGAAAATGTTTTAATTAGAGCAGAGTGCTGGAATCCTATGCTTTCTCAGATAAATGCACCGGTCTGTCTGTTGATTCAGCTCGTGAAAAGATGAGTAATCGACTTTGGAGTGAGTCTGTGAGGCAGCTATAACATTACACATACACACACACACACACACACACACACACACACACACACACACACACACACACACACACACACACACACACTGTTGGATCACACCACCACTCTTCATGAAGTGGCATTGGCACCCATGTTGAATTCCCTGTAACTGACTTAGTTACCTGTGTTTTCCTTAGCAGACGTTTGTGCCCCTCTGATTGAGGAGTGATAATCTGAGTGTTTATGGGAAACAGCCAAACATTATTCACCATGCTTTTAGTTGCTACTGTATCATAGAACAGTGCTGCTGTTCTAAACCATCTATTTCCGTCTTCTATCCTCTGTGCTGGACTCTAATGTAAGATGGTTGCATAAACAAACACCAAGGTTGTTTCTCAAATGGCACCCTATTCCCTATACAGTGCACTTATTTTGAACAGGCCCATAGGTCTCTGGTCAAAGGTTTTGCACTATATAGGGATTGTAATGCCTTTGGTCAAAATAAGTGCACTGTAAAGGGAATAGGTGCCAGTTGGACCGCAACCCAAGTTACACACACACACACACACACACACACACACACACACACACACACACACACACACACACACACACACACACACACACACACACACACACACACACACACACACTTATCCCCCCCTCACCCACACACAAACACCACTGACTCCTTTTGCCAGGAGTACCAGCGTCAGCCCACGTCTCTCCCTGTGTGTGACTCACATGATCTCAGCAAGCCATAAGGCATGGGTAAAAGTGATGGTGCTGCCTCGGACGTTGGGACGGAGGTGTGTAATGTTTGCAGCATGTTCCATTGATTCATAAAGTCAGGGTTGATGATGGCTCTGTTGCGGTATTCCAGTAAAAACCTCAAGTCAGACTTGAGAAAAGGAGAGGAGGGAAAGTTCACTGATGGAATGAAAGCATTTCCTTAGTCATCAGAGATAGAGATAGAGAGAGATAGCGACACACACACACAGAGAGAGAGGGAAGAGAAAAGGATAGAGGAATACAGATAGAGAGGGAGAGAGAGAAAGAGAGAGAGAGACACACAAACAGAGAGAGAGGGAACAGAAAGAGATACAGGGATAGAGATAGAGATAGAGAGAGAGAGAGAGAGAGAGAGAGACCCTACTAGAATCTGAAGTCAAATGTCTACTGTTTGCTGATGATCTGGTGCTTCTGTCCCCAACTAAGGAGGGCCTACAGCAGCACCTAGATCTTCTGCACAGATTCTGTCAGACCTGGACCCTGACAGTAAATCTCAGTAAGACAAAAATAATGGTGTTCCAAAAAAGGTCCAGTTGCCAGGACCACAAATACAAATTCCACCTAGAGCACACAAAAAACTATACATACCTCGGCCTAAACATCAGCGCCACAGGTAACTTCCACAAAGCTGTGAAAGATCTGAGAGACAAGGCAAGAAGGGCCTTCTATGCCATCAAAAGGAACATAAAATTAGGATCTGGCTAAAAATACTTGAATCAGTTATAGAACCCATTGCCCTTTATGGTTGTGAGGTCTGGGGTCCGCTCACCAAACAAGAATTCACAAAATGGGACAAGCACCAAATTGAGACTCTGCATGCAGAATTCTGCAAAAATATCCTCTGTGTACGTAAAACACCAACTAATGCATGCAGGGCTGAATTAGGCCAATACCTGCTAATTATCAAAATCCAGAAAAGAGCCGTTAAATTCTAGAACCACTTAAAAGGAAGCGATTCCCAAACCTTCCATAACAAAGCCATCACCTACAGAGAGATTAACCTGGAGAAGAGTACCCTAAGCAAGCTGGTCCTGGGGCTCTGTTCACAAACACAAACAGACCCCACAGAGCCTGAGGACAGCAACACAGTTAGACCCAACCAAATCATGAGAAAACAAAAAGATAATTACATGACACATTGGAAAGAATTTACAAAAAAACAGAGCAAACTAGAATGCTATTTGGCCCTAAACAGAGAGTGGCAGAATACCTGACCACTGTGACTGACCCAAAATTAAGGAATAGCCTTGCTATTGAGAAAGGCCGCCGTAGGCATACCTGGCTCTCAAGAGAAGACAGGCTATGTGCACACTGCCCACAAAATGAGGTGAAAACTGAGCTGCACTTCCTTACCTCCTGCCAAATGTATGATCATATTAGAGACACATACTTCCCTCAGATTACACAGATCCACAAATAATTCGAAAACAAATCACATTTTGATAAACTCCCATATCTATTGGGTGAAATACCACAGTGTGCCATCACAGCAGCAATATTTGTGACCTGTTGCCACAAGAAAAGGGCAACCAGTGAAGGACAAACACCATTGTAAATACAACCTATATTTATGTTTATTTATTTTCCTTTTTGTACTTTCACTATTTGCACATCATTATAACACTGTATATAGACATAATATGACATTTGAAATGTCTTTATTCTTTTGGAACTGTGTAATGTTTACTGTTAATCTTTTATTGTTTATTTCACTTTTGTTTATTATCTATTTCTCTTGCTTTGGCAATGTAAACATATGTTTCCCATGGCAATAAAGCCCTTAAATTGAAATTGAATTGAATTGAGAGAGAGGAAGAGGGGAGAGAGGGGGAAAGAGTAAGAAAGAGAGAAAGAGAAAGAGGAAGAGAGAGAGAGAGAGAGAGAGAGAGAGAGAGAGAGAGAGAGAGAGAGAGAGAGACAGACAGAGAGACAGACAGACAGACAGACAGAGAGAGAGAGAGAGAGAGAGAGAGACAGACAGACAGACTGACTGACTGACTGACTGACTGACTGACTGACTGACTGACTGACTGACTGACTGACTGACTGACTGACTGACTGAGAGAAAGAAAGAGAGGAAGAACACCCTGATTCTGGCAGTAGAGTGGGTTGAATCTCTTCAGTCACACAAAGGTGTCCAAGGAATACTCATGACGTTTGTGGAAATAAGATCTGAGATGGAACTAGATAAGGGGTGTTGCATCAGCTTTGCTGAGGTTGTTTTAAAGACCCTGAGATGTTTATTGGTGTGAGGTTATGTAGTGACAGAGCATTTCCTCTTGAGTGTCCTCTGAAAAAGCAACTGTGACACAACCATGGGGAAACACACCTACGCAAGAATGTGCGCGCACACACACACACAAACACACATATGCGAGCAAACACACACACACCCACCGTGTGCACACACTCACACGCCATGCACACACACACACACACACACACACACACACACACACCAACTCACACCATCAGATATGACTTGAAAAACTTTAAGATGGTTTGTGCTGAATATGAAGTGAAACACTTTTTACTGTACGTTTCCTTTTCAAATAGCAGCAATATGAGGTTTTCACTTGTTTCACTGTTCTGTAAGTGAACTAGTACAGTATGTGCCGTCTTTTGGTGAATCCTCTCCTCAAAGTTCAAATGTTTTATTCTTATTCTATTTGTGGTATGACTGGCATATCACACTAACCAAAGGCATCCTGACTTTCCAGAGCCAGAACACTCCAATGTAACCCCAACAGTCATTCTGCAAAAATCTGACCTGGTTTGAATGTGTCAAAATATCTTTGGAATACAAGAGGATTTGTGCGTTGGACCTCAATTTAATCGAAGAAAAACAGCATTGGCTCAGATATGTCATCATAAAATGTATTTTTAGCATGAACTTTGCCTTGAGAATCACTCATAAAATTCCACCCACATTTTCCTCCTTTTTTTCTTGATATTCTTAAATTCCTCCATGTGAAATGGATCTGATTGTTTTGCCTGAACTCTTTCACTGACTCTTAGCTGAGATGATTCTTGCTCTCTCACCTCTTTCTCTGTCTCTGTCTCTCTCTATCTCCTCTCTCCCCTCTCTCCTCCTCCTCCTCCTCCTCCTCCTATTCTTTCTCCCCTTTCCCCCCACTCTCTCTCCTCTCTTTCTCTCTACCCTCCTTCTCCCACCCCCCTCCCTCTCTCTCTCCCTCCCACCCCTCTCTCTCTCTGTGCCAGGGGAGGCATGCATGCCTTTAGCTAACCACACATCCATAGAGCCTGTATTACTCATGCATTTTCAGACGACAGCGACTGCGTCTCCCAGACCTTGCCGTGTATGACTTAGCGCACGGGTGGCTTTTTGATTTACATCTCGGCTGTGGCACTTGCTGTTCTTGGCTCACCGCTGCCTTGTTTCATCAAAGAAAAATCCTCTGGCTCTGCGGCAGTTAGATGGTTGTCTGCCGCTGTGCTGTGCTAGCAGAGGCCCACGGAGGATGGATGGGTCAAAGGCTGATGTCCTGCTGCACCGCATTGTTGGACAGAGATGCGGTCATCAGGGCCTTGTTTCACTTGACCCTTGACCTCCTCCTCCCTGGGACCAGGCTGATAAAAAGTACTGCGCTGAGTCAGCTTAGTTCTCTTCTACTGAAGATGTGGCTTTTTAATCACCCTGTGCTGCTCTTATGCTCCAGAATATGCCTTATATATAAGCTTGTACTTACCTGTAGTTACTGGTATGAGCAAGTTTTACAACAAGCAAATGTAGCTTAAGAAGCCAAAACCTATTGCCACCAGCAAGTGAGGAAAGAGCATACAGCAGCAACTCGCTCCCCGTTCCAATGTACAGTACAATAACAGTACACACTCTCTTGTGGATAGTGTCTGAAACCAACGGCCCTAGCTTTTACAAGGCTGGGCATGTCACCGACTAATCACCAAGCCAATCAGCCATTTGCTTCATCTGAGTGGTCAAAAACAAAACGGGCAAACATGATGCTTGCAGAGCTGTTTTATGCCTTCATTAGCAAAGGGGAGAAATCAGCCAAAAGGCTCAGTTTTATCCTCTCTGTTGTTCGCTGTGCGTCTGTGCCAAGAAGCTGCCATGGGGCAGTGCCCACTGAGCGGACGACGTGATTGGCTGGCTCGGCCCCAGAGGACTATGAAAGACATTATAAAGTCTAATAGTGCAGTTTATATATTTTATTACTGCTCGTTAATAAAAGCCCAGCGTTCTGGAAGAATTAGTTATTCTCTAGTCGTGGGCAATCCAATCCAGCCCTGCTGCAATATTAAATTTCACTCCCAAGCTTTCCCCTGCCTGGACTAATAACCGCACATGAGCAAGCACTGAATTAAGTTTGTTTAGAGAAAAAACACTTATTTCGCAATGCTCGTGAATGATGTAGGCCGTCATCCATCATAAACCAAAGAAAGACAAATTGTATTGCTGTACCTTGCTACTTTTGACTTGTACGTTCAGAAGAGTGCTGTGTGTTTAGCGTTTTTCAAGATATAGATTTGTCTGTATCGTCTCATAATATTTAGAAACATTAGAAACGTAATGAGTGATAGTGTCATAGAATAAGAAAAATAGCCTATGTTTTATTTCTGTCCGAAAAATATACATTGCTTGCCTGCTTTAAGGTAATATGCAGTTATGAGGCATTCATCTCTGTTTTGTCCGCCTGTCAACATGTGTTTGGGTCAAAGGTTTTGGATTACTTTGTTGTTCTCTCTCCCATTTAAGAACAGGGTTCACTTTGACAACTTGTTTGACACCACACCAAGGCTACAACGTTGTCCGTGCCAAAGTGTCAATCCAACCGATGAGGCTGAGTTAAGACAACAGGCCCTATTCAATCAAAACGGGTTACAGGTTTCCGAGGAAAAACTAAAACAACATTCTGCTCCAAGAGAGCATGTTTGAATTAACGTGCTGCCCAGTTTCTTTTCGCTTCTTAGAGTGAATATTGTTTTATTTATTTCATGAATTCAAATGCAATCTTGCATTGCTTGCAGTCTCGCAAGAGGGATACTGTTTTTGACTACAACCAGTTTTACTCAATTAGAGTCCAATGGCAAGACTTCTCTCTCTCTCTCTCTCTCTCACACACACACACACACACACACACACACACACACACACACACACACACACACACACACACACACACACACACACACACACACACACACACACACACACACACACACACACACACACACACACACACACATAAAAACAAACACACACACACACACACACACAAACACACACACACACATAAAAAAACACACACACACACACACACACACACACACACACACACACACACACACACACACGTTACATGCAGGTAATAACGTCCAGTAACTTTGAAGTATACAGGTGTCTGCCTCTCATTTAGTCCTCACTGTAGCCCATACTGTAATACACTAATCATATCCCAGACATACTACTAGACTATATGCTGGGAGGAAGTGGAGTATTACTGGGACGTGGGGTGACGGTGGTTCGCTGTCCAGGTTAATCCACCAGCTGGGTTGAACTGGGACTAGGAACCGACTGGGAGCCCAGCCCAACACAGGGGTCCCAAATGGTACCCTGTTCCCTATATGGTGCACTACATAGGGTATCGGGTGCCATTTGGGACATAGCCTGGGATGTTAATAAAGTTTGGAGGCTCCATGCCAGTGCTGTGATCTCCCGGTACGCTCTGGGTTATTTAGACAGACTTCAATTAGATTTGAAATGAGAGGCCACTGTTTGGATGGTTAATATTGTAGGGGAGAGATGCCACAATGTGATAAGGACATGCAATTTCCCACAATGTACTTCTTCTGCCTCTTCTCCCGCCTTAATTCTGTATATTGTCTTCGCTCTCCCAATTGTCTGGGACACAGAGGAAGCGATTGGCTTCATCCCAAATGTCACCCTCTTCCCTATATTGTACTCTACTTTTGACCAGAGCCCTATGGGCCCTGGTCAAAAGTAGTGCACTAAATAGGCAATAGGGTACCATTTGGGACGGACCCTTAGAGACTCTCTTCATATCCCTATGTATACTTATATTTGATTTGATGTCTTATTTTTTTGTCTGCATTCTGCCGACATACAGCTCCCAGAATAACTAAGCTAGTGAAATAGGGCGGCAGGTAACCTTGCGGTTAGTGCATTGGGCCAGTTACCAAAAGGTTGTTGGTTCGTATACCCAAGCTGACGAGGTGAAAAATCTGTCGATGTGTCTTTGAGCAAGGCTCTTAACCTTAATTTGCTCCAGGGGCGCCATACTACTATGGCTGACCTTGTAAAACAAAACATTTCACTGCACCTATCCAGTGAATGTGACAATAAAACTAAAAATAAATATATATATATATATATATATTTATATCCAATTTAAATAAGAAGATTCTGTTTCTGAAGTTTGTCAGATGTTATTTCAATGTTAGTGCTCTGTGGGCTTCTGATCAAACTCACTTGGGTGTTGAACAGGGCTGGGGAATTGGAGGAATGTGAGATCATGACTTATGCTTTTGAGCTTTTACACTGATGTTGCTGACTGCTCTCCCAGAGATGTTTGCCTGATCTCGCCCTCTGGAGTTGGAAACCACATCTCACAGATGAGCTACTTTCTCGTTCCAGAAGTTTCCACTGGAATAGGAGAGGCATCATCACATCACTCATCTGTTTGACTCACTCTACTTACTCTGTCTTAGTAAGAGCTCTGGGGTTGGCCCGATGTTTATTTTCTATGTCATCAATTTCTATCTGACACATGCCGACCTGCCCGGCCAATGGAAAGCGTTTAGGCAGTGCTTAATTTGTAAATTGGGAGGTGCCGGGACAAAAAGTGAGACTAGAGGGGGCTGACCTGGGGTACCGGAACGCATAAAAATAAAAATAAAACATTTATAATAAAGCATTGCATGCATATCATCACTTTTGCGTGCTGGCATTGTGACACTCTGGCTCCATGGACTTTGATATTTGAGCCAGGGTTGTTCATTGTCATTGGTTTGGGTGTATTTCATTTGGTGGTGTTGGGGATGGGTGAGTTTCATTTTGTTTGTGTCTAGTGGTGATTGGTCTATGACTCCCAATCGGAGGTAACGAGTGTCAGCTGTCGGCTCGTTATCTCTGATTGGGAGCCATATATATTCTGTGTGTTTTCTCCTTTGTTTTGTGGGTTATTGTTCCAGTGTTGTATGTTCTGTCGGTGTCACAGAGGACTTCACGTATCGTCATTTGTTGTTTTTTCGTGGTTGCTTTAATTAAATAAAGTCATCATGTTCACTCCACGCGCTGCGTATTGGTCCGCTCCTTCAGACGATCGTGACAGGCATAGAGCAGTAGAGTAGAAGCGCTTGCAGAAGATGCACACATGGGGATTCTTATTTTTTTGCCTAGGGTCCGGGAAAATGTTGCCTTTTATAAACGCATTAAATGGAATTCTACATATTTTTTGATGACTGGAGACTTAAGCAGAATCTTTTTTAATACCTCACAAATGGAGAATCTGAGATAAAAAAAAGCCTAGGCCTAGGTGTGTGGAGACACACATATTGTACAATATGAGGAGGAAATTATAGTCCTGAAAAAAGCTTTCCAGTTTCCTGACTCACCCAAGAATGCGCAGCACACCCACCCGCGATGACCGATACAGGCTACAAAGTTGCGCAAACCATAAACCCGGGCCAGCCCAACACGAATCAATTCTTAGATATTACGTTTTTTAGGGGGCAGTAGAATTACAGCGAAGGCAACTTGAATTAACTATGATTGATTTTATTATACTTTTTACATTGCAAACAGTGACAATTATTTTTCATGCCAAGAGAGGTACTGATCCTGGCAAATGGGTTCTGGAACAAAACAGTCCAAAATTGAGAGGTTTAGGTATGCACTGCGTTTAAGTATGAGTAAGATCAAAGCTGCTGTATAATTTGATCAACTTCTTAATATCAGAGATAAACCTCATATGATAAACCCCATTGGAATCCATGATTACTCTCCTAGTCTCCTTGTACATGTGTATTGGTTGGAGTTGCGTCACCCTGAGTAATCCTGCCCTGAGTTTGCACCACCACCTCTTCACTTACATGTTAAACGTTTCCCCCAAGCTCAGCAGTCCGTTTATATAAAAAGCTACTTAATGCAAACATCATGTTAGACACTTAAGATCTCTTATGGGGTTATACTGTTGGCAGTTACAGGAGCGAGCTGGGTTTAACATGTACGGAGCAGAGCTGAAGTAGGGTGCACAGTGAGGGAACTGGAGACAGACAGATACATGAACACTGAATGTGACTGGAGGGGTGTGTGTGCGTGCGTGTTTGCGTTACTGTGTGTGTGTGTTACTGTGTGTGTATATGTGTATGTGCACCAGTGTGTACACAACACTATATGTGCTTCTGATTGGAAAAAAACATATCTGACTGAGCCGAGCTTTGAAACAGAGCTTGATCCCACGCGGGGGGGCTCATTGGGGCTGCAGCCAACGTGGAAAAGAAAACAATCTCACTCTAATAAGAACCAGGTCATTAGAGTGTCCTAGCTGTCCTGACGTTTATGGGCTTTCCCCCAGTTCTGCGCTGTGCTAAGCATTTACGACAGAGCCACAGCCCATAGAGAGAAGCTATGCCATATAACTGATTTGCTGGCATTTTTAGGATCGACATAGAATGGACACGTAGGCTCACAAGGCTCCCATTTAAACGTACACGCAACAGGAAACAATTCTTATATATCACTCAAAGTTTTTGACAATAATATTTGGGAGAAACGTCTGGCCTTGGCCCCAGTATGTGTTCTAGGCTGAGTCATAGGATTGGGGAAGTGGGTCGTTTTTTGTTGTTCTTTTTCAATCTGTTTATTTAACTTTTGCCCTTAAAAAGTCAGCGTGCAACATATGTTGACTAATACTGATCAAAAGCCTTATCAGCCTCTTTGAGCTTGTATCGACAGTGATCTAATAGTGTTGCGTTTTAAATTGAAATTAAGTTAGGCTGAGCCTCTGACAGCCAGGTGCTGAGCAGTTGGCTCTGAACACGGCAGCGGCGGCCAATTGGAAAATGGTTTGCACCCTTTTCCCTTGACAAATTATTGTATTATTCCCGCACAGTTGGTTTTCATTTAGTCTTTTGGCTATTGGCTAATGATTAGGTTAAGAGCATGTGGGCCATTCTCCTTGTTGTACAGCTCATACGTACCCTAACTGGGACTAGTCAAATTTGACAGAAACATTTATCTGCTATTCAAGCTGACCAAAACATGGAATGTTACCGACGTAAATGCCTTGCGTTCTGAAGAACAAACAGAAAACTACTCCTGTAAACAAAAGTCAATCATGACAGCATTTATCAATCACAACTACAACACCCACAATCCACCATGCCCTCTATGGCATGACATTGGCATTGACTGTCAAACTAGGTGACCAGACCTGAAGACCTAGCCTCCTGTAAGGTCATCCCCCACTGTGACTACACACTCTTAACTACATTACAGACCTGTGCCTCATGTATACACAGGGCAGACGGCCTGTGTAACTGCCTGCCTGGCCTGCCACAGATGGGAATTAAAGATAGGGTCTGGAAGTTACTCACCACCGCCGCCTTCCCCTGTCTGCATGCCTGAATGCTGCACTCTCCCTGACCTGGGACTCGCTACACCACGGCTAGGTCGCTAATATTTTACAAATGCTGGGAGTCTCCACGACCGGGCCCTCTCTGAGATGGCTTAGTCAAAACAGTTGTGAACGCTTGGCGCTCTTGAACGGGTCTCTGCATTGCTGCTTGAGACAGGGCCTAATTCAAACAGTGGCTAACTAACAAATACCTGCTGCTTGCTCCACAGCGTTACACAGCCAGGCTCGTTGGGAACGATCTATAGAGTTTGACAGTGTGTTTGTTGTTCTGTGGGGTAACATATAGGCCTACTGTGTTACAGTGGGTTCAGAGATGGTTTGAGAGTTGATGCCTGAGATTGAGACATCGAAGTTGCGTAGTTCGATATATAGCACTGGCTCAAGAGGATTTGAATGTTTTGCATTTTGAAACAACTAGAATAAATGTGGATCTAAGTATCATCAACACTAAGTGTCTTGAGATGACTACTACTACTCATGACAACTCTAATGCCAGCCCTCAACAGCGTGGCTAAAGTTTGCTTAACTGATATAGATAGAATCTGTGGATTACATGGCAGCTTGCTTGACACTTGACATTGAGTGAAACTCCACATGCACTGTAATCCCAAAGTCAATGGATCACCTAATTTTCTACAGAGATTACATGATAGCGACTTCCTGTGACAATCTACAATATAATTAAGACAAACGTCTTTTCGGAAGATATGGGTTTAGAATTAGATGATAAAAGACATCCGTTTTGTCTCATCTAACGTTTCATTGTTGCCTCTCTCGGTCTCTTGAAGAAATCCCCTCATGGTTTCTTAGATGAACATGTTTCTCATTCCACATGAGTAGAACGCTGCCAACCACACATCTTTAATCTTTAAGAGGACTCGTATTCTATGACTTGTCTTTTCATACACTCTCTTTGTTTACATGGGGTTAGCCACATCTTCAAAATACTCAGTGTCCTAATCATCTCCATACAGTTTAGGCTCCTCTCGCAACCTGGTCTCAGAGCATTTCGTATTATTCTGTACGTAAATCCAAGACACTCTATTTAGTATGATATGTTACGTTTCGTAGGGTATGTATTAATTTGTGGATGTCCATCAACAATTTCGTATGATATGTTACGAATTACAATTCGCAAAATGTACAATGTTATGAATTTTAAAAACGTGTCATCTGTTTCGAATTTGAAAACGTACAATAATATATATATATATTTTTTTTGTCATTTAGCAGACGCTCTTATCCAGAGCGACTTACAGGAGCAATTAGGGTTAAGTGCCTTGCTTAAGGGCACATCGACAGATTTTTCACCTAGTCGGCTCGGGATTAGGTGAAGGGTTAGCTAAAAGGTTTAAAGTTAGGGTTAGGGGAAGTGTTAGCTAAATAGTTTCAAAGTAACTAAAAAGTAGTACGTCGTTAAAAAGTTGCTAATTAGCTATAATGCTAATGTTGTCTGTGATGAGATTCGAACTCGTGACCAACCACTCTACTTTCGTTTTTGCCTTAAGTAACCATCTGTCTTACGTAATCATACCAAACATAACATATCATACTAAATGGAGTGTTGCAATTTATGTACAGAATAATACGAAATGCTCTGACACCCAGTTGCCTCTCCAGGCACACACAGAGTAGAGAGCCGTCTTAGGAGATGGGCTATTTGCGAAGCCATGCACAACACTTTGAATAAAGCATAACTGTTTACACTTGAAGTTGATTTCCTCGATAGAACTGACAGAATATTCCAATTATATTTTCAGTATAGCTCTAATAAAGTGTGCATAGGCATTACAAGTGAAACTGGCTGTTCTGTGCAATAAAACAATTAAAATATTCCCTTCAATTGGTTTTGGAAGTAATCTGATGAGGCGAAGAGTGGATTATTAAAGTCTTTAGAGTTTGTTTTATTTATGTAATTCATCTGTCATGTTTTTTTGTTCTTTGTTATTTCGATGCACATAGTGATATCTGATTACAAATAAATCATATGGTGTATTGGTTTCCAACTAAACTACAAGCATGTGTCACTTTATTTGTAAATGTTTCAGGGGTTTGGGTATACTTTATTCTGGGAACAATAAATATTTTGTGATTTTTAGAATAACAGTCATTATTGTTTTCTGCATTTTGCTTTGGACTCCAACTATCAACAAGCTGGGACTATAAACTAAATGGGACAATGAACTTAGAAAAATGTGTATTTAATAAGTGCATATTTTGAAAGCAGGTTAGCCTAGCCAAAGCCATATCCCTGTAAAGCGAACTGGTCTGGAGAAGGGTGTATTCAAAGAAATGTTTTGTGTTTACCCTGAAAACCACAATTTGAGTGAAAGTCAACGACTCTTGTTAGCCATGTTGTAGATAGCATTAGCAGTAAATCTAAATGCCCGTTCAGCTACACAGACCTCATTTTACAAGCTACAGTCCTGTTACAGTCCTATCATTGGACATGAAGCCCTTTCCAATCTGGCCACTGTAAAGATGGCAGTCTTCCACAGGCCTCATGAGCTGTGGGGCATGAAACGAGTCGAGAGAGAGAGAGAGAGAGAGAGTGAGAGAGAGAGAGACAGAGAGAGAGAGAGAGAGAGAGAGAGAGAGAGAGAGAGAGAGAGAGAGAGAGAGAGAGAGAGAGAGAGAGAGAGAGAGAGAGAGAGAGAGAGAGAGAGAGAGAGAGAGAGAGAGAGAGAGAGAGAGAGAGAGAGAGAGAGAGCGTAAGGATATGTACACTCCTCGCTGCCAAGGTACACTGATTTAAGAGCATAAAACGAGTTGCACCGTGAACCCAGCATTTTTTCTCCATGTTTGTGTTAGGGATGATGTAACATGGCGAGAATTCATATTTCACATCAAATTTCTCTTTTAAGATCATTTTCTCTCTCATTTTTTATTTGTAAGGAAACAAACATTTGCATTTCAAAGTTCTTCAAATAAAAATAAATGAAAAGCAAACCCTTTTATGGGATTGGAGTCTATATTGGAAAACAGTTCAGGGACGAAATGAATATTTTTTATAGTTCGTAAAAAGTGCTTCACAATGAATGCCAGGTTATGTGAAAGACTTGACACATGGTAGGGCCTCGAGCCCTTAGAGAATCCCTCCTAATTTAGCCTTTAAACTCATGGCCCATGCAATGCCAACAACACAGATGGCTAGGATGGAGTGATTCATTTAATAAAGAAGAATTATTTATTTATTGCTCTTCATTATCATCTACTTATGCTGCCTTTCACCACAAAACCAATCGCAAACCGATCCAATAGCTGTTAATGGCCAGAATTTCCTTTGCGTTTCCTCCCATCTGCACCTGGGTAGGTGAAAGCGATGGTGAATCCCAAACCACCCCCGCGCCCTACCAACTCGCTCGGAGGACCCTCCATTGTCACCCTCAACTCTGAGGTTGAGGGTGACATCGAGAAAGTGGCGATGGGATCAACAAACCTGGGACACACTCCTGACTTAAATGATGCAATTCATGTTCCACTTTTAAATAATGAAACGAGCATGAAATTCTAATGAACAAATCCCCCCTGTCGTTTTACAAGATATAAACCTCAGTAACAGTTCAACATTTAATTTGGGAGGTATTTCATCTGTTACATGTGCAAGTCTTGAAATCAGACATAAACAAATGCACGCAGAAAATAATTAGGCACACCTCTCCATTCTTTTGTATGAAATTACGTTAACTCCAAACATATCGCAGTGCGTGTCGGGATAGCACATCGCTCTGAAGCCTGCAGCCTTGCTGGCTCGGTCGAAGTGGCTGTCAGGGTCTAATTAGCTCCTACACCCTTGATAATTTTCACTCCCTCAGCTATGGGACACTTGTGCAAAGGGCAGAGGCACGCGTGAATGTGCAAATGGAGGGACGAGGGGAAGGGGGTGATTTGGGATTCAGCCCAAGATGGCCGACAAAATGGCCGACATTCTACTTTGCCAAGTGGTAGACGTGTTGTTATGGGAGTATCCTTTCGGTGCCTGGCGCGGAAGTTGTTGAAAATCTGCCACAGCCCCTTTGAATCAGCTGTTGTTTTCTCAAAGGAGAAACGCATGCACACATTACACAATTATATGCTAATTATCCTTTTATCTATAAAATGTCTTGCACAACAAGCTAAATTAGTTTTTTTTTTATCACTTTGCACATTTATTTTGAGATTACACTTCCAACCTTATAAACGTAATTTGCCTAATGACGCACAAATGGAGGAGAGACTCATTTCATACAAGCACATTTGTTTCCACGTTCTCTCTCCTCGCCACCTCTCCTTGATTACCTTTGACCTTTTTCAAAAGCAGGCAAGGAGTGGACAGAGGAGAAAACCATTTGAGGCAGGCAAAACCAATTGAGATTCTCCCTATGTCCTGTCAGATAACAAATAGGTGAGGAGATTGGACGTTGAAAAGAGTGCTTCTCACGAGTATTGAGACGCAGCCCAGGTTTAATCTCAGCATACTGGGACCTGATTCACACAGCGTCCGGTGGGAAGAGCGCTGTGAGAGCAAGAACTAATAATAAAAGGCTTCTTATTACAGCCATTAAACAAGAGAAGGGAAAACACAGAGGGCTTTAATGCCTGGACATCCAAATGTTTACACAGGGACAATATATTCGCTTGTAAATTCTTTGATGGTGGCCCTGTCTTTCCCTGCGCACTGGGCTACTGTCTGAATAAATAGCCTGTATATTAACCTCTCACCGTGCAAGATTGAATGTGTTTCCATCGGTGTCATTCGGTACCGTTTAAATTTTTTATTGGCCCCAAGTCGGCCGACCCCCAGAAACACCAGGGTTCCTAAGTCATGCCATCATTTCTCATATGGTGGCACATCATGGGTCCTTCCTGGGTTTGCCGTCAGATGAGTGCTGGACTCAGACTGGTGCCCCCTCCTCCTCCTCTTCCTCCTCCTCGTCCTACTCCTGCCTGTATTGTGAGACGCTGTTTGATGTGAGATGATATATAATGTCTGCTGGACCGTCCCGCTCAGGTTACCTGCAGGGGCCTGAGGAGGCCAGGGTGTGTGAGTATGAGTGTGTGTGTGTGTGCGTGTGTGTGTATAAGGTGCTTAGATTCAAAGCAAAAACCTTTGGTGAGAAAGAACTCCCCCCACGATAAAAGAGGAGAATCGTATCGCTCACTTCCTTAGGTATATGTGGTTTGAAACTCAACACAGGTTTACACAGGGGTACTCTTTTATTTATTCTGTGGCGTTATTAAGACTTCTGATACTCTTGTGCCTTCGGTGCCACTAGGGAGGTCCCAATAGGGGAGAGTCATGAAGAAGATGTTGTCATTTTTCCCAGCAGGCCTCTTTGGTGCCTTCCCAAAGGAGAATAATATTGATTGGTTGGATTCACAACAGCCGATTGGTGTTTAACCACATCACCCAAGTGTTTGCCTGTGGGCCATTTCCAGGTACTGTACTGTGACAGTGTAACAGAGGGTATGCTGTACTGGACTGTAGGCCGACAGTACCCTCACACAACATGGAAGTGAATAGGATTAGGGCTGTGACTGTTCATGTGTCATCTGTCTTGAGTTGTGAGATTACATTTGTTTTGAGGATAGACTGGGGGATTTAGTTCCTATGTTTGCACGGATCAGTTTACTGTACGCTCTGAAATCAGAGGGCATGGAAAATGGCGACATGAAACAATACGAATAATCAAATCAAAATACAAGCTTCCCCTCTCTGCGTCTGCTGTCAAAGCAAATGGTGTCTTTTTGAAAAAAGAACTCATTCTTCCCCAAAGAGAAACATTATGGGGCAAAGTCCTTCTCTAATCATCTTGACAACCCAATAGAGCCTACTCATTGGTCATTCTGTCTCAACCCTAGCCAGAAACATCAAAGCGAAAGCAATTACAATGCACGCTTTGAACGTATACTAATCACAAAGAAACATTCCATTATTCCTCATCCACTAAAACAATTATAAAAAATAGGAAGTTAAATATGATTCCGTCTCTCGTTTGCCGTGTAAACATCTGGTTTTTAATAACGACTATCCCCTCTGAGAATTACAGAAGGGTTATGTACTGTGTAGGTAACAAACTAATAATTTTCAAATGCATTCCATTTAAATGCAATGTAATTACCACAACTTAAATCCAACCTTTCATTTGGACCGTGGTGAGTCGGACCAGCGAGGGAATTTCCCCCTGACTATACGTTCCTCCATGCAGTCAGCTAAACATTCGTTCATTTCTCCCGACGCCCCTTCAAAACCATTAAAAAATATACAATAATTGCTGCAAATTGATTACTTGTTAAACAGAAGTCCTATAAATCTTCACTCATGTCAAACGGCAATCAATGGCAGACACGGAGAGAGCGGCGAGCGTAAAGAAGATCCATACGATGTGCTCAGGCACGTCTGCTACTCTCGGGGTTACTCTCGTGTTTTGCGGTCGAGTTCGGCCACTGTCATTTCGGAGGAATTTCCTGCCATCTGTGTTCAATCGAATTCTCACAGATTTGGGCTTGCTTGTAAATATAAGAAATTGGCTGAGGCTGGGAGGACTGTAGCATGCTGTTGTGTTGCGTTGGAACGCTATCAGCCAGTTGAGTTGAGTCGAACTGTGAACATGATGTTGGCTGAGGTTTGGGATTGGCTAACAAAGCTCTGCTAATCTAAGCTGAGAGACAAGAGCAGGATATGCTGCTCTGTGGACTCAGAGTCCCAGGTCTGTGAACTTCAGTTCGCTCTTTTTCTCTTTGGATCTCGCTCTCTTTCTCTCTCTCACACACAAACACAGAGAGAGAGAGAGAGTGAGAGAGAGAGAGAGAGAGAGAGAGAGAGAGAGAGAGAGAGAGAGAGAGAGAGAGAGAGAGAGAGAGAGAGAGAAAGGCAAAGCGAAAGGCAGTGAGAGAGAGAGAGAGAGAGAGAGATGCACAAGTGACAAAGAGGAAACATATTATCTGTCACAGTGTACTTTTGCTCGCTGTTGTCATACTATAGGAATGCTTAGAAGCAACTCTACTACTCATGAGTCTTAACCTCAGTGCTTCACAATTGTCAAGTGAAGGAAAACATTAATCAAACCCCTGTTTGACTAAATCAAATTTCAACAAGTCAGCACAGTAATTGTGACAAATAGAGCTACATGCTGTTGTTTGACAACTGGATAAGATTTCACATAAGTTTCACAGGGAATACAACAGTTTTTTATATGGTTTTAGCAGGCGCAGAGAGAGACTGAGGCCTATTGTTCTAGAGGAAAGCTCTGTTTCTGCGCAAACTTTGGCTTGTTTATTTTTCACAGCAGATTTATATACAGTGGTTATTCTCAGGAGCGATTGTAGAAGGGCACACACACACATACCGCAATGCACACACGTGCATGTGCTTGCACTTGAATGTGTGCACACGCACTGAGACACAGAGACACAGACACACATGGCAATATAAGGCTGTGGTTGGGACACACACACTCACTCAAATGCGCACACGCACACGCACACACACACACACACACACACACACACACAACCATTAAAATTCTATACACATTTCAAACCATCTCTTACAGTAAAATCCAGGATGGTTTGTCCATGTGGAAGCAAGTGGAAATATTATTATTCAATTGAAATTCAAATTTAAAGTGAAATGTTAAAGTGTTGTTTTTTTGGGAAGCAGCAGGGTGTGGTGATGCTTCTAACACTCGTCAGACCTGACACACTCCTACATCACTACATCACTCTGTCACTATTTACTGCTGCTGCCTTCCCTAACAGACGGACCTCTTGTTTGGCTTTGAACCTCGTCCTGACTAAACTTGAGTTCAAATACTATTTGAAATCATTTCTGGGCTAAATTGAGCTTGCCTGGCACAATCGAACAAATAGAATAGTCTTAAAACGGCAAACTCCTGCTGTTTGCCAGATCTTGGCAGGCTAGCGCAATTGCTAAAAGTATTTGCAAGATGTCAAATTGTATTTGAACCCAGGTTTGGCCCTGGCCTGGTTTGGTCCTGGCTCTGTGTCGCTCACCTCGTAAAGGCATCTGTCACCCGGCCAGCGGCTCCTGTCATGTCTGGCTCTCAGTGCCATCACACACACACACACACACACACACACACACACACACACACACACACACACACACACACACACACACACACACACACACACACACACACACACACACACACACACACACACAGAGAGAGAGAGACAGCACGTCCTCTCAGGAGTTAGTCAGGACACCAGTCAGACACATCCTGCTGTGGCTGCAGACAGATGGAGTCCTGGTAGTGAGTAGTAAGTGACATGACCTTGGTTGACTTAGCTTAGCTACTAAGACTTTACAAGTTCACATTGTCTGAAGTAATTCAGTTTGAGAATAGCTGGACGGTTTAACCTTGATTTGGGATACTGGTTACATTCTCTTGTGTTGGCAAAAGGACACGTGGCTTCCTAGAGTGGACCATCTGAGTACAGAGGGTCAGGGAGATCCTTACTACCAGAAGCTGGTTTGGGGGACAGTGGACAGATGGAGGATGGAGGTACGGTTATGGTGTCTTGCATACCTTTCACAAGTTTCAATTACTAGCTAATGGTGTATGAGCTTCAGTTACTCACCTGGACAGTTCTGTTTATATTAGGTTGCATCCCAAATGGCACCCTATTCCCTACGTAATGCACTACTTTTTACCAAGGCCTATAGCCCATAGAGCTCTGGTCGAAAGTGTTGCACTGTATAAGGAATAGGGTGCCATTTGGGACGCAATCCTGCTGTGTTTATGAAGATGTGGAGCAGTCTGGTATATCTCCCCATGAACAGGTTACACACTGAACACACACATACACACATCTCACCCTTGTCACATGACACCTTCCAACATGTCCCCTGTGTGGGGAGCCTACTGGGCACCACCAGTGACAATATGTGACCACCAGGTGGTGACATGCACAAGTGTAAAGTTGTAATTACAACAAAGGAGAACATTTTTACATTTAAGTCATTTAGCAGACGCTCTTATCCAGAGCGCCTTACAGTTAGTGAGTGCATACATTTTTCTTCCTGGCCCCCCGTGGGAATCGAACCCACAATCCATGCTCTACCAACTGAGCTACAGGAGAACAACAGAGAACAGTGATTGGCTGTGTGCTGGTAGAGGAGAGCCCTGTCATTGGTGGTGGAGTTTAATCAGGACTGGCCACTCAGTTTATAAGAGCACTGATGGATATGTAATTTGTGTGTGTGTGTGTGTGGGGGGGTTGCAGTGGGAGGTTAAGGTCAGTGTGTGTGTGTGTGTGTGTCGGTCTGTAAGCGCTTGCACCTGTGTGTGTCCCCGTGTTTGCTTGCGGGGGTGTGTGTGTCAGTGTTTGCACATGCTTGTGTGTCCCTGTGTGTGTGTGTGTGTGTGTGTGTGTGTTTGTATGAAACTGCAGCCTTTATATTTTGTAATGTTTTCTCCAGTGTGTGGGCTTTGATTTACAGTGTCCCCTTGTGTTGTCCGGCCATGCGGTGAACTCATTGGGTTGTGTTAGGGATGGGGATGCAATCGTTGGGCTGAAGGCTGCGGGCTGCAGGCTGGAGCCTGGGGGCGGGGTGGTGCGTTTACTGCCGGCTGTTTGTTTGTGTTCAGACTGCGGTCAGCCCTGCTCTGTTTAGAAAGGCTGGTGTCTGTTTCCTCTGTAATGCTGGGGACCCATTCATTCATCTGACCACTGTTATATCAATCTGGCTCAGGACTCTCCTAGCAGTCAGTTCTAATGGCCACAGACCGCTAAGGAGAACTCTGTTAGGGAAGCCTTGCCTTGTATTTTAGGGTAAAAAGGGATCCAACATTTTCTGGATGAAATGTAACGGAAAGAGAACCTATCAATTTGACTATTCATTCCACCATGCAGGGGAATGCAGTGATTGGACAACAGACTTTACACAGAGTTTGGAGATTTTGGGGGGGGGTTTTCTATTACTTGCTCTGGTTCTTTAAAATGTGATAATGTTTCAGAAAATAGTTTTTCTTAGTCACACAGAGTTTGAATTAATGGCGAAGTTTTTCACGAGAAATAAAGGAAAAACCTTTCCGAGCACAGCTAAAATCCATAACAAACTGATTTCATCCTAATGAAAATTCTCATGTCTGCTGGTACTAGTAATCCTTCTAAGAAAACAGAGACATTTCTGTCCTGCTAATTTAATTGTTTTTCTTCTTCCCCCTCTTTTCCCTCACTCTGTCGAGCACCTGTTTAAAGGAGCTGTCCTTTCGACTTTGTTATTTTTCATTTACTTGTGCCCCCAGGTTTTTCAATCATACATCCATTACTAAGCAAACAAATAAGTTCTGGGCCTATGCAGCAGACACAAATATAGATGAGTTATGAGATTTAAAGCAGGAGAAGCCAGCTTTGGACTGTAATACACAACATCTGCAGCGGACAGCAGTCACACAACCCAGAGCATCCCGCAAACTCCTCTGGCCTGTCATCCCCCAACCCAGTCATGCCTGTGTGTTATAAGTGTTATATTTGGCGAGAAGAGAGGAGAGGAAGAATTAACTGATCATTATTAACTGTTCATACGCTGATCTTATGATTTATGGAGCCCAAAGTGGCACCGGGTTTAATTGTCACGCTGGATTTCCAGATGCATCCATCTTGTGGTTTTGGCAGCTTGTTGTACCTTGAGTTCAGATATTTTAGCATCGGGGCCCTGACATGGGCTGGGTCCCAAATGGCACCCAATTCCCTATATAGTGCACTACTTTTGACCAGAGCCCATGCCGCCAGTTCCCTCCGAACAAAGCTGCCCTCTCTCAGTACAGTACACCTCTTGAACGCTCCAGTCCTCTCCTCCCCGACTCTCCTCCTCTTCCCTCCTCTCCTACTCAGCTCCCCCCGAACCATCTGCACATCTGTTTTTCATTCCCCGGCATCTCAGAAGACTTGAACACATTAAACACTGGCACAAGCGCAGTCTCACCCCAGCACTTAAAACAGCGCTTAGGTGACTTAAAAGGCAGAGGCGAGAATTATAGAAAATGAAGTGTCACCGAAAAAAGAAATCGCCTGAGATTACCACCAATTACACTTAATCATGCACCGCACCAGAACATCTGCTGATCAGATGCAGCAGTACTACTGTCATAGAGACATAGAGAGAGAGAGAGAGAGAGAGAGAGAGAGAGAGAGAGAGAGAGAGAGAGAGAGAGAGAGAGAGAGAGAGAGAGACATAGAGAGAGAGAGAGAGAGAGAGAGAGAGAGAGAGAGAGAGAGAGAGAAAGAGACAGAGAGAGAGAGAGAGAGAGAGAGAAAGAGAGAGACATACAGAGAGAGAGAAGAGATAGAGACATAGAGAGAGAGAGAGATCAGAGAGACATAGAGATAAGAGAGACATAAAGAGAGATAGAAAGAGAGAGAGAGAGATCGGAGAGACATAGAGAGAGAGACATAGAGAGAGAAGAGAGAGAGACATAGAGAGAGAGAGAGAGAGAGAGAGAGAGAGAGAGAGAGAGAGACAGAGAGAGAGAGAGAGAGAGAGAGAGAGAGAGAGAGAGAGAGAGAGAGAGAAAGAGAGAGACATACAGAGAGAGAGAAGAGATAGAGACATAGAGAGAGAGAGAGAGAGATCAGAGAGACATAGAGATAAGAGAGACATAAAGAGAGATAGAAAGAGAGAGAGAGAGATCGGAGAGACATAGAGAGAGAGACATAGAGAGAGAAGAGAGAGAGACATAGAGAGAGAGAGAGAGAGAGAGAGAGAGAGAGAGAGAGAGAGACAGAGAGAGAGAGACAGAGACAGAGAGAGAGAGAGAGAGAGAGAGAGAGAGAGAGAGAGAGAGAGAGAGAGAGAGAGACATACAGAGAGAGAGAAGAGATAGAGACATAGAGAGAGAGTGTGATAGAAGGAGACAGAGAAAGACAATCAGTTTCTGGAGACTGGAAGTGAAATGAGATAGATCCATTATTTGAGTAATACTGGGGTTAGAATGATAACATGTGATGTGATATGATGATGTGATGGAATGTCTGGTCATTCTGAGTGTAGAATGCATTGAGGAATACAATACAGACATGCAAATCTGGAGATAATATTGTTTGTGTGGGGTTAGCTATGTGCTTTAGGGTTGGAGACGTGGGATGTTCTGTTTTAATAGTCATTTATTAGTCATTCAGATAGCGAGGGAGTTAGCCAAAGCACAACGCTGATTTATCTCAACATCACTCTCTGATGATTTGCCCCTTTGGCAACATGAGTACAGTCATACTGTACACAATGTGTGTCTAAAATGGCACCCCATTCCCTTTAGTGCACTACTTCTGACCAGGGCCCATATTGCTCTGGTCCAAAGTAGTGCACTATATACTATTCTTCTTCTAAACCATATAAACGTCAACAGGTCAAAAGAGAGAGCACGACATTTGTTCTGGTTAATTGTATTTGTTACCTGTCTTGTCTCTTTATCTCTAGTTGCAGAACTGGATTCATTCATCCATGGAAATAGTTTGTAAGGGCTTTCCATTTGTGGTTTCGATGCATCTGATTTTTAATGGCTTTGCTTTGTGTTCTTGAGGCGGTTTGAAGCGGAGGAAGCATGACAAATGGATGACATAAGAACACTGAATCAAAGTGGGTGATTGGAACCTCATTTCTCTCCTTGACTCAAGCCAAAAAAATTATCGCATATGTCCCTCAATAGAAGTTCTCCAGTAACCACATATATCCCTTTATAATTACCCCATGTCTGCATCTATAGTTTATGTGTTCATTCATGTGTAATAGAGACATATTCTTCTCATCTGATCTCACTATCTCCCCCCGTGGGGATTAGTGAGCTCCTCCATTTCTAATCAACCTGCAATGATAGCAATAGATCCATACCCATGATATCAAACAGGGTATTTTCCTGTGGTCCTGTTCCAAAAGTTGTTTTTCTGGGAGGGGTGTAAGAACAAGAAGAGGGGGGATAACAATAGGGGCCTTCTTCTGGGCTTAATCTCAGCTCTCTCTGGTTGTGGATGCTGACATCAGTGGGTGTTTGTGAGGATGGGCCAAAAGCACATCTGTACATGGTCTTGATAGAGCAGAATGGTTGCCCCCGGTGATTCTGGCAGCGGCCTGTAACAGGACTCTCCCTGATCTCATGCCCTGAGATTGTCACCTCTAATTGTCTCTGAACGCTTGCAAGTGTGCATATCATTATCAGAGCAACCAATGACCCGCCTCCTTTTCTTCAAACTATTTAGCTAACAAAATGCATGACTTAAATAATGGAGTTCATTTCAGCTCACACTGGAGAGAATTGAAAAAAATTAGGCTAAATTGGTTCCTTAGAGACCACCCATGACCACTCTTACAGGACCCAATCGCAACATGACCAGTCAGCACTGACCTGACCCCTGCATGTTCCCATCACTGTGTCAGCGCAACAATGGACCTCTCTCTCACCCTCCCTCCATCCCGCCATCTCTCTCTCTATCTCTGTCACCGGCTCTGTGTGTCTTCCATTTCACCTCGGTCCCAGGTGCTTTCACTAGCTTCCACCTCCTGATCAAGCCAGCCCTAACACACAATGAAATACTCACAATGCTGAATTACCATGGCATATTCAATATAAACTGAATTTACTGTTGGTATCCTTCCAAGCCACCATATGTTGAGAAGCCTGCTTCTCCTCCTAGCCTGAGCATTACTGATTCTGTTAATGTAGCAAACCTTTCAGCCAAGCGTTCAGTCTGTATGCTTTATGGAATATAGAACTTCTATAGGATAGGACTTTAGTACAGACACAGTGACTGGAGTGGAGGCACCCTGGTTTATTGTAAAAGAGTGACTGTTCTAATTTAGATCTAAAGACAGACTAGTTATATGGTGTAGTCTAGGGTGTGACCAGATCTGGAAAAACTCCTTGTCCTACCAATTGCCTATAACTAGGGCCAGTTTTTCCTGATGATATACCCTAGCCAGCTCCTACCTCCTCAACTTGGTCTCAGAGCATTTCATATTATTATTTACGTAAATCAAGAACACTCTTTTTATATAGTATGATATGTTATGTTTCGTATGGTATTTATTAATTTGTGGATTCCATCACCCATTTCGTATGATATGTTACGAATAACAATTCGTTTTATATGTAACGAAATTTCTAAACGTACAATATGTTACGAATTTTCTAAACTTAGAATAAGTTACTGATTTGAAAAACGTATGATATGTTACGAATTCTATCTAGGTGGCTAGGTGGCTAATGTTAGCTAGCTGGCTAACATTAGCTAGGATAGGGGTTAGGGTTAGGGGTTAGTGTTAAGTATAGGAGAGAGATAAGGTTAGGGTTAGGGGAAGGGTTAAGGTTAGGGTTAGGGTTAGGGGAAGGGTTATCTCACATGCTAAGTAGTTGCAAAGCAGCTAAAAAGTAGTAAGTATTTGAAAAGTTGCTAACCTTTGGGTTGCTAGATATTCGTGTTATACACCCACGCGTGATGAGATTCGAACTCACAACCTTTGGGTTGCTAGACGTTCACATTATACACCCACCGATCCACCCCGACCAACCACCCTACTTTTGTTTTTTTGCCTTAAGTAACCATCTGTCTTATGTAACCATACCAAACGTAACATACAATACAGTGCCTTGAAAAAGTATTCATCCCCCTTGGCGTTTTTCCTATTTTGTTGCATTACAACCTGTAATTTAAATTGATTTTTATTTGGATTTCATGTAATTGACATACACAAAATAGTCCAAATTGGTGAAGGGAAATGAAAAAAATAACTTGTTTCAAAGAATTCAAAAAAATAAATAACGGAAAAGTGGTGCATGCATATTTATTCACCCCCTTTGCTATGAAGCTCCTAAATAAGATCTGGTGCAACCAATTACCTTCAGAAGTCACATAATTAGTTAAATAAAGTCCACCTGTGTGCAATCTAAGTGTCACATGATCTGTCACATGATCTCAGTATATATACACCTGTTCTGAAAGGCCCCAGAGTCTACAACACCACTAAGCAAGGGGCACCACCAAGCAAGTGGCACCCATGAAGACCAAGGAGCTCTCTAAACAGGTCAGGGACAAAGTTGTGGAGAAGTACAGATCAGGGTTGGGTTATAAAAAAAGATCAGAAACTTTGAACGTCCCACGGAGCACCATTAAATCCATTATTAAAAGATGGAAAGAACATGGCACCACAACAAACCTGCCAAGAGAGGGCCGCCCACCAAAACCCACGGACCAGGCAAGGAGGGCATTAATCAGAGAGGCAACAAAGAGACCAAAGATTACCCTGAAGGAGCTGCAAAGCTCCACAGCGGAGATTGGAGTATCTGTCCATAGGACCACTTTAAAGCCGTACACTCCACAGAGCTGGGCTTTACAGAAGAGTGGCCAGAAAAAAGCCATTGCTTAAAGAAAAAAATAAGCAAATATGTTTGGTGTTCGCCAAAAGATATGTGGGAGACTCCCCAAACATATGGAAGAAGGTACTCTGGTCAGATGAGACTAAAATTGAGCTTTTTGGCCATCAAGGAAAACACTATGTCTGGTGCAAACCCAACACCTCTCATCACCCCGAGAACACCATCCCCACAGTGAAGCATGGTGGTGGTGCTATGGGGATGTTTTTCATCGGCAGGGACTGAGAAACTGGTCAGAATTGAAGGAATGATGGATGGCGCTAAATATAGGGAAATTCTTGAGGGAAACCTGTTTCAGTCTTCCAGAGATTTGAGACTGGGACGGAGGTTCACCTTCCAGCAGGACAATGACCCTAAGCATACTGCTAAAGCAACACTCGAGTGGTTTAAGGGGAAACATTTAAATGTCTTGGAATGGCCTAGTCAAAGCCCAGACCTCAATCCAATTGAGAATCTGTGGTATGACTTAAAGATTGCTGTACACCAGCAGAACCCAACCCATCCATCTTGAAGGAGCTGGAGCAGTTTTGCCTTGAGGGTCATTGAGGGGGGGTGAATAGTTATGCACGCTCAAGTTTTCTTTTTTTTTGTCTTATTTTTTGTTTGTTTCACAATAAAAAATATTTTGTATCTTCAAAGTGGTAGGCATGTTGTGTAAATCAAATGATACAAACCCCCCAAAAATCCATTTGAATTCCAGGTTGTAAGGGCAACAAAATAGGAACAATTCCAAGGGGGGTGAATACTTTCGCAAGCCACTGTATCATACTAATTTGAGTGTCCCGGATTTACATTTACTATGTTACGTCTAGTCTATGAGACTAGGCTGAGCTCGTAGCCCCAAACTATCACCTCCAGTGTGTCTTCTCCTTTCCCCAATGTCCTCTCCTCCTGCTCCAACATCTCCTTCATACTTGTACTTCAATATTTCCTGATCCGGAGCCATGTTCCTCCTCTCATCCTCTCCTTCGTAGAGATTAGTATCTCTTAGAGTGCCAGGTCAATGGTCAGTGCTCAGAGAGGCAACTCCAAAGATTTCCAAACACACCGTAGCGAAGCTTGAAACAATTGTTTGTATTTGAATCTCTATAAATATAACAAATCATAGGTAATCACTCCGCTGGGCTATTTGCGGGGTTCGTGCAGCTTTGCCCTGATTTACATAAAGTACTTTCTACTGGCAAACAGCAACTGTTTCCAAACAGGGAAACAGTGAATGCCTCTTCTGAAGTGCATTGTCTTTTATTTGGCTTGAATGTGTGCCTCAGTGTTGTATCGCATTGTTCATTGTATCTGAACAGAACATAGGCTATATCTTAAAGACATACTGTACAGATAATATTATATAGTATGGTTATAAGGCTTCATGCTTAGAAATTTCAGACTTGATTTGCCCAAAATGAAAAATGTCTCAACCCCTACAAAAATATCCATTAATTACAATCTACATAATAATTCACATTTCCTGTTACTGCAGGATTATTTTCCTGCTGTAGCAAACTGGCTCAAATTAAGATCCTACATCTGAATTCACTCTTTGAAACAGGTGGTGTGTGTGTATGTGTGTGTAACTGTACATAGTGAAAGGTTACATAGAGTCAAGGCCAAAGTATACACACATTTTAATTCTCTATCCTGACTCCATGTCACCATTGGCCATCCTGATTGAATCATTCTTATTCCAGATGAGGCAAGAAATACTTGGCCGTCAATCAACAGGCCTTGACTTTTTCATACACAAACACAGTTGGATATAATAACTGTGGAAATGCGCAGCCAAAAAGAAAAAAAAAGAAGAGACAGAACGATCCAGGACTTTATAAACAGAACCATTTGTATTCCTTGAAAACAGAACAGAGCTGAAAGAGTTCTTGCCTTCTGTTTATGGCTCTGAGTGAAACCAGCATGCCTCTCAAAGTCCCTCAGCGACACTGCAGCGTTTGCACTGACTTTCTACACCTCTACCCTCTCACTCTCTACGCATCACCTCTCCCTCTCTCTTTTCCTCTCTCCACCTCTCCCCTAGTCTCCTTCTCTCTTTCTAATGCTGATCACCTCTCCCTCTCTCTTTTCCTCTCTCCACCTCTCCCCTAGTCTCCTTCTCTCTTTCTAATGCTGATCACCTCTCCCTCTCTCTTTTCCTCGCCGCATCTCTTACCCTGCTACACCTCTTTATCGCTCTCATTCTATGCACCTCCACATCTCCCTCTCTCTATACCTTTCTCAACCTCCTCCCTCTCTATTTTTACGCATCTCCACCTTAACTTATTTTTCTATGACTCCTTCACCACTTCTCACTCCCTCTGTCCATCTGCCTCTCCCTCCCTCCTTCTCTCTCTCTGACTACATCTCATTTTTATCTTTCTCTACCTGTTACGTTATCCTTATCTTTCTTTTTTCTCTATCCCCATGCCTCTCTGTCCCCATGCCTCTCTGTCCCCATGCCTCTCTGTCCCCATGCCTCTCTGTCCCCATGACTTCCTCCCCCATCTCTTTTTCCTTTCATACTTTTATATCACTTAAGGAGTGTTTGGGTGCCTGCATTGATAATAGCTCAAGAGATGTGATAACATTGTCAATAACATCATTATGAGCAAATTGAATTTGAGAAATTGAGTTAGGGAGGTTGGAGCAGGGACATGTGGCCGCCTACACACAAATTAGTATCGGGGGTATCGTTTTTCCTTCTGCAAATATTTCGACATACACAGCCCCCCTTCGCTCACTTTCATGTGTCGAATTACAGATTTCTAGTCATATTTTTATATGTTTTATGGAAACATTTTGTTAGGCACACTAAAAGCAAAATAAAAAGCTTTTCTTGGTTATATTCATGTCATGTGGTGCTAAATATGTAGATTGTTTATGCTAGTCGTTCAGCAAACTGTCTCTTACAATTTCAATACAAAATCATTATGTAATGTGTGTAAATCCAACTCATTTCCCGTAATAGAATTAGAATTACCCAGCTGTGGGCTGACTGAGTGACAAACAGAAGAGCATTTGGAAAATTCATCAATGCAAATAATTAGCTAATGGCTCGCTCTTGTTTAGCTTTTCCCACATTACTAATAATATCAATGAGATCCACACAATAAAATGTTATTGTCTACACAGTGAAGAAGGCTGTTAAGCCGAAACATTTGTGTATGCTAACTGGATGCAGTAAAAATAATAATTAGAACAAAAAAATTAAGTAAGCTTTATGCGATCTTTTTG